>NC_083569.1:48785898-49122148 GCF_027579695.1 Neoarius graeffei | reverse complement strand
AGAAAATTCTAGAGGGTTCACAAACTTTCAAGCACCACTGTAAAAGGAGATTAGATAAATATTCAGTGTGTGTCTTCTTAGAGTAGATGAGGAAGTCTCAAAAATTGATATACAATGTGTAATTTATACTCACTCATTCAATATTAAGAATTTATCTCCTTTTTTGAAAGTTAGTTCGTTCTTATTCTCAGCTTGGTATGAGAATAAGGCAGTCACAGTCTTCTTGTCTGTGACTGCAGCTGTGGAAATATGAACACAGTTTTTTAATCCAGTATAAACAAAAAGTTGCTTGAAAACTTAGTTGCTATGCATAATTTGTCATCTCAGCTCCACTGTGCTGACTATCAAATAAAAAGGACCATAGAATCACTGCTCTGTGGTGATACTGTATTCTCAGCACAGCACTGACACGATAAGATAAGATAAGATAAGATAAGATAAGATAAGATAAGATAAGATAAGATAAGATAAGATAAGATAAGATAAGATAAGATAAGATAAGATAAGATAAGATTAGGGCAATTCCATGTAAATGTCAACCTCACCATGCAAAAATAAAGCAACATGTAATACATCAAAACCACTCCCAGAGATATCACCTAGGCCTGTATTTTACAGATGTGAATAAGTTGAACCAATTTGTAACCAACCTAATATGTCACTGTCAGTCTTTCTTTCTTATAATGTAAAACCCAAGCTAAAATCAACTTTGATCATGTACAATTCTATATTATTGCCACAAGCCACAGAAATGTATGCTAAAATCCACAAAACAGCAAAACAATAGCCATCCTAAATATTATTTAAGAACTTTGATAGTTTTAGCTGATATTTAGAGAGTTTTTCAAAGGGTTATGGTGGTTAAATTGCTGATTTTCTAAACATATGCCATGTCTATTTCAGACGCGTCACATCCGTAACGGAATTTCGTCACATCCATAACGCTGACTTTTCCTTCCGAAACTCTGCAGGAAATACAAAATATTTTAAACAAAGATTTTTTTAATATTCACCTTGGACCCCTCTATCAAATGGATATCTCCATTTCGACATTAGGTTTACAATTTCACAGAGTTTGATAAAAATGTACAGTCACCCAAGAAAAGTGATACTTTTTCTGTCACATCCATAACGCATCTTTTATTGGCGTTTTCTGGCATGTCCTAGATGTACTATGGGAATTGTTCTTGTTCTATCACTTCTCCAGTATGGTACAGCCTTAAAATATGCAACACCTGTTTAAATACTGTGAGACAATAAAACATGCACTGGGTCATTTGTTGCCATTTTGAGTTCAAGTGTCACGTCCATAACGCTGGAATTGCTCCTTAGTCTTTTATTATCCCACAAGGGGAAATTTACATTGTTACAGCAGCAAAATAGAGAAAGAGAACTAGATAGAACTCGACGCCAATGGCGTCGATGGGAATGCCTCCGCCTTGTAGATGACAGGCCTTATTAAGTTGTGATTTGGGGATGGACATTTGACCTCACAGTAATCTTGACCTGGTGAAATTACTTGCATTAGCCTTGGAGATATTGTGTTCACAAGGTTTTCGGACAGACATTTGACCTCACAGTGACCTTGACCTTAGACCTTTTGATCTCAAAATCTAATCAGTTTATCTTTGTCCCCAAATGCACAAATGGTAAAAGTTTGGTGAAATTCCTTTCATTTGCCTTGAAGATATTGTGTTCACAAGGTTTTTGTACAGACATTTGACCTCACAGTGACCTTGACCTTAGACCTTTTGATCTCAAAATCTAATCAGTTCATGTTTGTCTCAAAGCGCACAAATGATGAATGTTTGGTGAAATTCCTTTCATTAGCCTTTGAGCTATCGTGTTCACAAGGTTTTGGGATGGACGCACGCACGGACGCACGCACGGATGGATGGACAGACGGACGGACAACCCAAAAACATAATGCCTCCTGCACCTTAAGGTGGCGGAGGCATAAAAAGATAAGGCAGTGAAGGAGTAGTGCAAAAGTACTAAATATACAAAAAAGGATATATACGTATATAAGAAATAAACTACAAATGTAAAGATAAAAAAATTTACAAATTTCCATAAATTAACAGGTGTGCAGATATACAATTAACATAAGTGTATTATTACACAGGTGGAATGGCACATGTAATTATTGCACAGGTAGTCTCATCTCGCTCTCATCTTATTATCTCTAGCCACTTTATCCTGTTCTACAGGGTCGCAGGCAAGCTGGAGCCTATCCCAGCTGACTATGGGCGAGAGGCGGGGTACACCCTGGACAAGTCACCAGGTCATCACAGGGCTGCACAGGTAGTATTACCAGCATTACCCAGGTAGTACCGCGAGTTGGCCTAGTGGTTAGCGTGTCCGCCTCTCGATTGGGAGATCGCGAGTTCTACTCACAGTCGGGTCATACCAAAGACCATCATAAAAATGGTGCCAACTGGCAAGGCATGCTGCAATACAGATGTGAGTGGGGAGTCAAACTCTCGCGGTTACCAGAGGACTAGCCCCTCACTGTAACCCTAGCTATGTAATAGGCAAGAGGCCGTGGGCTACGGAGATCAGCGCCGTCCTATGTGCCACATGGTGTGGGAAGGACTTTGATTTGATTTGATACCCAGGTAGTTCAACCCCGATTCCCAAAAAGTTGGGACAAAGTACAAATTGTAAATAAAAACGGAATGCAATAATTTACAAAGCTCAAAAACTGATATTGTATTCACAATAGAACATAGACAACATATCAAATGTCGAAAGTGAGACATTTTGAAATTTCATGCCAAATATTGGCTCATTTGAAATTTCATAACAGCAACACATCTCAAAAAAGTTGGGACGGGGCAATAAGAGGCTGAAAAAGTTAAAGGTACAAAAAAGGAACAGCTGGAGGACCAAATTGCAACTCATTAGGTCAATTGGCAATAGGTCATTAACATGACTGGGTATAAAAAGAGCATCTTGGAGTGCAGCGGCTCTCAGAAGTAAAGATGGGAAGAGGATCACCAATCCCACTAATTCTGTGCCGACAAATAGTGGAGCAATATCAGAAAGGAGTTCGACAGTGTAAAATTGCAAAGAGTTTGAACATATCATCATCTACAGTGCATAATATCATCAAAAGATTCAGAGAATCTGGAAGAATCTCTGTGCGTAAGGGTCAAGGCCGGAAAACCATACTGGGTGCCCGTGATCTTCGGGCCCTTAGACGGCACTGCATCACATACAGGCATGCTTCTGTATTGGAAATCACAAAATGGGCTCAGGAATATTTCCAGAGAACATTATCTGTGAACACAATTCACTGTGCCATCCGCCATTGCCAGCTAAAACTCTGTAGTTCAAAGAAGAAGCCGTATCTAAACATGATCCAGAAGTGCAGACGTCTTCTCTGGGCCAAGGCTCATTTAAAATGGACTGTGGCAAAGTGGAAAACTGTTCTGTGGTCAGACGAATCAAAATTTGAAGTTCTTTATGGACATCAGGGATGCCGTGCCATTCGGACTAAAGAGGAGAAGGATGACCCAAGTTGTTATCAGCGCTCAGTTCAGAAGCCTGCATCTCTGATGGTATGGAGTTGCATTAGTGCATGTGGCATGGGGAGCTTACACATCTGGAAAGACACCATCAATGCTGAAAGGTATATCCAGGTTCTAGAGCAACATATGCTCCCATCCAGATGACGTCTCTTTCAGGGAAGACCTTGCATTTTCCAACATGACAATGCCAAACCACATACTGCATCAATTACAGCATCATGGCTGCGTAGAAGAAGGGTCTGGGTACTGAACTGGCCAGCCTGCAGTCCAGATCTTTCACCCATAGAAAACATTTGGTGCATCATAAAACGGAAGATACGACAAAAAAGACCTAAGACAGTTGAGCAACTAGAATCCTACATTAGACAAGAATGGGTTAACATTCCTATCCCTAAACTTGAGCAACTTGTCTTCTCAGTCCCCAGACATTTACAGACTGTTGTAAAGAGAAAAGGGGATGTCTCACAGTGGTAAACATGGCCTTGTCCCAACTTTTTTGAGATGTGTTGTTGTCATGAAATTTAAAATCACCTAATTTTTCTCTTTAAATGATACATTTTCTCAGTTTAAACATTTGATATGTCATCTATGTTTTATTCTGAATAAAATATGGAATTTTGAAACTTCCACATCATTGCATTCCGTTTTTATTTACAATTTGTACTTTGTCCCAACTTTTTTGGAATCAGGGTTGTATTGCACAAGAGCCATTTTAACAGTGTGTAGCTTGCAGTTCATTGTAAAGTACCGATGCTGATAGTCAGTGAACACAGTATACATTTAGAGGAGTCTCTATGGATGTAGAAGTGATCTGGACAGTATTGTTCGTTATTGTGAGGAATGTCTGGTGCTGTGCTTGGTAAGGTACTGGTTGTACAGTCTCACAGCAGTAGGGAGGAAGGAGCTGCTGTATCTCTCCTTAACACACCGCAGATGGAGGAGCCGGTCACTGAAGGAGCTGCCCAATGCTGCTACTGTCTGCTGCAGTGGATGGGAGGTGTTCGCCATTAAGGACGACAACTTGGCCAACATCCTCCTCTCCCCCACTACGTCCACTGAGTCCAGTGCACAGCCCAGGACAGATCCTGTCTTCCTAATCAGCTTGTTAAGTTTTTTCCTCTCTGCTATTGTGATACTGCTTCCCCAACAGACAACTTCATAGAATATGGCTGATACCACCACAGAGTCATAAAAAGAGTTCAGAAGTGGACCCTGAACTCCAAAGGCCCTGAGCCTCCTCAGCAGGTGGAGTCTGTTCTGGCCTTTCTTGTACAGGGTGTGTGTGTGATCAGTCCAGTCCAGTTTATTGTTCAGATGAACACCCAGGTACTTGTAGCTCCGATCTCAATAACTTGTAGCTCCTAACAATCACAATCAAATTCCAGCAATGTTGTTGCTGGAATTTGATGCTACTGAAAGAGTAACGGGTGAACACAATCTGTGCATGGAAAGGATTCACTACAATCTCTAACTAAACACATACCTGTATAAGGTGAACCAACAGGATTAGTATACAATGTAGACGGTGTTAAAACAAAAACAATATTGTCTCCTGTGCCTGATACACTCAAACCAGTGCCTCACACACTACCATGTCAGCGTCACTGCTCTGTTCTGTATATATGAGGGTGAGACAAATTAAAGCCTTATTTTTTTTAATCTTGCATTGTTTATTGCAAATAAGTGTCACAAAAGTCTAACACCTTTATACATACTCTGTTTTGTTTAGTGCGAGTGTTCCACGCCTGATGAGCATCCAGCTTTCTCTAGATAAAATCATTCCAGTTTCATGAGCAGCCACTAAAATGAAAGTTTTCATTTGACTCATTGTCGTACATAACTTTCCATCATACCCTAGTTTCGAGATGACATTTTAAAACTATTTTTAAACTTTACATACAGCTAAAGAGTTCCCAACCTGCTCTTGTGCTACATCCATCTACTTTTTTTAATGGACATAAAAAGTTTGCATACAATCATCCTGAGTAAAGGTGGACTGAGAGCTTGAAACATTTTCTCTATCCAGGCCAAAAAAAAAAATGTGTTGAAGCTAAATGATATCAACTTTAATTAAAGTTTTAAACCTGAAGACCTTTATTCTTCCTTACAATGCACCGCTACAGTACATCCCAAGCATACTATTTACTATTTGAGCTCAAATGCATTCGGAAGACAAGAAACTGCACTAATTAACTTTTGACGAGGCACAGCTGTTAATTGAAAAGCATTCCAGGTGACTACCTCATGAAGCTGGTTAAGATAATGCCAATAGTGTGGAAAGCATCATCAAGGTAAATGCTGGCTACTTTGAAGAATCTAAAATATGAAGCATATATATATATATATATATATATATATATATATATATATATATATATATATATACACACAGTGGGACAAAAAAGTAATTAGTCAGTCACCAATTGTGCAAGTTCTCCCACTTAAAAAGATGAGAGAGGCCTGTAATTTTCATCATAGGTATACGTCAACTATGAGGGACAAAATGAGAAAAAAAAATCGAGAAAATCACTTCGTCTGATTTTTAAAGAATTTATTTGCAAATTATGGTGGAAAATAAGTATTTGGTCAATAACAAAAGTTCATCTCAATACTTTGTTATATACCCTTTGTTGGCAATGACAGAGGTCAAACGTTTTCTGTAAGTCTTCACAAGGTTTTCACACACTGTTGCTGGTATTTTGGCCCATTCCTCCATGCAGATCTCCTCTAGAGCAGTGCTGTTTTGGGGCTGTCGCTGGGCAACACGGACTTTCAACTCCCTCCAAAGATTTTCTATGGGGTTGAGATCTGGAGACTGGCTAGGCCACTCCAGGACCTTGAAATGCTTCTTACAAAGCCACTCCTTCGTTGCCCGGGCGGTGTGTTTGGGATCATTGTCATGCTGAAAGACCCAGCCACGTTTCATCTTCAATGCCCTTGCTGATGGAAAGAGGTTTTCACTCAAAATCTCACGATACATGGCCCCATTCATTCTTTCCTTTACACGGATCAGTCGTCCTGGTCCCTTTGCAGAAAAACAGCCCCAAAGCATGATGTTTCCACCCCCATGCTTCACAGTAGGTATGGTGTTCTTTGGATGCAACTCAGCATTCTTTCTCCTCCAAACATGACAAGTTGAGTTTTTACCAAAAAGTTCTATTTTGGTTTCATCTAACCATATGACATTCTCCCAATCCTCTTCTGGATCATCCAAACGCTCTCTAGCAAACTTCAGACGGGCCTGGACATGTACTGGCTTAAGCAGTGGGACACCTCTGGCATTGCAGGATTTGAGTCCCTGGCGGCGTAGTGTGTTACTGATGGTAGCCTTTGTTACTTTGGTCCCAGCTCTCTGCAGGTCATTCACTAGGTCCCCCCGTGTGGTTCTGGGATTTTTGCTCACCGTTCTTGTGATCATTTTGACCCCACGGGGTGAGATCTTGTGTGGAGCCCCAGATCGAGGGAGATTATCAGTGGTCTTGTATGTCTTCCATTTTCTAATAATTGCTCCCACAGTTGATTTCTTCACACCAAGCTGCTTACCTATTGCAGATTCAGTCTTCCCAGCGTGGTGCAGGTCTACAATTTTGTTTCTGGTGTCCTTTGACAGCTCTTTGGTCTTGGCCATAGTGGAGATTGGAGTGTGACTGTTTGAGGTTGTGGACAGGTGTCTTTTATACTGATAACGAGTTCAAACAGGTGCCATTAATACAGGTAACGAGTGGAGGACAGAGGAGCCTCTTAAAGAAGAAGTTACAGGTCTGTGAGAGCCAGAAATCTTGTTTGTTTGTAGGTGACCAAATACTTATTTTACCAAGGAATTTGCCAATTAATTCATTAAAAATCCTACAATGTGATTTCCTGGATTCTTTCCCCCCATTCTGTCTCTCATAGTTGAAGTGTACCTATGATGAAAATTACAGGCCTCTCATCTTTTTAAGCTGGAGAACTTGCACAATTGGTGGCTGACTAAATACTTTTTTGCCCCACTGTATATATTAAACACTTTTGTTTTCTGCATAATTCCATGTGTTATTTCATAGTTTTTGTATAGAGTATTGTTCTACAATTTAGAAAATCATCAGAATAAAGAACGTGTGTGTGTGTCTGTGTGTGTGTGCTCATTCCCTGACATTTACATCTAGAAGTGCTATGCAACTTAGAACACCACCCAGTTTTTGGCTGAGCAAAGTAAATAACACATATTATTTGGTTGCATATCCCTTGTTTGCAATAATTGCATCAAGCTGGAGACTGACTGACATCATTGCACATTACTATACAACAAAACACTTAGATCGGATGCATTTCTCTATAAATTGGTAGACAGAATATTTCTGTAGGGTTCTGAATTCATTTTGCTGCTACCATCCTGAGTTACATCATCAGTAAAGTGAGTTCATTATTTGAAACAGCTATGCAAACCCAAGCCATGACACTCCCTCCACTTTGCTTAACCCATAAGTTTGTACATTTTGGATCATGATCAGGTCCTTTCTTTCTCTACATTTTGCTCTTTCCATCACTTTGGTAAAGGTTAATGTTGGTTCCAGAACTTTTGTGGCTCATCTCAGTATTTCCTTGGGAATTCCAGTCGGGCCTTCTGATTCTTACTGCTGAACGAGTAGTTTGTATCTTCAGGCATAGTCTCTATATTCCTCGAAGTCTTGTTCGAACAGAAGATTCACATCCGGGCTTGTGGAATTTGGTGGTGATGTCACTGGTTGTTGTTTTTGGGTTATTATTCACAGTTTAGTGTTTATGTCATTATCTGCTGTTATTTACCTTGGCCTGGTTGTTCATACACCAATTGTTTCTTTCTCTTTCAGGACATTCCAAATTGTCCTCTTTGCTATGCCCACTGTTTGTGTAATTTTCCTATTTTCTCAGCTTCAAAAATGGCTTGCTTTTCTCCCATAGACAGCTCTCTGTTCTGCATGTTGTTTTATCCTTTTTTTTTAACAACAAATGCAGTCTTCACAGGCAAAACCCAGGGGGCTAAACCCAAGATTAGACATTAAGAACTATTAACTGCTTAAACAATCCATCTAACAGGACACACCTGGGCAACAAGAAACACCTCTCAGTCATATGTTCCAATATTTTTGATCACTTGACGAATGGTGGGTTCAAACTAAAGGTGCCATGTTCTAAGTTGTAAGTTTTAAAATGGAAATATCGGGGAATTCTGATCTATTGCTTCATATTCATCTTTGTCTTCAAAAGAATTGGCCTTGCCTTTCCAGTACTTTCAGGGGGGACATTGTGTGTGTGTGTGTGTGTGTGTGTGTGTGTGTGTGTGTGTGTGTGTGTGTGTGTATGTATGTATTTTGCATGTTTTGGCATACCATCCCCATTCTGCAGAACCTGCCCAGGCAACAGTGATGATGACTTCTAGAGACAGAAAAACTAGAGTGAGTCAGGGTGTACAGTGGAAATTCTCATATGCAAATATGATAAAGTTTGTTTTTTTTCAACAGATTATTTGAATTTGCATATAATTTGAATGAGGAAGGAAAAAAGACCACTGTACAGAACCATCCATTTTATAGGATTTGTAGCAGTAAAAAAGTGAACATAATAAATGAAAATAATAATGTTTATTTCAGAAATACATGAAAATGGAAATCAAAATTGAATCTATACTTTTAAGATAAAAAAATATATATTTGATCCATTCTCTGAAAATATATTTTGCCTTTTCCTTGCTGCTCAACAGTGATGGAAGAACTATTTTAAAATAGAAATAATTTTGTGATGTGAACCTAGATGGAATGAATCTGTGAAATACCTGTGAATGATTCAGAAGCAAATAAAAATTGCAATAATAAATACAACTTGCAAAAATTCTATTTGCTCTAAATGCATCCATCCATTATCTCGGATGAGCTGGAGCCAATCCCAGCTGACTTCAGGCAAGAGGTGGGTTACACCCTGGCCAGATTGCCAGTCTACTGCAAATCTAACACAAAGACAAACAACTATTCACACTCTCATTCATACCTATGGCCAATTTAGTGTAATCAGTTGCTCTAATCTGAATGTCACTGGACTGTGGGAGGAAACTGGAGCATCCATAAGAAACTCATGTAGAATATGCAAACCTTCTCACTGTGAGGCAACAGTGCTAACAGTCCAAATATAGAGACATTTTAAAATAATGTACACAATCAAAACCTAATGAATGAATGAACGAACAACTGAATAAATAAATAAATAAATAAATAAATAAATAAATGACATTGTATTCAATTTTACTTGAGTGGGGTCTCTGCATTTGCTGTTTTCTGGGGGTCGGGGATTCTGCTTCTGTTCCACACCACCACCCTTTTCTTTTGAGCTTGCACATCCCATACTATTAGTGGAGATTTAGAGAGAGAGAGAGAGAGAGAGAGATTATAATTATTATTTTTAATATGTTTTTCTATGGGGCGGCATGGTGGTGTAGTGGTTAGTGCTGTCGCCTCACAGCAAGAAGGTCTGGGTTCGAGCCCAGTGGCTGACAGGGGCCTTTCTGTGTGGAGTTTGTATGTTCTCCCCGTGTCCGCATGGGTTTCCTCCAGGTGCTCCGGTTTCCCCCACAGTCCAAAGACATGCAGGTTAGGTTAACTGGTGACTCTAAATTGACCGTAGGTGTGAATGTGAGTGTGAATGGTTGTCTGTGTCTATGTGTCAGCCCTGTGATGACCTGGCGACTTGTCCAGGGTGTACCCTGCCTTTTGCCCGTAGTCAGCTGGGATAGGCTCCAGCTTGCCTGCAACCCTGTAGAACAGGATAAAGCGGCTAGAGATAATGAGATGAGATGTCTTTCTATCTATCTATCCATCCATCCATAACCGCTTATCCTGTACAAGGTCGCAGGCAAGCTGGAGCCTATCCCAGCTGACTAAGGGCAAGAGGCGGGGTACACCCTGGACAAGTCACCAGATCATCACAGGGCTGACACATAGAGACAAACGACCATTCACACTCACATTCACACCTACGGTCAATTTAGAGTCACCAGTTAACCTAACCTGCATGTCTTTGGACTGTGGGGGAAACCGGAGCACCCAGGGGAAACCCACATAGACATGGGGAGAACATGCAAACTCCGCACAGAAAGGCTCCCGTCAGCCACTGGGCTTGAACCCAAAACCTTCTTGCTGTGAGGTGATAGTGCTAACCACTACACCACCTTGCCATCCTATGTCTTTCTAATGACTGCCAATTTATTTAAAAAAATATTAACATAAAAAAGTCTTGAAAAACCATAACAAGAGTTTCGTCCCCAATTTATCTTCTCTTCCTCCCAGCAATCATATAAGCGATACTGATGGAAATGGAGCTCCAAAGCCTCTTCACATGCTTATGGATCCCTTTGAAGGCAGGTGTATTTGCTCAGGTGTAAATGAGAATGTGACAGGGACTAAAATAACACTTCTACATCAAATTGACAAACAAGAGGTTTGTTAAACATTTTATATTACCTTATTTTTGTTGTTAAAATGAACCTAATCTCTTAGTTACCTAAAAGAATTAGAATCTTCACTGAAAGCAAATCCTCTGCTGTAGTTTTCTCTGACGAACCTTTAAATGTTTCCCTAAAGGGAAAACTTAGGGACTTCTAAATGTATAAATAGAATTTTAAAAACTATTGTTCATGTTCATTAGTGAAGCATAATGCTTCACATTCAAAATATAATTTTTAGTGCGGTTGAACATTTGTTTCTGAACATTACTGTTGATAATTTACCCAAGTTATTTTGAGCTGAACAAAATGAAGGCGTCATCAGAAGGTTTATCCCTCTGAGGCTGTGTTTCTCAAAGTGAAGTCTGAGAGGGATGTGAAGCATAGCTAGAGGGTTCATAATAATAATAATAATAATAATAATAATAATAATAATAATAATAATAAAGTTACAGTGGTGGAAATCACCAACCTACCATTATTAAATTATTATTATAATTTTTTGATTGAGCTGAAAGTTAAATCCAAACTTCAGTTACTGAAAAAACAAGTTGCCTATAAATACTGACAGACTGAGCCTGATATGTTCTGTGAATGGAAAGTTCCATCAAATGTCAACAACTCAAAATTACATTAAGCATTCAGCTTCAGCTTACTCACCTAATTCTTAAATGTTCAGTCAACGTTCAGAATCCACTCTTGCTCCAAGCTGATGATGTATCACAGGGTTTAGCTTCACTGGGTAGGTCCACTTACCTTTGGTTATATGTACTCGTAACTTTTGTCATTCAAACACCACATCAACTGCTACCTTCATTTGCATAAAGAGCTATAAAAAGCACTGGAGATGTGACAGACTGTGTAGGCTTGTTCAGGTTCATTTAAACAGTAACTAAAGAAATGCTCATCTCACAAATTCCAAATTTTCATTAGTTATCGAAACGATTTAGGAGTTTGTCTTCACTTGTACATTTCTGCAGTGGTAATGCCATTAACACTGTCAAGCCATGTTGTTTCACTGTGGTGTTAACAATCATCAGTCCCATGGGTTTCAACAATTGAATGAGGGATTATGAACAATATACTCTTAAAAAAGTAACATTACTTTGTAAAAGTAGAGTGTACAGTGGATAATACAGTAGTTATTATTTATGTCATTAAGTGGCCTGCTTTCTGTGTCTTATTTCATGAATGCCTACTTCTCTAGTTGTTCACCCTCTTTATCTTCATAAAAAATATAGTATGTCAAGTCAAGTATGCATTGATATGTGATAAGTAAAGTGTTAGTGTCTGTTTTTATTGGTTTAGCGTGAGCTCATGTCTGTATAACAGAGTCTGTGCAGCTGTGCTTCCTTTTCATTATGTGCATTACACAGTGCAATTATATGTGCACATTTATGTACATAAATCGTCCACCATGTAAACAGTATACATCTTTCTTTATACATCAAGCCCACAAATATCTAGAAAATTGCTGCTAGAGGCTCTGTTTTTATCTCATCTCATTACAGATCCCAGTTCAGTCAAAAACACAGTAGTGTATATCTCCAAGCACTTCTGTTTATGTTTAGCTGAAAAAAAGGCTTTTTATTTTCTGTCACATACAGTGCCTTGCAAAAGTATTTATCCCCCTTGGTGTTTGTCCTGTTTTGTCGCATTACAAGCTGGAATTGCAATGGATTTTTCAAGGGTTAGCACCATTTGATTTACACAACATACCTACCACTTTAAAGGTGCAAATTGTTTTTTATTGTGACACAAACAATAATAAAGATAAAAAAACAGAAATCAGGAGTGTGCATAGGTATTCACCCCCTTTCGTATGAAACCCCTAAATAAAAGCTGCTCTAACCAATTCACTTCATCAGTCACATAATTAGTTAATTAAGATCCACCTGTGTGCAATCAAAGTGTCACATGATCTGTCACATGATGTCTGTATAAATCAACTTGTTCTGGAAGGACCCTGACTCTGCAACACTACTAAGCAAGTAACATGAAAACCAAGGAGCCTCCAAACAGGTCAGAGACAAATTGTGGAGAAGTATAGATCAGGGTTGGGTTATAAATAATATCCCAAATTTTGAATATCCCAGGGAGCACCATTAAATCCATTATAGCACAATGGAAAGAATATGGCACCACGACAAACCTGACAAGAGAAGGCCGCCCACCAAAACTCACAGACCGGGCAAGGAGGGCATTAATCAGAGATGCAACAAAGACACCAAAGATAACACTGAAGGAGCTGGAAAGATCCACAGCAGAGATGGGAGTATCTGTCCATAGGACCACTTTAAGCCATACACGCCACAGAGTAGGGCTTTCTAGAAGAGTGGCCAGAAAAAAGCCATTGCTTAGGAAACCACATTTGGAGTTTGCCCAACAGCATGTGGCAGACACCCCAAACACATGGAAGAAGATTCTCTGGTCAAATGAGACTAAAATTGAACTTTTTGGCCATCATGGGAAATGCCATGTGTGGAGCAAACCCAACACCCTGAGAACACCATCCCTACAATGAAGCATGGTGGTGGCAGCATCATGCTGTGGGGATATTTTTCATCTGCAAGAACAGGAAACCTGGTCAGGATGGAAGGAAAGCTCGATGGCACTAAATACAGGGCAATTCTGGAGGAAAACCTGTTTGAGTCGGCCAGAGGTTTGAGACTGGGATGAACAGGAGACACGGTCCAGCAGGAGAATGACCCTAAACATACTGCTGAAGCTACACTGGAGTGGTTTAAAGGGAAACATTTAAACATCTTGGAATGGCCTAATCAAAGCCCAGACATCAATCCAATTGAGAATCTGTGGCATAACTTGAAGATTGCTGTACACCAACGCAACCCATCTAAGGAGTTGGAGCAGTTTTGCCTTGAGGAATGGACAAAAATCCCAGTGGCTAGATGTGGTCAGCTAATAGAGACATACCCCAAGAGACTTGCAGCTGTAATTGTAGCAAAAGGTGGCTCTACAAGTATTGACTTTGGGGGGTGAATACCTATGCAGATTCCAGATTTCTGTCTTTTCATCTTAATTATTGTTTGTGTCACAATAAAAAAAACCAGTGTGCACCTGTAAAATGGTATGCATGTTGTGTAAATCAAATGGTGCTAACCCTCCAATAATCCATTTTAATTCCAGTTTGTAATGCGACAAAACAGGACAAACACCAAGGGGATGAATACTTTTGCAAGGCACTGTAGTTGGTCAAGTCCTAGCCAAACTACATAGGAACATAAGAGTCTCCTGAGTCACTATAAGCATCAATGGTATATATACACCATACCATTCACACCTCTTTAAGTGGTATACTAATTATCCTTATTATTTTGCCATTTTAATTTTTTAATGGCAGTTTCAACACAGTACACATTTATGCTCTGCTATGAAATTTTATTAGAAGTAATATGCATGCTCATGTGTGTCCCCATAGCACATTAATTAAAAAAGTCACATTCAAATTAATGAATTAAAAAGAAACATTTCACAAACAAATAAATAAGATTAGTATCGCTGCCTCCCAGCTCCAGGATTCCCGGTTCACACCTGAGCTTGGGTTACTGTCTGTATGGCATATTGCATATTCTCCCTGTGTCTGTGTGGGTTTTCTCTAAGTTCTCCGGTTTCCTCCCACCACCCAAAAACATGCAGATAGGTAGATTACCTATGGCAAATTACTAATGAGTGTGTGAATCTGTGTGCATGGTACACTGTGATGAACTGGCATACTACTCAGGGTGATCTCTCCTGCCTTGTGCCCAGTGTTCCCCCAAATCAACCACAACCCTGACCAGGGTAAAGCAGTTACTGAAAATGAATGAACAAACAAAGATCAAAACAAGTGTTGCCAGGCAAAACAAACCCCGCCCGGCAGCACTTATTTTAAACATACATGTTGATAATGGTAATATTTCTCAATCATCAGCTGTCAGGTTATCGTTCTATGAAAATCCATGACCTTGAGTTTGACATTTCAAAGTCATTCAAGGTTAAAGGTCATGGTGCCAAACAAAAGCCCATATGGCACTTCCTCTAAGTTGATAATGGTAAATATCTGTCTACCACCAAACATTTTCAAGTTATAACCCTCTGAAAATCCATGACCTTGAGTTTGACCTTTCAAGGTCACTCAAGGTCAAAGATCATGGTGCTAAATGAAAGGCCATATGGGATTTCCTATATGCTCATAATAGTAAATATTTGTCTATTGGCAACCATTTTTGAGTTATAATGGAAAATACGTTATTTTGACCAAAAGGTTGACCTTTCCAGTGACCTTCACCTTGACCCGATTTCCCCCCAAAATTTAATGAAGTAATCTACGAACCATTGCCCACCTACCCTGAAAATGTGAAGTCAATCGGTGCAACCATCTAGACACTAGATTGTTAACAGACACACACACACACACACACACAAACAAACAAACAAGGTCAAAGGTCATGATGCCAAATGAAAGCTGATATATGACTTCCTATATGTTGATAATGATAAACATCTCTCTATAACCATTTTCAAGTTATAATGGAAAATATGCACATTTTAGCAATGACCTTGACCCCCAGGTGGCACGGTGGTGTAGTGGTTAGCACTGTTGCCTCACAGCAAGAAGGTCCGGGTTTGAGCCCCGTGGCTAGCGAGGGCCTTTCTGTGTGGAGTTTGCATGTTCTCCCCATGTCCACGTGGGTTTCCTCTGGGTGCTCTGGTTTCCCCCACAGTCCAAAGACATGCAGGTTAGGCTAACTGGTGACTCTAAATTAACCGTAGGTGTGAATGTGAGTGTGAATGGTTGTCTGTGTCTATGTGTCAGCCCTGTGATGACCTGGCGACTTGTCCAGGGTGTACCCCACCTCTCGCCCGGAGTCAGCTGGGATAGGCTCCAGCTTGCCTACGACCCTGTAGAACAGGATAAAGTGGTTACAGATAATGAGATGAGACCTTGACCCCCCTGACATTTGACCCCCAACCACTAAGAAAACTATGAGAGATCCCCCATCATGTAGCATATCAATGGAAGCAGAATTGAAAGATGAACATTTTGGAATTGGTTTGAAGTAAATATGATGAATATGAAAGAAGATATTGTGAAAAAAAGCCCCAAAATGATTTTGACTTTTTTGGTGACCTTGACCTTGACCCGATGACCCTCAAAATGTTGGAGGTTCTATTTGAGACCAATGCCCATCTATCCTGAAAGTTTCATGAAGATCGGTCCTGTTGTTTTCCCGTAATGGTGCTAACAAAGAAACAAAGAAACCCCACCAAAAACAATACCTCACCCCCGGTCGACTCCGTCCCGGGCGAGGTAAATAGGAACAACATTTTATTTCTATGGCACCTCCCCCCAAACTCAGGATTGCTTCCCATAATCCATGAAATGAAATAAATATAACAAACATGAATTAGAGATGAAGCGTACATGAATCAGAATTAATCGAGGTGATAATATAAGGACAAATAAACATAGTAAATCAATACAAACCTTAATAGGATTGTACCAAATGCAGTCTCAGTGCTGTGGAGAGGATAGAAATTTGATTGGAAATGTTTGAAATTTGTTACTAGGTGGACTGCACTTGGGAAGCAGTTTAGCAGCAAAAGACAGATTAGAGATTGGTGGGCGGTTATTCAGAAAAACAAATTTCTTAAGTAGATTTTGGATTGAATGGTGCAGCACCCAAAGCATGGATCAAGTGAGAAATAGGAGCAGAGATATTAGACAGGATGAATCAAGCTGGCATGATGCTGAGCTGCATTTTTTTTTTCATGAACTCCTGATGAGTGGGCAAATGGGGTAATATTGGGAAAGTAAAAAGAAAAATCAGAGGTATGTTGGTACAAAAAAGACTGAGTCAATTTTACTTTGAAAGACATTAAGCAATGATTCATGGAGCTCTGTGAATCTAAGCTTTACTGACTCTGAGGAAGGGAGTTTATGAGTTTATTTACAATTATAGCAAAATGTTCTATCCATCAGTGTGTAGCACTGTGGAAGAAATTAGAAGGTTCATGCTGCCATCTAGTGGTACATATTTCCTGGACAGACAAGAATAAACATTAAGCTTTTAATTAAAGTGCTAGTCTTATGAAAATGACATCACTCCTGGAAATTATACCTTATAAAACTAGACATGTTAAGTAGTTTACTGTCTAAATTGCATTTTAATACGAGACCGGGAACACGCTCTATTTAACCGGTAAATTTTGGTTCTTTGGGTCCGCCATTACACAAATGCGTTCCTGGTAAGTTATTGTTAATTCAAAGGAAGTGATGTCATATGCGCAACAGTTGAAAGTTTGTGGCATTTCTGGCTTCGTCTGCTTTGCAAAGTGTAGCACATTTTTAACCATTTTTTAAAAATCTCAAAACAAAATTAAAACCAAAGCATGCCTCCTGAGAGGTGTGTTGTTCAAGGCTGTTCAAGTGTAGCCGATTAAAAAAAAAAAAAGCAGAATTTTGATCCATTATAGCCCAAAGTTGGCAGGACACTTATGGAATGAATAGGTTTGATTTGTAAGGACAGGATGGTTTGGTGTCTGCTCCATACATTTTGAAAACGGTAAATTTGGGAAGGCAGCCCTTACAAAAAAGAAGTTTATTCAAGTGTGCTCGAAGTGATGTCATTTCCCCCTGACGAAAACTCTGGATAGAGTTGAAAGCTTGGGTAAGCAAGCTTTTTATGCAGTACAAGGTATTTTAAAAAAAATCACTTATGATTACCAAATTAGCTGCATAGATGAAACTTTTCAACCTAAAAATAAGAGAGTATGCGGTCAGTTTACTTTTTATTTACTTATCAGAGATATACTTAATAAAGTTATACATAAGTATACTTGGCTTATACTGAAAAGTATTTAGTAAAGTCTAAGTATATTAAGCTTATACTTAAACTTTTGATCAAGATATACTTAACAAAAGTGTAATAAAGTATTAAAATATTTGTGCCTTATGTTTAAGTGTACTTGCCCTGTAGTTGTGTAGAGCTTGGATGTCAATTTCAGTTGTCATTGCCATGTTTTTATACTTTGGCATTTAATCCAATGTTGCTTTAAATTTTGATTTTTAAAGAAAATGAATATGTTCTTAATCCTGAGTATCAGTTGTTATTTTGTGAATTCTTACCTTTATAACTTCATTGTAACTTAAGGTATAAAACACTTAAGTTGTCTACTGGTAGTGTGCATGAGGTAAGGGTTAGGGCTAGAAAACTAATGGTATCCCTAGAAGGGGAATTGCAGTATACTTCAAAACTAAAAAGTGGGCTAGTAACTAATAGTATATTCCCAATATGCTATAAAGTATACTTTTATAAACTAAAAAGTGGACTAGAAGTGTGTAACGAGTAAACCAATAGTATATTTCCAGTAAACTAAAAAGTGGACTAGAAGTATAAAACAAGTAAACTCACAGTATATTTCCAGTATACTATGAAGTATGCTTTTGTAAACTAAAGAGTGGACTACAAGTATAGAACTAGTAAACTATTAGTATATAAGTTTACTTATGGTATACTTGCAGTACAAAATAAAAAATACTAGTTGTATACTCAGATTTTACTTCTCTTAGACTTAAAGTATACTTTTATAAACTAAAAGTGGGCCAATTTAGTCCCAAGAAGTATTAGATTAGTTTACTTACAAGTATACTGTAAGTACATTGGTATCAGTATACTTGGTACACAAAAGTATACTTAAGGAAATATACTTTAACTTTACTTAAGTATACTTAATAAAATGAACTTGAAGTATACTTCTTTTTGATAAGGGAGATTCACAAAGAAGGATTTGAGCGACGCCTGGTATGCGGCGTCTCACAATCTGGAAATAAAAGTCAGAAGCGCCATCCTACCGGCACGGTGGTGTAGTGGTTAGCGCTGTTGCCTCACAGCAAGAAGGTTCTGGGTTCGAGCCCCGGGGCCGGCGAGGGCCTTTCTGTGCGGAGTTTGCATGTTCTCCCCGTGTCCACGTGGGTTTCCTTCGGGTGCTCCGGTTTCCCCCACAGTCCAAAGACATGCAGGTTAGGTTAACTGGTGACTCTAAATTGACCGTAGGTGTGAGTGTGAATGGTTGTCTGTGTCTATGTTTCAGCCCTGTGATGACCTGGCGACTTGTCCAGGGTGTACCCCGCCTTTCGCCCGTAGTCAGCTGGGATAGGCTCCAGCTTGCCTGCGACCCTGTAGAGCAGCATAAAGTGGCTAGAGATAATGATATGAGATGAGCGCCATCCTACAGAACTCACCGCACAGCAAGTGTCAAGTTTGTGTTCGACACATTCATTTTCAGTGCTGGAGCCAGCAGAAGTGGGTGACGCGTTGCACCATATGCATTGTGTGCAGTGAGCACACAGCAGCCAGGAATTTGTTAGGGTTAACCTCCAAAACTAAGTTGCTCCTAAAACTTCAACCTTTTCTGGTTCTAACAGTACCAATTAGGACCATGTAGACCCTTTGTGCTACAATGTTAGGGTGGTAGTGGTGGGAGGTGGGGTCAGTGCACAATTATCGTTAATGATTTTTTTTTTTTTTACTAAAATCACCATATCTCTGCAACCGTAAAAGAATTTTACAACTCCACTCTCTCATTCAAGTACTTTTGCAACTCTCATTCCAGACTTTACAAGACAGCCATTGTCATCAAGTCCACCTCTTTCCTCTAATTTACAGTGTGATAACTGCCTAACTCTGAAATCAGATAAGAAAACTCTGTGGTCCAGAATTAAAAGGCTAGAACGTAAAGTAAAAGAAAAAGGAAACACAAATACATGTCAATCAGAGCAATTGGGTGAGTACATTTAAAACTATGTTTGATTCTCCAATAACTGTTTCAGCAGGTACATATACAGGTTTTATTTCTTTATTTGTGCCATTTTTTATTTTCTTAATCTGATTTCAAATCCGGGGCGGCACGGTGGTGTAGTGGTTAGCGCTGTCGCCTCACAGCAAGAAGGTCCTGGGTTCGAGCCCCGGGGCCGGCGAGGGCCTTTCTGTGCGGAGTTTGCATGTTCTCCCCGTGTCCGCGTGGGTTTCCTCCGGGTGCTCCGGTTTCCCCCACAGTCCAAAGACATGCAGGTTAGGTTAACTGGTGACTCTAAATTGACCGTAGGTGTGAATGTGAGTGTGAATGGTTGTCTGTGTCTATGTGTCAGCCCTGTGATGACCTGGCGACTTGTCCAGGGTGTACCCCGCCTTTCGCCCGTAGTCAGCTGGGATAGGCTCCAGCTTGCCTGCGACCCTGTAGAAGGATAAAGCGGCTAGAGATAATGTGATGTGATGTGATTTCAAATCCATTGCCTTTCTAAGAATGTAAGAATGGCTCTGGCATGCCTAAAACAGCACTCAATATTCCCTACTATAGGCACCTACAATAAATTATTAAAATTATAAAATAATATAATTATTATGACACATGTGCCATCCCCTTGTAGCTTTCATCGTCTTTCTCAAAAAAATTAGGATCAAGAATACACGCCATTACAGAGAATATTATAGAGTCTGTATGGACACAAAAGAAGGCAGTGGCGCATATGACGTCACACAGGCAGCGCCGCTGACCTATAAATTGCTGCGATCTAATAATGGTGGACAAGTTTTTGGTGATTTTTGGAACAGAATTCAGATGAAAAAAATTTTTTGAACCATTTTTTTTATTTATCGATGAACTTTACAACCTATTTGAGGATATCACACACAGAAAACCTGGGATTTTATGACATCATTTTCACAAGACTAGCACTTTTAAGATATTTATACTACATCCATTCATTATCTATGCTGCTTATCTGTCAGGGTCATGGGGAAGCTGGAGCCAATCCCAGCTGACTTTGGGTGAGGGTACACCCTGGGCAGGTCGCCAGTCTATCGCAGGGCTAACACAGAGACGAACAACCATTCACACTCACATTCACACATATGGGCAATTTAGAGTTGCTAGTTGAACTAATCCTCATGGCTTTGGACTGTGGGAGGAAACCAGAGCACTTGGAGGAAACCTGCAAACACCACACAGAAAGGCCCTAGTTAGCCCTGAGGTTCAAACTCAGAACTTTCTTGCTGTGAGGCAACAGTGCTAACCAGTGCACCACCATGCTGTCCTATTTATACTACAGCTAAGTTAAAAAAAAAAGTCAGCTACCACTGACCTTACAATGTTTTTGTGTCTTTCACCAACATTATTTTATTGCAGAATGTATCTGAGGATATATGCACATATTGACTTTATTTATTAGAAAATACAATATTTTGAAAAATGTTAACCAAGTCACCAACAGTGTCTAACCAAAAGCTAGTAAGTGCTGTATATATGTTTAATGTACACAAATGAATTAAATGAACATAAAGCCAATATCAAATGGTGTGATTTAATACAGTAAACTCACAGCTGGCATTCATCATCTGCATAAATATAACTCAAAGTTATTGTTTTCTGTCATCCACATGTGGGTCTCATTTTGGGAGCTAGAGCTAACATCTGTGGGACTTTAAAGTACAGTATTTAGTCAAAATGAGATTGCCATAATGCACAGGGTGGCATTCAAGTCTCCAGACTAGCTTTTGTCTTGATGGTTCATTCATGATGTAAGCAGACATGCTCTGGTTACATCGCTTTAGCATCACCAACAAGTCACTGGGAAAATTTCCATAAGGGAGACATATAACACATCTGTTTTTTTTCCACAGACTGAATTAATTACAGTTTCTTTTTTCATTAAAAAAGGTATGAACACAAGCACTGAACAACTGACAGTTCGGCATTGTGATGAGAGATTAGGCACTAAATTATTCATGATCTGTCACCTTAAGTGCTAATCAGTATCCAACAGATGTGCTTCATAAATCAAGGTGGTGCACATGATCATTTTCAGCACCTCCAGGAACTGTTGCCTTTCAAAATGCCATTATGCTAACAATAAACGTAAGGCAGCTTAGGTCATCACGAGTACTGGAGTTTGTTTTTATATTCAAGTATTACTACTACTGCAGCAATGTGAATTGCTAAATACGTAGTTTACAGTATGGGGCAGTGTTGCCCACAAAATACAAACAGCATCTCCAGAGCATCAGGTTCTGCCGATTGCTTGATGACCCCTGTTTGTGCACTCTGTCCTTTGACTGGCTGGGTAACCACAGTAGGTGTTGTAGCTTCTGTCAGTGGGTGCACCTTATTATCTCCTTTCTTTAAGACTGATGGACTGATGGTAGGTAGAAGGCTGTTTCTCTCAGCCATGGTTTTTTGTACCTGTGTTTCAGAGGCCACTTGAACCTCCCTTTTTTCTTCTGGCTCCAGATCAGAGTCACTTGCATTTGGAAGGTTGAAATAAGTAAACTTTGACCTTGATGACCCAGGCCACTTCTCAAGCGTACTGGAAGGCAGAATCCCATGAAAAGAATCTTCTTGCCCAGAATGTTGCTCAGGCTCAACTGATGCGGTTTTGTTGTTTTTCTCTTTTCTGTGTCCTTCCTGGAGTTCTGGAGAGGATTCACGAATGTGGTTCTCGGCAAGTAACCAGTGCCCTTTCTCAATACGATTAGCATCTTCAGATCCTTCCTGTTCATTCAGTGTGATGCAAGCAGTTGGAGCATTAAGGATATCAGATGCGTTTGTGGCACTGAAGTATGATACGTCAGTCACTCGAGTGCGAGCTTCATGGTAGGATGCCAGACTAGATACATTGGTTCTTCCAGGACCTTCTCTTTGCTTGGCCTTCAAGGCAGATGGGGATCTCATATTATCTGCACCTATACTACTTGAATTTCCTCTTCCATAGAGCCTTTCAATGGTTTTCCTGACAAAACCCTTGGCAATGGCTAACCGGCTTGTGTCATCCTCCCCACTGGATGTCTCTTGTGACCAGTTTCCCCCACTGTCTGTGGATTCTGGCTGGGAATCCGATAGATCAGAATTCTGACTATGTAGTTGTCTCTGCCCGTTCTGGGTTCTAGTTTGGCTCTTAGCAAGAAACATATCCCTGATGAACTTCACTCTGTTAGCCTGAATGCTTCTTTCTGGCTCTTGTGGTAAAGAGCTGCTTTGGGAATCATAGCTAAATGCTAATGAAGATGAGTGGACTTCTGAGGTTGTGTCTATGAGTTTGTCTGTTAAAGAAACATTATTTAAGTTATCTGGGTCTGATACTTCAGTGTGATGCACAAATCTGTGCATTGACTTCTCCGGTTTACTGCTAGGCCTTTGTGTACATGTTTCCAGGTTACTGACGAATTTTGCTACTGAAATACTCTTCTTTTTAGCCTGTACTGTCCTTTTTTCACACACTGCAGCTTCTTTAAGCTTGTGTTCCTTTTGATTATGAATATTTTCTTGACGAACTGTGTAGCATTCTGGGTCCTCCATGACAACCTGCTTCTTCTCAGAATAAATCTTCTCTGTTTGATGTCTGGTCTCATGTTCCAGACAAACAGCTAGCGAAGTAGTTTGCATTTCAGGATATCCAGTGTTCTTCTTCACACACTCTGTTTTACTGTCTAACTGCATGCATGCTTGACTCACCAGTCCTTCACTTTGCCATTTTGCTTGGGACTCAATCATGGAATATTTCTTTTGTAAACCATTTACTGGATTTATTTGAAGATTTTCTTCTTTATCACTGACCTGATCTTCAGAAAAGTTCATATGTTCTTCACCACAGCTATCTTCAAAGCTGGATTTCTCCTCTTCAGAGCTGGTGAGGCCTTCTTTACTCTGACTTGACTCTGATAATTTGGGGTACACTTCAGTAATTCTACCATTATCCATTTCACTTGCATTCCTCAGGTCTTTCACTTCCTCCATTTCTTTATTGCTATCTAGTTCCTGAAAATATTTAGTATCAGTCTCCATAATACAATCTTCCTCTACTCTGTTATCCTTAGATAAAATTCCACCTTGTGTCACTTCACTCTGTTCACACGCTGCCCCGTCTTTGATCTCTTTCATATTTACTTCCTGATTTGCATATATTTCCTGTTTCCCATTATGTTTTATATCTTTCTCCTCAGTTCTTTGTTGCTTTTCTTCCAAGATTTTTTCACAGATGTTAGTGTTTAGTATGTAGTCAGCCTGTTGTATTCTCTCCATGGGACAGGAATTACTTTCCTGTTCATGAGTTACCACTTTGATTTCTTTTTCAGTACCAAGCAATGAATGTGGCATAAAGACCTCTGAATTGCTATGTGCATAAACTGCTTTTTCAATGACAAATTTAACATACGTGTTTACATCTTCAAGCACATCATCAGGGAACTTGACTTTTTCCTCCATTAATCCTGATTGTGTATAGCTATTTACCTTTTTCTCTGGGCGTGACTCAAACAGCTCTTCTGATCTCTCAACTGGATTACCTCTGACTCTCTCCTTTTCTTGGGTTTGGAAAGCAGCCAACTCGTCTCTAACTCTGTCTGGAACACCTAGTTGTTCCATGAACCCTTGAATTTCTTCCTCCTCAGAGCTTGAACCACTGTAAGACCTATCCCTAGTACACTCTGGTGTAACACTGGAACTCATGGACATATTGCTCAGTTGTTGGAAACCTTTCCAGCTCTGCAGCAACTGATTCGATGCCGATTTCTGCAGAGCACTTAAGTTGGCTCTCAGCTGCTCTGCATTCTCAATAACTGCCATCTCCTTAAGAGACTGAAGCATAAGCAAAGCCTCCGAGCAACTCAGGCTGTTCTCAGCTTGGTGGAGTGCATTCAAGTTCTTCAGACCATCTCTCAAAGTCATGACTGAAAGGAATGCTAGGAGCACTCGTGATGAAGAACCAAAAGTAGAGGCCAAGTGTGCAGAAAAATCTGGCATACTATTGGATTTCTCCAAACAGGACCGCTGTTTGTGCTGTGTTGCTTCACGGAGTGAATTAATGGAATGGCAGAGCTCATCTAGAACATGCCTCATATCAGGTCTTACTGCCATTTTGACTGTGTATGATTTTTCTGCTGGGAAAACTTCCATTTCTTTCTCTGATAGTGGACTTAAAGATGTATGTTTATCATTTTCACATGAGCCCATCAATCCCTTTGTAGATTTAGATCCCTTGATCATACCTGAAAGTCCAGGTTTTGGCTTTTTGTAAAATGTTGTCTTCTTAGAAAGGGCTGTTTTCTCCAGGCTTTGATTGCTGAATAGTGATGCTTTGGACAAAGTGTTATTTTTTGGTATTTGTTCTATTGAGTGTTGGCTGGATAGTGTCTTTTCTGAAGAAGGATCTCTAGTAAGAGATGTTGGTTTCACGTGGTTGTTTGCATGTCCAAGTGCATTATCCATGGGCTCATCTGTGTTTTCATCTTTTTCCACATATTGGGGAAGTTGGATTATTTGTTGTTTTGAAGATAATTTTTCACAAGTGGCTAAATTATGATCTAAAAAAGCATAACTAGCCGTTTGTGCATTATTTCTTGACAACTGCATATTTTCTTGTGAAATATTGTGAGCTACAGTTTTGCCAAATGAATTTTCATTTGGCGATGAAGTATCTTCTGAAGAAATTTTTTTCTGGAAATTATTTCTCAGAGAGAAATCATTGGTAGAGAGAGTCATTGGTACAGGTGTGTTCACTGAAGTGATACTTTGAGATGACTTTGTGTCTCCTTTCAATGGGTTAACTTGGGTAGAATCTCTGGGCAATATGATTCTTTTGGGGGAGCAAATGAATAGCTCTTTCATTGACAACTTTGGCATGTTTCTGGGAGTACTAGTATTAGCTCCTGGAGTCTCACAAATTATCTCCAACTCCTGAGAAGAATTGGATGGTGGCACCTGTTCCTGGTCAGGAGGTGGTTCTGCTTCACTCTTCTGTAACCAGACTTTTACATTTTCCTTTAAGACTGAGGAAGTGTAATGCAGAACAGGAAGGGAGGTGCTTTCTTTAAGCTCTTGTGTCTCTTGCTCTTCTTGCATTGATGTTTGCCGTGTTAGGGTACATTTATTGGTTGATACATTAAGTAAAAGTTTATTCTGTGAGGTAAAGCCTTCACTTAGTTTCTGCTGGTGTATGTCTGCTTTGGCAGGTTTCTTGTCATTGCTAAAGTGTTGTTTAGCAGATAATTCATTTGGACTTTGGATTTGCATCTGAAAAGTCTTGTGTAATGTGGAAGAAACACTTTCATGACTAATGGGTAGATTGATTCTTTTACCTTTTAATAATTTCTCAACAGATTTGGCTCTGTGCTGTTCATTCATACCTCTCATAACTCCAGCCTGGTTAAAGATAGCAGATCTTATTTTCTTGATCTCTTTCAGAATGTCAGTTTTGTTATCTTTTCTCCTATATTCACGAGTGGCAATATGGAAAATATGACTCTTTTTCACAATAACTCTTACTCTTTTTCTTTTCTCGCTAGTGTCTACTGTTGAATTCATTCTAGAAGCTGATGTTTTAGAAGATTCAGCTGGAGGAGTATGCATTTTTGACTTTTTGTTTTTGATCTCTGGAAGGTTATTTTTTTCACATGATGTCTGGAACTCCAATGAGGGGAAGAATGTTTCCTGTCTTTGGAGAGACCCATAAACTGTGGCAGATCTGGGCTCAGACTCCAAGACTTTAGTAGAAGAGGGAACAGTGTCAGGGGATGGATAAAATACAGTATCACATGTACACATCCCCTGATCATAGAATTGTGTATTGGCAAGGAAGCTCTTCTGACAAGCTTGCTGCTCATAGATGTGAAGAACTGTCTTCTGCCCACTATCCTGTAGTTGCCGATTGTCTGCAGATTTATCTGAACTAGCCTGCAATTGTAAGGAGCCTGTGCTACGAGGTTTAGGTACTGGGTGTTTATTGCACTTCCTTAGTATGCATTGCTCCTTCTCATTGTTTGCTGCTTCCCTAGAGGGGTCCGGTCTTTGCGTAATATCTTGGCTCTTGGTTTCAACCAATTCAGATATTTGTTTCTGTTCTGGAAGCGGCTGCAAGGGCTCTTTTATTCTGATGCCTTCCTCTGCCCTACATTCCATCATTTCTTCATGCAGTGGAAAACATTCATTCGTAGAGACACTGCTATATTCTTTAGGGCACCTTTGGGTTGCTGAGGCATCAAGGTCAACATCAGGGGAAATATTGTGAGCTAAAGCTGCACCCTGATCAGAATGTGAATTCAAGCCAGATTTCATTTGACTTGTAACACTTTGCCGACTGAGTGTCGTCGTCCAATGAACAGTTTCCTCCTCTTTAATAGTCAAGCGCACCTTCATCTGTACAGTCATGCTGCCATCTTGATTGACTCGAAAAGATTTTTCAATGTCATCATCAGTGGGCATGCAGATGCATTCATTAGTGTCACCATCCATACAGGTGGCTGTATCTGTCTCTGCGATAGATCCCAGTAGCTGACCAGTATCCATTTCCACAGAACCAGTGGGGTCATATGCACTTTCTGCAAAACTGTTGTGTAACTGATTTACAAGGTAACGCTCTGAAGATGGTGAGAAAGGCCGAGATTTGATGCTGCTGGTCATGGATTTCTTTTTTCCTTTAGAAGTAAATTATGATTAATTGGATTATCATAAACAAAGCAGCAGAAAAAAACAGGACAGTATTTTACCACAAATCACAGACATGGAAGAAGTAGATGTGTCAGGAACATATCAGGGTATCAATTTGATTATCCAGGCCAGACCACCACGAAGGCATTAACAGGGAAAAAAAAGAAAGAGACTGGGATTAGAACCAGCAATGATGTGAGCAAGTTATGACGCATGTTGCAAGATATAGGTCAAGCTAGTTATTACTACAGATACCAATGCCTCAGCGCTTCTCAGATAATCATCTCAGACAGTACATTTTACTGTTGCAGTCGATTTGCAGTACATTGTTTCTTGCTTTAATGCTTCATTGTATTAAAAGCAAATTATGTTGGATTTATATCTCACATTGTTCACACAAAATGTGTCCTGTTCAATATAGTGGATATAAAAAGTCTACACATGCCTGTTAAAGTTGCAGGTTTTTGTGATGTAAATGAAACTAAAACCCCATTCCACTCGTAGTGAAACCCATATATTTGCCATTATTATGCTGCAACGGTGTCCTGTGGGAATGGGAGCAAAACAACAAAGTCAAAACATTAATCTTCCCCCTGTCAACCTAGTAACATTATTGAAATCTTTTGTAACAGCTCCAGTGAGAATCAGAACTATCAGATTTACGTGCTGTGATGGTTGTGATGTTGCTGGCAGTGATGTGATGGTAGTGATATTGCGATGGCACTATTCATACTGCTTCAATGTAAAACAACCAGTGGCAAACTCAAAACAACAAGCAAAGAAAGCATTAGGAGATACAGTAGGAGCACCGTATCCACGGGGAATGTGTTCCAAGATCTAACACTGAGAGCCAAAAACATAGATACAGTGGTGCTTGAAAGTTTGTGAACCCTTTAGAATTTTCTATATTTCTGCATAAATATGACCTAAAACATCATCAGATTTTCACACAAGTCCTAAAAGTAAATAAAGAGAACCCAGTTAAACAAATGAAACAAAAATATTATACTTGGTCATTTATTTATTTATTTATTTATTTATTGAGGAAAATGATCCAATATTACATATCTGTGAGTGGCAAAAGTATGTGAACCTCTAGGATTAGCAGTTAATTTGAAGGTGAAATTAGAGTCAGGTGTTTTCAATCACTGGGATGACAATCAGGTGTGAGTGGGCACCCTGTTTTAGTTAAAGAACAGGGATCTATCAAAGTCTGATCTTCACAACACATGTTTGTGAAAGTGTATCATGGCACGAACAAAGGAGATTTCTGAGGACCTCAGAAAAAGCGTTGTTGATACTCATCAGGCTGGAAAAGGTTACAAAACCATCTCTAAAGAGTTTGGACTCCACCAATCCACAGTCAGACAGATTGTGTACAAATGGAGGAAATTCAAGACCATCGTTACCCTCCCCAGGAGTGGTCGACCAACAAAGATCACTCCAAGAGCAAGGCATGTAATAGTCGGCGAGGTCACAAAGAACCCCAGGGTAACTTCTAAGTAACTGAAGGCCTCTCTTACATTGGCTAATGTTAATGTTCATGAGTCCACCATCAGGAGAACACTGAACAACAATGGTGTGCATGGCAGGGTTGCAAGGAGAAAGCCACTGCTCTCCGAAAAGAACATTGCTGCTCGTCTGCAGTTTGCTAAAGATCACATGGACAAGCCAGAAGGCTATTGGAAAAATGTTTTGTGGACGGACGAGACCAAAATAGAACTTTTTGGTTTAAATGAGAAGCGTAATGTTTGGAGAAAGGAAAACACTGCATTCCAGCATAAGAACCTTATCCTATCTGTGAAACATGGTGGTGGTAGTATCATGGTTTGGGCCTGTTTTGCTGCATCTGGGCCAGGATGGCTTGCCATCATTGATGGAACAATGAATTCTGAATTATACCAGCGAATTCTAAAAGAAAATGTCAGGACATCTGTCCATGAACTGAATCTCAAGAGAAGGTGGGTCATGCAGCAAGACAACGACCCTAAGCACACAAGTCATTCTACCAAAGAATGGTTAAAGAAGAATAAAGTTAATGGCCAAGTGTCCTGACCTTAATCCAATCGAAATGTTGTGGAAGGACCTGAAGCGAGCAGTTCATGTGAGGAAACCCACCAGCATCCCAGAGTTGAAGCTGTTCTGTACGGAGGAATGGGCTAAAATTCCTCCAAGTCGGTGTGCAGGACTGATCAACAGTTACCGCAAACATTTAGTTGCAGTTATTGCTGCACAAAGGAGTCACACCAGATACTGAAAGCAAAGGTTCACATACTTTTGCCACTCACAGATATGTAATATTGGATCATTTTCCTCAATAAATAAATGACCAAGTATAATATTTTTGTCTCATTTGTTTAACTGGGTTCTCTTTATCTACTTTTAGGACTCGTGTGAAAATCTGATGATGTTTTAGGTCATATTTATGTAGAAATACAGAAAATTCTAAATGGTTCACAAACTTTCAAGCACCACTGGAGGAGTGAACCATTTATAAAGCTTGTTTTTTTCATGTACATACTGTACATACTTATGATAAAGTTTAATTTATAAACTACACACAATGACATCAAGAACAGTAATTGATAATAAAATAAAACAGTTATAACAATATAGTGTAATAAAAAAATGTTACGTGAGTGTGGTTTCCATTTCTCGCTCAGTCGAATGAACAGGATTCTGACATTTCCACTTAATATTTTTATCATGGCTGAGGTGCGGAGATGGATGCAAGTGCGGAAACCTTTTATTTACACAGGATAGTCAAAGCAACAAAAAACACCAGGCATGAAAACATGACAGTAGAAGTGATGAACACAACGAGCATTGGCATGGAAAATAAAAAAAGAACGCAAGACAAGCTAACAGAAGCTTAAATAAGGTGAGTGATAAGTAAAAGTGAAAGCAGGTGTGTGTGGTTGTGAGGGAACTGTAGTTCGAGAGGTCATGCTTGTATGCTTGAGTGAGTCAGCAGATACAGCAGTTCCACTGTATAAGCAAAAATGTTATAAATAACCTTTGCTTGAACAAAACAAAATGTTCAGAAACAGGAAGAGAACTCTCTCAAGAGAGATGTGATGCAGCTCAACTTGTGCCTAATAACTAACTAGCTAATGTCTCAGCTTCTGGCTTGGGCTTTTCACAACAAAGGACTTGCCACCTTTTGAATTATACATCAAATCTGGTCTTGAATGGTTCATGCTCTGCAGCATTCTGTTAAATACAGTCAGGTGGAAATACATGATATCTGTTGCTTCTCTGTTATGGAAGACTGAGTGGGAATGAAAAATTGTTGTTTTTTCCATGTTGCATTTATCTCCTCCAATAATGAATTTCATGTATGAAAGGGGCTTAAAGGAGATACACAGAACCATGGCCTCATTTTTTGTTTATAAATGCCTTGAGACTTCAAGAATGGTACAGTAATAGTTTTAAGTGTTAACAATAAATCTGATATAGTAATTTTTACAATTAAAGTGATTCATATAAGTAGCAGTCTGAGTGAATGACCTTGACATCTGTGACGTCACAGCAGGAAGGCTATCGGTCTCATCGCCATTTCCGCTATACTAAAACACAGAGCTGACTGCAACTTCGAGCTTTCATTTTGAGCTAATTTATCGCCATGCCACATAGATGTGTTGCTGGTGGGTGCAGCAACACAACAGAAGGTGGATTTACATTGCATTCATGGCCCAAGAATGTTCAAACTGCAAAGATTTGGATGCGTTTTGTGAGAAGTTCACGGGCACATTGGGCGCCTACGAAGTGGTCTCTCCTCTGCGCTGCACATTTTATTGAAGACTCATACGAGACCTCTGATCTGTTGAGGAGCATTGGCTATAAGCCTGCATTGAAAGAGGGTGCAGTACCAACAATTAAAGGATAAGAAAACTACAATAAAAGGAAAGTAAGTTCAGTTGCACCAGTTCTTCTGGAGTGTGAGCCAAGGGTTGTTGCTAAAACCTGGGATGGAACAGGATGGGACCTCCCCGCGGTTGTTGCTAAAACTGGTGACATCCCGTCCCAGGTTTTAGTAATTGCCTGAACTAAGCAGTAATGGTGGAGTACTCAGTATGGAGAAAATGGAGAATGAGTGGACCAGCCGTCTGATTTCTCCGCTGGATATGCTTGCCTCAGCAGCAATATCTCGCCCTTACGTGGAAGAAGCAAATGAATGGAGAACTGAACGAACAACTGAAAGTCAGATTGTTTCAAAACAATCAGCCACAAAGTCAGCCTTCAAGAAGCGAGAACACAGACAGGTAAGCTGCGACTCTCATTTGGATAAAAAAGAACAAAAACAACAACACTCATTGTTTACCTGCATTTAGATTAATACATGCACTTGTGTTTAAGTTACCGGTATAAGATTATTTAATTTGCTTCAGAATGTGATTGTCTCAGTTCATCTGATTATTTAATCAGCCTTTTACATTTTATCAGTGAAAATGCATGTATGTACATGTGTGTTGCATAAGTTATAACACCTATCCTGTTTTAATGAGAGTCAACCCACAATCGATGAAGTCAAACCAGTCTTAGTTGATCAAGTTGGTAACGGGATTTCCTACTTTCACCATAAATTTTTATTTATATGACTTTGGTCTATAGCTGTCAAAGGCCTCAGCCTTAAAACCGGTTACCGCAGTGACGTCATGCACTCAGGGCTGGCTGGCTCAGCGGGGCAGCTCGAATGCCAACTTTGCCGTCGATTTTAACTCTCAAAAATATATATTTTTAATTCCCATTTATGCAGCATCCAAAAGTCAAGGATGGAGATACTATCCACTCAGAAATGTATTTTAAAATAAAGGTTCTGCATATCTCCTTTTAGAGAAATCATATCAAGTCTTTTCCCATCTTTAACGTGATATAGCAACCAACAAAATTAAAGTGAAAAAGAAATAGAAATATTTTCAGAAAAAAAAGAAGAAAAAGAAAAAAATACAATAACCTGGTTCCAGTAGTGTGCACATCCTTTAAATAAAATCTGCTTAAGCACCTCGTGCTTGAAATCCAGCACTCACTCTTTATGGGTCTAACAACTTGCATGTTATCAGTAACACCTGACTGCTAATTACTATCTTAATAATTGTGGAAGTTTGAAGGGTGTACTTATATTTTCCTGCCTGGTTTCTGAATGTTTGTTTACTTTTTGGGAAATGACTACATATTGAAATCTGGTATGATCTTTTGTTAGCAGGAGTTTATTTGTTTGTTTGTTTGTTTGTTTGTTTGTTTGTATAAGTTGTTGAAGACCATATACAGTATCTTGCAAAAGTATTCATCCCCCTTGGTGTTTGTCCTGTTTTGTCACATTACATGCTGGAATTAAAATGGATTATTGGAGGGTTAGCACCATTTGATTTACACAACATGCCTACAACTTTACAGGTGCAAATTGTTTTTTATTGTGACACAAACAATAATTAAGATGACCCCCCCCCCAGAAATCTGGAGTGTGCATAGGTATTCACCCCCTTTCATATGAAACCCCTAAATAAGAGCTGCTCCAACCAATTCACTTCATAAGTCACATAATTAGTCGATTAAGATCCACCTGTGTGCAATCAAAGTATCATATGATCTGTCACATGATGTCTGTATAAATCAACCTGTTCTGGAAGGACCCTGACTCTGCAACACTACTAAGCAAGCAACATGAAAACCAAGGAGCCTCCAAACAGGTCAGAGACAAAGTTGTAGAGAAGTATAGATCAGGGTTGGGTTATCCCAAACTTTGAATATCCCAGGGAGCACCATTAAATCCATTATAGCAAAATGGAAAGAATATGGCACCACTACAAACCTGACAAGAGAAGGCTGCCCACCAAAACTCACAGACCAGGCAAGGAGGGCATTAATAAAAGATGCAAAAAAGACACCAAAGATAACACTGAAGGAGCTGCAAAGATCCACAGCGGAGATGGGAGAATCTGTCCACAGGACCACTTTAAGCTGTACACTCCACAGAGTGGGGCTTTATGAAAGAGTGGCCAGAAAAGAGCCATTGCTTAAAGAAAAAAAATAAGAAAACACATTTGGAGTTTGCCCAACAGCATGTGGAAGACTCCCCAAACACATGGAAGAAGATTCTCTGGTCAAATGAGACTAAAATTGAACTTTTTGGCCATCATGGGAAATGCCATGTGTGGCACAAACCCAACACTTCCTATCACCCTGAGAATACCATTCCTACACTGAAGCATGGTGGTGGCAGCATCATGCTGTGGGAATGTTTTTCATCTGCAGGGACAGGAAAGCTGGTCAGGACTGAAGGAAAGATGGATGACACTAAATATAGGGCAATTCTGGAGGAAAACCTGTTTGAGTCGGCCAGAGGTTTGAGACCGGGATGAAGGTCCACATTCCAGCAGGACAACAACCCTAAACATACTGCTGAAGCTACACTGGAGTGGTTTAAAGGGAAACATTTAAAGGTCTTCGAATGGCCTAGTCAAAGCCCAGACCTCAATTCAATTGAGAATCTGTGGCATAACTTGAAGATTGCTGTACATCAACGCAACCCATCTAACTTGAAGGACTTGGAGCAGTTTTGCCTTGAGGAATGGGCAAAATTCCCAGTGGCTAGATGTGCTAAGCTAATAGAGACATACCCCAAGAGACTTACAGCTGTAATTGCAACAAAAGGTGGCTCGACAAAGTATTGACTGGGGGGGATGCCTATATACATTCCAGATTTTTTCCCCATCTTAATTACTGTCTGTGTCATAATAAAAAAAATTGCACCTTTAAAGTGGTAGGCATGTTGTGTAAATCAAATGGTGCTAACCCCCCCAAAATCCATTTTAATTCCAGTTTGTAATGCAACAAAACAGGACAAACACAAAGGGGGATGAATACTTTTGCAAGACACTGTAATTGTTATTTAGGCCCAGATAAATAAAATCATAGAACTGTAGGTGGGCGTACTGCCTTTTTGCCATGGATATACACATACTACCCTCTAGCTTGACGAGAGCCCCAGTAAAAGCTGAAGAAAAGCAGTCCCACAGAATGATGCTACCACTACCATGCTTCACCATGTGTATAAGTGTTCTTTGGATGATCTTTTGGAATTATGCCCAAAAAGTTCTACCTTGGATTTATCAGACTGTAACATATTTTGCCACATTTTAGCAAAATTTAGGTGACTTTTTTTTTCTTTCATGAGAAAGGGCTTTTCTCTAGCCACCCTACCCAATAGCCTAGACATTGAAAAATATGAGATTGTTGTCACATGCAGGGAGTGATGAGTACTTGCCATTTATTCCTGCAGCTCCTTTAATGTTGCTGTAGGTCTCTTGGTGTCAGTAAACTCGCTGGTGAAGAACTGACTACAAACATGGACAGCTCAAACTCCAACTCCCAGAACACACAGCACCCTCTGTCCCCCACCTACTAACTCACAGCTGACATCCATTTCCTCATCACCTACCTCTGTATATAAACACTAGTCTCACAAGCACTCACTGCGAAGTATCGTTCTGGTTCACTGATCATACCAAGCCTTGTTATCTCTCTGACTGCTTTTCTACCATTCTGACCTTTGCTAGTGTTTCTCATTTCCTCAACCTCCATTTACCTCTGATATTCTTTTTGCCAATCACTCGACCCTAGTGTGTTTACTGACCTTGATTTTTGTCTCTTGATTTGGCTTGGTTCGCTATTCTAAAGCTGTCTTCCACTGCACATACATCCGTAAGTGCCTGCGTACTCACAGAATACTTCGCCATCATGGATGTAGTGGAGGATCAAAAGCAGATGGCTTTCAAAGCCCAGGGACGACTGCTAGGAGAACACCAACAGATGCTCGCCTATCTCAACACCAGGATGGCGCAGCTAATGACAGTTATGTCGCAGGCCCTCCTAGAGCGCACTGAATCTCCTCCTCGCCTGGTGTTGCAACTCCCCACACTGGAAAAGTTCACTGGCGACCCCACCACATGTAAGGGCTTCTTGCTACAATGCTCTTTGTATTTCGCCACCATGCCGGGTATCCCAGAAGAACATTAAATCGCTAAGTTTCTGTCTCTCCTCTCCGGCAAAGCACTCCACTAGGCTACGGCTGCCTGGAATAAGGGTGGAAAACCAAAGGGGTCATATGAACTGTTTCTCTCCTTCTTCAAGAAGGTTTTCGACCACGAACCCAAGGGAATCGAAGTCGGAGAAAACCTTCTCACCAGCTCACAGGGCACTAGAAGTGTCGCTGAATATGCCCTGGATTTTCAGACCCTTGCAGTCTCCAGTGGATGGAACGACCCAGCACTCAAAGCAGTCTTTCGCCAGGGGTTGCGCCCTGAAATCCTCGGTGAGCTGGCATGCAGGGATGAGAACCTCTTGCTGGATGCCTTGATTGAACTGGCTATTCATCTGGACCAGCTGTTGAAACACTGGCCTTTGCTCCTCACAGATGAGAAACCAAGCCCATCTCCAGAGAACCACGAACCCATGGAACTCTCTCACTCACGGTTGTCCCGTGCTGAGCGTGCCAGACGGTGTAAAGAGGGTTTGTGTTACTACTGTGGGAGTGCTGATCACAACCTCCAGCGCTGTCCAGTTTGACCTGTCCAGGGAACCACTTCCTCCCCAAGTCCAGTGAGAAAGCTCCACTCTAAGTCCTTCAAAATCCCTGTATTACTGAAGTTGGCATCCTCCACTCGTGCTGTCCGCCTTCATAGATTCAGGAGCAGAGGGGAACTTCATCAGCAAAGCTCTTGTACAGGAGCTCGACCTGTCAGTCGCCCCTCTGCAGAGCGCGCTTAGCATCCGGACCATCGATGGCGGACCCATAGGCGACAGCCTGATTACTTCCTGGACACAACCACTTCAAATACAAGTAGGAGCCCTCCATCACGAATTAATATCCTTGTACGTCACGAATACTGAGCACCATGATATCATCCGTGGCTACCCCGGTTACAACTGCATGACCCCCTCATCTCCTGGCAGAACAAGGAGATACTCCAGTGTAGGGCTGAACGGTATATCGTTATCGTATCTATATTTAGATATGAATATTCAAGATATTAATATCGAAAAAGCAACGATATAGATGATATAGATTTCCCCTCCCCACGCTCGCCCTGCATGTACAGCTCTGGCAGTCACAACAAACATCATTTTTACGATTGCCCTTGAATGCACCGCTAAGGCCAGCCAACCACAAACCTTATTTCATGCTTGCTGTGGATCGACAGCTGAAGCCAACCAATGATAAACATATGAGGGCGGGAGTGAGGGAGATGGAGACCGATGCACACACACACTACAGACACAGCGGGGAAATTAAAAAGAAAGAAAGAAAATGAGTGCGGAAGATAATGCGGCCGGTGGTGGTGCAGAATCTGACTTGGTGCCAAAACATAAATCATCCTTCATTATTTGGAGGTATTTTGGATTCAAAAAGGATGATGTTAACCAGAGTGAGGTGTTGTGCAGGTCGTGCTTAGCAAAAATTGCGAAGAAGCAAGGTAGCACAGCAAACATGTTTCACCACCTGAAACAACACCATCGCATGCTGCACAAAGAGTGTATGACAATGAGGGAAACACCGGGGACTTCTCAGTCATCCCAAAATAAGCCAAAGCAAAGTTTGATTGCTGATGCGTTCAGTAGCGTTACACCGTACGAGTTGACGTCCACCAGACATAAAGAAATTACAGACGCTATAACATACCACATTGCAAAAGACATGGTACCTGTGTACACAGTCTCGAAAGAGGGCTTTAAAAAAAATGTTTCGGACGCTGGACAAGCATTATAAAATACCATCCCGAACACATTTTAATCAAGTGGCCATTCCGAAACTCTATAATGAGTTATAATGCATATAAATGCATTTTCTGCATACAGTTATGTGATCTTCTCATCTCATTATCTCTAGCCACTTTATCTTGTTCTACAGGGTCGCAGGCAAGCTGGAGCCTATCCCAGCTGACTACGGGCGAAAGGTGGGGTACACCCTGGACAAGTCACCAGGTCATCACAGGGCTGACACATAGACAACCATTCACACTCGCATTCACACCTACGCTCAATTTAGAGTCACCAGTTAACCTAACCTGCATGTCTTTGGACTGTGGGGGAAACCGGAGCACCCAGAGGAAACCCACACGGACACGGGGAGAACATGCAAACTCCGCACAGAAAGGCCCTTGCCGGCCACGGGGCTCAAACCCAGACCTTCTTGCTGTGAGGCGACAGCGCTAACCACTACACCACCATGCCACCTATGACTGGCAGTGTGTTCTTAAAAATAAAACTGCACTTTCCACATTTTTTTGTATTATGATGTTTTTATTTTTCTGAAAAATGCTTGTTTTTCACCGAACCCGTAGTCATATCGTATCGATATCGAGATATCTGGCATGAATATCGAGATATGAAATTTTGTCCAGTGGTCACCTACGTGCTTCCAGAGCTGCCTCTCTCGTCCTCAACTCATCGTCTCCTCTACCTCAGTAGAGAACCCACTTCCAGCCTCCATGGACAATGTTCCTGAATGCTACCAAGATCTTTCTGAGGTCTTCAGTAAGGGGAAGGCCTGCGGACTACCACTGCATAAACCCTACGACTGTGCCATCGAACTGGTACCGAGCACGGCAGCACCATGAGGGCGCATCTATCCCCTTTCCCAGAAAGAACATGCCGCCATGGAGGAATACATCCAAAAGGCTCTCAAACAAGCTTACTGTAAAGGATTTATTCTTAATTGTAAAGGATTTATTCTGTGACCCTCTGTTCAGTATTCTTGTTTAAAATGACCAAGAAGGTATTAATTCATTCTGTGACCTTCTGTCTCAGCTAGACACAGTATCTTTTGTTTAAAAATTCCATTACTGTCGTAAGGACATATTGGTCTGTGTTACATTATAGAGATTAAGTTGTGCGTAATATTAATATCTTTTTTTGAACATTCTATCAGAACAGTATGCTTATGATTGATGTAATTAAGATGTGACCTGCTCAGACCAAGGTTTCACTACAGTCTCTCTCTCTGAAGCATGCATTCTTTTCTCCGTCAACATTGAGCAGAACTACTGATAGTGTTCACAGACTGACCCAGTCACAGATATCAACACACACACACACACACACACACACACACACACACACACACACACACACACCTTCACTCACACACACACATAGACACAGATATCAACACACACAGCTGCAGTGATGTCACACTCACTCACACCCACCCCCCCACACACACATACACACACACAGACATATAAAAGCTCTCTGTGCTCTTGCCTCTTTGGGGACTTGTGAATAAAGATTGTGAACTTATGGGGTTCCTGTCTTTCTTCGCGATTCACCCCAGAGCGGCTCTGGGTGACACGGGGGGGCCGATCTGCGAGATGGTAATCGCTCCGGTTGGGGGCAAGAGGGAGAGACGGTTGATCTCTATCCTATCAGTTTTGGGGGCTCGTCTGGGATACTACTGATCAGGTAAGAAATCTCTTTTATTTTAAGGGACTCCCGCCTGGTTGGTAGTATCCGAAAACCCATTTATCTCCGTGTGAGTTGCCACGGAATGATTAGTGTATCCCCGTGAAGAGTTGCCACAGGATGATTAGTGCCCGCGCATCTGTGTGAGTTACCACAGAATAATTTATCTCGAGATGGTCCTTTCGTGTCACCATGGGGGGAAGTTGTGTTAAGGTACCCAGACCGGATCCCGAAGAAACTCCACGGGATTGGATGAATCACTGTGGTTTAGCATTCTACACCAGTCCGTGGTTAGACAATTTGGCCGGCTGGACTGAATCCCAGCCTTAGTTTTTGACTTATCCTCACGCAGGAACTTTTAATATCTCTCCTCGGCACATAGACAAATATACGAGAATGGGATTATGATTATATGATTAAAGGCTATTTAGAATGGGTCAGAATGAAATCAATATGGGATGATTTTCAAGGAATTAAAGAAACTAAGGAGCAAAAAAAAAAATCAGTACCATGCCCTAAGCCTGAAGATAAGGCAAAACCCGTTTTGTCTACATCTGTTACTGTTACACCTGTTATCACACCACCTATAGCCTCTGCTCTACCGCCGCTGTATGAGGGATCAAATAACGTTCCTGCATCCACACCCAAAACTATATCCAGATTTAAGTAATCATTCAGGCCCTGCTGATAGCGCTCCCAGCGCGCTTGCATCTCTTGAGACAGGTGCTAAACCTGAGAACCCCAAGGCTGGTAAAAAAAAAAAACCCTCTGTAAGCTCAAATATGCCGGTACTAAAAAACAAGTGGTCCGTGAGGTGATCTACAAATGTAGTCAGCGTTTTCAAGATAAGCTAGTGTATGCTTTGTAACATTATTAAGAAAGTTAAATTTATCCAATCTTGTTTTTAACAGCAAACAAACGGGCCTGTAATTTCATCATTATTATTACTGTATTTTTGGGACTATAAGACGCACTTAAAATCCTTAAATTTTCTCAAAAATTTACAGTACGCCTTATAATCCAGCACGCCTTATGTATGATTACTTGTTGTGCTTACTGACCGATTTTATGTGGTACAATGCGCTCAAAAATTTGTCGAAATGTGTAAGTACGACTTTGGTAAGCAATGAAGCCGCTCCACTCAATGGATATTCGGAGCATTACGGTATGCTGTGTCACTACCTGATCGGCCTCATAACAGGACCCCTGAGCAGTCTACAAGACTGCCTGAATGTAATGTCTAAACTAGAAATGCATTCATGTAAGGCAGCCCGGGCCCGGAGTAACGCTAGCAACAATAAACCAATCAGAGATATTACAGTACATTTGTGTGTACGTAAAAGGACCCCCAAAATGGCACCTGTTAAGATAATAAAACTCGTAGTGTGCACGTGCTCTTATTCCGCCTCTCATCTCTAGGAATCCTAACTAGCTCGTGTTCGTGGAGATTTTTTTAATTTACTGAAAGTGAAATAACAAGGATGGAGAAGTGGCTGACAGGTTCAGTTAGTATGCATCAGCACCACTCCTCCCATTAAGAAAAAAGAGTCAGTTTTGAGCAGAAGACAAGTAAGTGTAATCTGTTAAATCTAAAATTTGTTTTGTTCATTTCAGTTCATTCATGTTCCTCCTAATTTTGAACAATTTTGAACTATTGATATGAAATGTTCTGATTAACTGTTTGCTGAATTTTAAACCTCCATACTTTTGCCTTTAAAAACCACGGAGGATATGGAATGGATAGGCCTTTAATGTATTTAGTTAACCATAATTTTTTCAGCAAGAAACAGAGTTAACAAACGTTTACTTGAAGAATGTTGAAAAAAATTTTGTCCTTCCAGTGGTGTTTATAAATCGGAGACTTGGGTTTATCTTTATTTAACCATTCAGAAAGACGTCATAAATTATCATGAAATCACAATTTATTATGATACATTGTATCATAATTGTATCATACATTGTATAAGTATTCACTGTCCTTGAACCTTTCTGCATTTTGTTGCACTGCAACTTGGAACTGAAATGGAATTGACATGAAACTACACAAAATATGATTCAATAAACATGCGCTTCCTGTTTATGTTAAACAGTAGCCTCTCTCTGAAGCTAAGGCTCGGGGAATTGATGTCATCTTACAGTCTCTTCTCAAGCAAGGCATGGTGAGACTGTGTACTAGCTCGTACAATACACCTGTCAATCCAGTACTTAAACCTGATGGTACCTGGCGTTTTACGCAGGATTTACGTAAGATTAATGAGCTGATTGTCCCTGTTGCACCCATTGTACCTGACGTTTCCTCTGTAATGTCACAGGTTCTTGCTCATCATTGCTGTTTTTCCGTTATTGATCTCTGTTCTGCCTTTTTCAGTGTTCCTGTTGAAGAGCAGACACAGCCTTTGTTTGCCTTCATGCACACGGGGAGACAGTATACTTGGACATGTTTGCCTCAAGGTTTCATTGACTCTCTTGCTGTTTTCTCAGCCGTAGTTCAGGACGTACTCTGTGGCCTCTCCCTCCCCCAGGGCTTTGTGGTCCTGCAGTATGCAGACGATCTTCTGGTATCTGCTGAGTCACCAGAAATCTGCCAAGACACTTCCTTATGCCTGCTCCAACATCTGGCACACAAGGGCTTTAAGGTTTCCAGGACCAAGCTGCAATATTGCATGGACACTGTTAAGTATTTGGGGTTTGAACTTTCACAAGGTTGTCGTAAGCTGTCATCTGATCGGGTGCGGGTGATTCTAGACACACAGCGCCCTGCAACTAAACATGCACTGATGGCTTTCCTGGGTCTTATCAATTCTGCAGACAATGGATCCCTGACTGCTCTTTATATGACAAGATTCTCTGTTCTGCAATCTCTCATCACGATCCACTGCAACACCCTTTGACCTGGACTGACGCTATGGTGGACGCTTATCACTCCCTCAAAAGTGCTCTTTGTTCCACCCCGGCCCTGGGTTTACCTGATTACTCCAAGCCCTTCCATCTCTATGCCTGTGAACACCAAGGCACAGCCTCTGCGGTGTTGGCCCAGGAGCATGGGGGGGGGATGCGTCCTTGTGCGTTTTTATCCAAAACGTTAGACACTGTTGCTCAAGGCTTACCTGCATGTCTAAGGGCTGTCTCCGCATGTGCTCTGATGGTTTTAGATGCGGAAAAATTGGTTTTGTCTCACCCATTGATTTTGAACTCGTCACATCAAGTTAAACAGGTGCTGCAAAATTTACAGACCCAACATATGAACAGTCTTGAAATTCGTGCCACATCCTCTTTCGATACTGTAGATCACGCTCTCGCACGCCTCCTTAATTCTCAGGATGACACTTTAGATGACATTGACCATGATTGTCTGTCTGAAATCAATTCAAAATAATCCCTCTAAAGCAGGTGCGGAACATGAGTGTTTACCCATACCTATGTCTCCGTTCCTAGAATGGCAAATCGACTTCACACACATGCCTTCCTGCAGGCTGTTTAAATATCTCCTAGTGATTGTGGACAAATTCTCTAAATGGGTAGAAGCCTTTCCCTGTTCTCGAGAAAACACGAAGGTAGTTACTCGTATTCTGGCAAAAGAAATAATACCTCGTTATGGGGTTCCAGACGCTATAGACTCAGACAAAGGTACCCCTTTTACCTCGAAAGTCACGCAAAACCTTTGCAAGTATCTCTCACTAAACTGGTGTTTTCACATTCCATACCACCCTCAATCCTCTGGTATCATAGAACGTACTAATCGAACATTGAAAGACAAACTAACTAAGGCCATGCAGGCCACAGGTTCGAAGAATTGGGTAGACTTATTGCCAGCCACTCTGGCTGAAATTCGTATGACACCAAGACCTAGCCTAGGGGGATACTCCCCCAACGAAATTATTTTTGGAAGACCTTTCCCTCTCCCCTGGAAGAAGGGAACTCCGTCTCTGGGTACCTCTGATTTGAAAACACATATGGATGAGTATTCTGCAGCCCTTATAGATAAGTTGCATAAAATTTGTACCAAGGTCAATAGTAGAAGAAGGCTCCATAACAAAGCTGTGTTACAATAACATGTTTGGTACTAACGTTTTCTCTGTGTCCCTCTCTAGTCTCTCTCTCCTCTCTAAACTCTGTACAGGGATCCTGCAGGAGCTGAGGATCTTCCGATCACTTCCTGCAAGAAGCCGTGAACAAAGGGGGGAAGAGATCTCGCGCCCCGTCTGGGACCAATCATCCTCACTACAACCATGAAAATACTCATCATGAGCTTCGTGGCCACTCTACTGCTGCTCTGAGCAGGGTTACCCGCTCGAGCTGGACCTCGAGACAACATCTTTTGGCAATTCGCTAACTGGACTGCACGAGCGCACACGAATGAAAGTTGTTATGTCTGTCATCTGATGCCGCCTTCTACTATTATTACACGTCCACCTTTGCCTCTATGCTCTGAAGCTCTGTATTATGCGTGGGGCCCAAGGGGCCAACTTTTCAATTTTTGAGGCCCCTTCTGTAATTACTCTCCGCACCCCTCTGTGGCAGCAATGTTAAACCAGACCTCTTCAGTATCTAGCACAGAAACCCTGCCATTGTCTTACAGGACTCTGTTCTCACTACTCTGCAGGTCGATATGCCCTCTAATTTCATTTTCCCTCACTGTTTTAGAACAAATTACTCTGAAGGAAGTAGCGTGTATTTGGGACAAATTAAGAGGTTTCGAGTTTCTCTAAGCTCCGGTGAGGTGGGACGAGGGCTGATAGGGCACGCCTGCCCTCTGAGCACCAATACACGTCAAGAAGAGCAAGGATTAACTCAAGCATACATCTAATCCTAATTCTTGATGTAATCACATATATGATCAGAATACTGGGGTGTGATACTAGTTGTAATCTCTAGTATCAAAGAGGGGAACTGTAAAGGATTTATTCTTAATTGTAAAGGATTTATTCTGTGACCCTCTGTTCAGTATTCTTGTTTAAAATGACCAAGAAGGTATTAATTCATTCTGTGACCTTTTGTCTCAGCTAGACACAGTATCTTTTGTTTAAAAATTCCATTACTGTCGTAAGGACATATTGGTCTGTGTTATAGAGATTAAGTTGTGCATAATATTGATATCTTTTTTGAATATTCTATGAGAACAGTATGCTTATGATTGATGTAATTAAGATGTGACCTGCTCAGACCAAGGTTTCACTACAGTCTCTCTCTCTGAAGCATGCATTCTTTTCTCCATCAACATTGAGCAGAACTACTGATAAAGTGTTCACAGACTGACCCAGTCACAGATATCAACACACACACACACACACACACACACACACACACACACACACACACACACACACACAGCTGCAGTGATGTCACACACACAGATATGAACACACACAGCTGCAGTGATGTCACACTCACTCACACCCACCCACACACACACACAGACATATAAAAGCTCTCTGTTCTCTTGCCTCTTTGGGGACTTGTGAATAAAGATTGTGAACTTATGGGGTTCCTGTCTTTCTTCGCGATTCCCCCCAGAGTGGCTCTGGGTGACACGGGGGGACCGATCTGCGAGATGGTAATCGCTCTGGTTGGGGGCAAGAGGGAGAGACGGTTGATCTCTGTCCTATCAGTTACATCCGGCTGTCGAAATATCCTGCCTCGGCCGGCTTCTTCTTTGTAGAGAAACAAGGAGGTGGACTACGACCCTGCATTGACTATCGAGGGCTAAATGAGGTCACCATCAAGTACCCATATCCTCTCCCACTGGTACCAGCAGCTCTGGAGCAACTCAGATCGGCCAAGATTTTTTCCAAGCTGAATCTCAGAAGCGCCTACAATTTGATCCGGATTAAATGAGGTGACGAGTGGAAGACAGCATTCAGTACAACCACTAGTCACTTTGAATACCGGGTCATGCCGTATGGACTATCTTCAGCTCCCAGCGTGTTCCAAAGTTTCATCAACAACGTACTGCGGGACATGCTGGGAAAGTACGTCATCGCATACATAGATGACATCTTGATTTACTCCTCAGATTTCCACAGTCATCAAAGCCATGTCAGAGCTGTACTAAAACAGCTGCTTGAAAACCACCTCTATGTCAAGGCCAAGAACTGCGAATTCCACCTAGGCAAGATCTCCTTCTTGGGCTACATCAGCAGCCCAGAAGGAGTCAGTATGGATTCAGCCAAAGTCTCGGCTGTCACCTCATGGCTGTAACCCAAGTCAGTCAAGGACCTCCAGAGGTTTCTAGGTTTTGCCAACTTCTACCACTGATTCATCAGCACCTTGGCCTCACCTTTGACCACCCTCCTGAAAAAGGGTCCCAAGTGCCTTAGGTGGAATCCTCAGGTGGAAGAAGCCTTCAGCCAGCTCAAGGCCACATTCACGTTGGTGCCCATTCTCCAACATCCAGACCCCACAAAGCCATTTGTCATAGAGGTGGACGCCTCTGACACAGGAGTTGGAGCCATCCTTTCCCAGTGATTTGGAGAAAGGCCAAAACTACACCCCATGGTCTTTTTCTCCAAAAAGCTTACCCCTGCCGAGAGGAACTATGGCGTGGGCAGTCGTGAGCTGCTGGCCATCAAGCTAGCCCTAGAAGAGTGGTGACACTGGCTGGAGGGAGCAACTCACCCGTTCACCATCTTAACCAACCACAAGAACCTAGAGTATCTCAAGAAGGCCAAGAGGTTGAATCCACGTCAGGCCAGGTGGGCAGTATTCTTTACCCGGTTTAACTTTATCTCCTTCTGACCAGGGTCAAAGAACGCTAAAGTGGATGCTCTGTCCTGGGCTATAGACCCATCACCCAGAGACAGAGAACCCCAACCCATCATCCCACCCCAACATTTTATCCAATCCATCACATGGGATTTGGACAGTGAAATTCATAAGTCTCAACCTCAGACTACTCCCAACAACACCCCACCTGGTCTGCTTTTTGTGCCCACATGTCTACGCAGCAAACTCATAAGCTGGGCACACTCCTCTCCTGCCACTGGTCACCCCAACAACTATCGCACCTACCAAATGCTGAAGAATAGGTACTGGTGGGACAACATGTTGACCAAGATCAACCGTTTTGTTGCTTCCTGTTCCGACTGCGCACAAGCTAAGGTTCCCCGAGCTCCTCCAGCCAGCAAACCTATGCCTCTACCTGTCCCACAGCGACCATGGTCACACTTGGTGATCGACTTCATCACAGACCTTTCTGCATCCCAAAACAACACCACAATCATGGTCACCATAGATCGGTTCTCAAAGACCTTGAGGTTCATCCCTCTTCCGGGCATTCCAACTGCTGCCCAAACAGCTGAACTCCTGTATCAGCAAGTCTTCCGCTACTACGGCATCCCTAAGGACATCGTAAGTGACTGAGGTCCTCAGTTCATATCCAAGTTCTGGTCATGCTTCATGGAGAGACTGGGAGTGTCCATTAGCCTCACGTCCGGTTACCACCCCCAGTCCAATGGGCAGGTAGAGCAGGCCAACCAGGAGATTGGCTGCTTCCTACACATCTATTGCATGCGCAACCAGGGGGACTGGGCATGTTTCCTGCCATGGGCCAAGTATGCGCAGAAGTCACTGAAGCATTCTGCGACTCAGCTAACATTGTTCCAGTGCATACTCAGCTACCAACCACCCTTGTTCCCCTGGGATGACACACTCAGTCAAGTCCAGGCAGTTGATGAATGGTTCAAATGCAGCCAAACTGTTTGGGAGGAGGTTCACCAGCAACTAGAAGTTGTCTGCATGAAATACAAAGCCTATGCCGATCGTCATAGAGGAGAGACCCCAACATACCTTCTGGGAGATCAAGTATGGGTGGCAACAAAGAACCTATGAGAGATACAAACCTGTAATAAGCTCCAAACACGCTACAAAGGACCCTTCAAGGTACTTTGGCGCATCAATGATGTCTCTTACTGACTAGAACTTTGACCGTACAGCAGAATCTCTCCCACTTTCCACATGTCCAATCTTAAACCTGTCATTCCAGGTCTGCTCTCCAAGAACACACCCACTCTAGACCATCCCTCTCTGAACCTCAAAGGAGAACCCATCTACCAGGTCAACAAGATCCTCGACTCCAAGTGAAGAGGTGGCCAGATCGAGTGCCTGGTAGATTGGGAAGGATACGGGCCAGAGGAACAGAGTTGGGTAAAGTCCGAAGACATCCTCGACCCGCTGCTCAAGCAGGATTTCCATGCTCAGCATCCCAGCAAACCAGCACCTAGAGGTTGAGGACGCCCCCGAAAGACCTTAGCTCCCAGAGGTAGCTCCTTGAGAGGGGCTCTGTCAGTAAACCCACTGGTGAAGAGCTGACTACAAACATGGACAGCTCAAACTACAACTCCCAGAACACACAGCACCCTCTGTCCCTGCCTTCTAACTCACAGCTGACATCCATTTCCTCATCACCTACCTCTGTATATAAACACTAGTCTCACAAGCACTCACCACAAAGTATCATTCCGGTTCACTGATCATACCAAGCCTTGTTATCTCTCTAACTGCCTTTCTACCATTCTGACCTTTGCTAGTGTTTCTCATTTCCTCAATCTCCATTTACCTCTGATATTCTGTTTGCCAATCGCCCGACCTTGGCATGTTTACTGACCTTGATTTCTGTCTCTCGATTTGGCTTGGTTCGCTATTCTAAAGCTGTCTTCTGCCACATACATCCGTAAGTGCCTGCATACTCACACTTGGGAGTTTCACTGATAAATTTTCATCTTGCCCTTTTGCCAATTTTGTAAAATCTTACTAATGTCACTGTGGTGCTCCATTTTCTTCACTTGTTGATGATGATGACCTTCACAGTGGTCCATAGTACATCTAATGTTTTGGAAATTATTTTGTACCCCTCTCCTGATCAATATCTTTTGACAGTGAGATCCTGTACATGCTTTGTAAGCTCTTTGTGGATCATGGCTTCAGAAATGGAAGAAAACCAAGAAGATGTCCAAAAAAATCCAGCAGAAACAGCTGATCTTTATTTCTTTATCTTTATCAGTAATCACATAACTAGTTAATTTTGAGCACAGTCACATACCCCATTAGAAAAGGGTGTGCACATTTATGTAACCAAGGAACTGTACATTTTTTTCTTAAAATGTTTCTATCTGATTTTCACTTGAATTTTTTTTACATCACAAAACTTGCCGTTTAAACAGTGGTGTGTAGACTTTTTATATATACTATATATACAGCAGAACATTTGCCACACAAAATTAAATGAATGAATACCATGGCAGTGGATGCTACTGAAATATTCTGGCTGTCTTCACTATTTGAAGTGGATAAAGAGTGGTAGACTTACTGGTGACAGGATGCAACCTCCCTACACTTTTTGCTGGCAGCCAGGTTGGAGCAAAGGGCTTTTGAACATCATAGTTTCCTTTTCTGAAAGGCTCACGGCCAGCAGCGACCAACACACCTGAACACAAGATCAGAGCAGGGAGTCCGTCCACCTGGAATACAACAAAACATATTTTCATGAAGATTAACTTTGACGATTAACCTAAATGCATATTGCACACTAGTTAAAGCAAACTATAAAACTGACACCAAGCAGAATTATCATAATGTCAGTGTTCTATTAATATTTCCACAGAGCTACTGATACGGATCAAAATATTTAAAGTGAATTAAAACTCATTAATTAAACATGTTGCATTTACATGTTATGTGATTAAAAAGTAATTGTTCTATAACCAGCATTGTTTCCTTCATATTGCTTATGTCCACTGACACATTTTGGCCACAATTCCAGTTTTTAATGTGATTAAATTTGATGTAATAAGGAATAAAATTTGCAGTAGTATTCAGTGCTTAGATGTCTTCACTATAGAGTATTCAAGACATTCCCATTTTGTTCCAGGCTTTGTCCCAGGATGCAGGCCAGCATAATAGGATGAAATGGTAAAGAAGCTTAATGCCACAAGGTGATGGGTTGTCTTTAACCATGATATTTATGCTCATAGCTGATAATTTGTGAAAAACATCATCATACACAACTATGGTTACATGGTCATATCTTCCAGAAAAAAAAAATTATAAGCATATTTAGCATATTTAGCAAAAAATGGATTTCCCCCCACTGTGGGCTTTTTTACCATGGCCTTGAGTTGTTTTTTTTTCCTTAATTAAGGGAAGCAAGAATTAAAAGGTTGTTCAGTTTAGTTTACATTGCTCTTTGGTTCTGGATGTTATTTTTAATATAATGTATTAAATTAAATTACAGTAATTTACTGTGTGGGATATTTGATATAGATTACGGTAATTAACCTTTTAAGAAAATGGACAGCTTTTTTTAATGGTAATTTATAGTTGAAAATAGTTATTATCTTTCCATCAATTATTATTGCAATAAAACAACACAAATGATATTTCAGTCATTAACTGGAAAAGCACACGATTACCAAAATAATTTTTATGCAGCTCTTAACTTCATTCAACAGTCATTTTGTCAGTTATTATTTTGGAATTTTACAGAATTTTACCAAAAACAACCACACAATACTATTGTAACAGCATTTAACAAGTGAAAAATGTGGACACAACAAGTTCAAACAAGCTTCAGTACCCTAAAAGAATGTGTCTGACCATGAAACAAACAAAAAAAAGTGACGAAACTAAACCCAAAGCAGATATATATATATATATATATATATATATATATATATATATATATATATACAACCCCGATTCCAAAAAAGTTGGGACAAGTACAAATTGTAAAAAAAAAACAGAATGCAATAATTTATAAGTCACAAAAACTGATACTGTATTCACAATAGAACATAGACAACATATCAAATGTCGGAAGTGAGACATTTTGAAATTTCATGCCAAATCTTGGCTCATTTGAAATTTCATGACAGCAACACATCTCAAAAAAGTTGGGACAGGGGCAATAAGAGGCTGGAAAAGTTAAAGGTACAAAAAAGGAACAGCTGGAGGACCAAATTACAACTCATTAGGTCAATTGGCAATAGGTCATTAACATGACTGGGTATAAAAAGAGCATCGTGGAGTGGCAGCGCCTCTCAGAAGTAAAGATGGGAAGAGGATCACCAATCCCCCTAATTCTCCACCGACAAATAGTGGAGCAATATCAGAAAGGAGTTCGACAGTGTAAAATTGCAAAGAGTTTGAACATATCATCATCTACAGTGAATAATATCATCAAAAGATTCAGAGAATCTGGAAGAATCTCTGTGCGTAAGGGTCAAGGCCGGAAAACCATACTGGGTGCCCGTGATCATCGGGCCCTTAGACGGCACTGCATCACATACAGGCATGCTTCTGTATTGGAAATCACAAAATGGGCTCAGGAATATTTCCAGAGAACATTATCTGTGAACACAATTCACCATACCATCTGCCGTTGCCAGCTAAAACTCTATAGTTCAAAGAAGAAGCCGTATCTAAACACGATCCAGAAGCGCAGACGTCTTCTCTGGGCCAAGGCTCATTTAAAATGGACTGTGGCAAAGTGGAAAACTGTTCTGTCGTCAGACGAATCAAAATTTGAAGTTCTTTATGGAAATCGGGGCGCCGTGTCATTCGGACTAAAGAGGAGAAGGACGACCCAAGTTGTTATCAGCGCTCAGTTCAGAAGCCTGCATCTCTGATGATATGGGGTTGCATTAGTGTGTGTGGCATGGGCAGCTTACACATCTGGAAAGACACCATCAATGCTGAAAGGTATATCCAGGTTTTAGAGCAACATATGCTCCCATCTAGATGACGTCTCTTTCAGGGAAGGCCTTGCATTTTCCAACATGACAATGCCAAACCACATACTGCATCAATTACAGCATCATGGCTGCATAGAAGAAGGGTCCGGGTACTGAACTGGCCAGCCTGCAGTCCAGATCTTTCACCCATAGAAAACATTTGGCGCATCATAAAACGGAAGATACGACAAAAAAGACCTAAGACAGTTGAGCAACTAGAATCCTACATTAGACAAGAATGGGTTAACATTCCTATCCCTAAACTTGAGCAACTTGTCTCCTCAGTCCCCAGACATTTACAGACTGTTGTAAAGAGAAAAGGGGATGTCTCACAGTGGTAAACATGACCTTGTCCCAACTTTTTTGAGATGTGTTGTTGTCATGAAATTTAAAATCACCTAATTTTTCTCTTTAAATGATACATTTTCTCAGTTTAAACATTTGATATGTCATCTATGTTCTATTCTGAATAAAATATGGAATTTTGAAACGTCCACATCATTGCATTCTGTTTTTATTTACAATTTGTACTTTGTCCCAACTTTTTTGGAATTGGGGTTTTGTATATATATATATATATATATATATATATATATATATATATATATATGCGCGGCACGGTGGTGTAGTGGTTAGTGCTGTCGCCTCACAGCAAGAAGGTCCTGGGTTCGAGCCCTGGGGCCGGCGAGGGCCTTTCTGTGCGGAGTTTGCATGTTGTCTGCGTGGGTTTCCTCCGGGTGCTCCGGTTTCCCCCACAGTCCAAAGACATGCAGGTTAGGTTAACTGGTGACTCTAAATTGACTGTAGGTGTGAATGGTTGTCTGTGTCTATGTGTCAGCCCTGTGATGACCTGGCGACTTGTCCAGGGTGTACCCCGCCTTTCGCCCGTAGTCAGCTGGGATAGGCTCCAGCTTGCCTGTGACCCTGTAGAAGGATAAAGCGGCTAGAGATAATGAGATGAGATGATATATATATATATACACAATTGTTAACTAGACACCCGTTAAGCATGAATGTAAGAAAGGTGAAAACTAATGAATAGAAAGGAGGTAGAGAAAAATGAAACTCAATCTAAATCAAAGCACATGGTATCAGAACTCTGAGGAACCAAAGCATTGATGATGTGCCATGGTGGCTATATTCATTTTACATGAGCATTATAAGGCTAGGCTTACTTTTCTCCACCCATGCCAAAATCTGCCAAATTTGTAGAGAGAATTTACAACTTTTGCCTTCATGTCAGACTGTTTCTTGTTCAGCTTTTTCTTATGTCTGATTCCTGTGTCAGGGTGAATGTAGAATCTAGAAAATACATCTATTGAATGAATAATAATAATAATAATAATAATAATAATAATTATTATTATTATTATTATTATTATTATTATTATTATTATGACAATGAAGGCCAAATTTTAAGTAGATATTTATATGTTTACTCTTTGACACTGTTGTATATAGTCAATTAACCAATCTAAACCATTATTACCTTCATAATTGTGAGAAACTATGGTAATTAGTTCAGAAGTAGACAGTTCAGAAAATGTTAAAATCCAGATTATGGCATTAATGAAAGTCCAGTTATGTTGAAAGCATCTCCATCAACTGCCACAAGTACACAATAAGGGATGGTGCTGTGGAAGGAGTGAAAGTGACATAGTTATTACCTCTGCCAACTTTGTTGGAGGAGGTTATGTTTTCGCATCAGTTTGTTTGTCTGTTCCCAACATAGCTCAAAAAGTAGTGAACGGATTTTGATGAAATTTTGAGGAACGGTGGGCTATGGGCCAAGGGACAATTGATTACAATTGTGATGCAAATCCGAATATGTGGCTTAGCTTAGGTATGGACTTTACTGAGTGCCCTTATAGTTTTCATAGTGTATCAATATGATTTCTTCTTCTCTAATAAAGGTAAGATAAGTAGGGTAGTATTATTTGCCACTGGGTTTATTCAGGTGTGTCTCTAGCACTAGTTAGATAAAATTAGTGCCAGCTAGTGCTCAGTTGCCCCAAAATAATGTTATAGTAGTTACTTTCGACTTTAGACTAAGTAACTTAGGCAGATTGAGGAAAAAAATATTCCAAAGAAAGTAAAATCAGAAAGAAACACCAGCCTGTCTTCAAAAGGAATTTCCTGGATGGCAGAGCTTGAATTCACCACTCAAAAACAATCTACCGGTACATGTGCTTTACTATGTCCATTAATGAGTACATGGATCGAAGCTCCCAAAGTCTTAAGATCATCTTCACATGGCATTTACTGATGTATTTCATTTATTGTCAACTTATTATTTATTATTATTTTTAAAATAAACCTAATTACTAAGTACTGCAATGCACCTTTTATGATAGCCAATAAATTTGTTAAGATATTTCTTAAGAATGAGATTGAGATGTTAAAAAATTAAAATTAGCTCATGTTTAAAGTCTTTAATTCTCTGTAAAGCTGCTTTGTGACAGTATCTGTAATTAAAAGCACTGTACAAATAAACTTGACTTGACAATACATATTCATGTATAAGTCTTTTTTAAATTATTGTTTAATTAAATGATCAGTAAATACATTAAAATAGCTAGAAAAAGAATATCATTATCAGTCACTGATAATTGCTGTTAATGTAAAGGCTATTTGTTAAATGAGCTGAATTGAATTTGTTAATTGTTTTATTACCCTCAAATGGTTTCCTTATAAAATTACCTTCATAGTCTACTTAGGTTTTGTCTTTTCATTTTATAGTGAGTCCCAGAAACCTTTAATATAAATCTTCACAGCACAGTTGGTGTTCATTCACAGTGCAGAAAACACCCTGTTTCATCAGTAACTCCTGACAATTGCAGATCACTTGCTAAACTGAACTGCAGGTGACAAAATAAGGTGAAAAGAATGAAAAACAATAAAAAAAACAACCACAAAAATAAAAGCTTCAAAAGAGAGACAAAGATGAAACACTGAGTGAGTTCTCACCCTCCTTCCATCCGGTGTGTGCAACCTGCGCACAGGGAAGCACATGACCTCAGATATATGATCAAGTAGTGCCTCGAAAGAATGTGTGGTCCTCTTCTGAAGCAGAAGGGTATGCTTCACTTCCGGATCTCCATTGCGGAAAACTACCAGCCGCTTTGGGGTGTGCAGTAGAGCAGCATGCTCATTCCGTCTTGTCTTGCGTGGACCAGGACTCTGCCTTTTTCTCAGGGGCTTCCTGCTGACAGGCCTGGTATGGTACCATGGTGGTGGTTTGCGCCGTGCTTGCTCCAAGTCAATGGGCTTGACGGTGCGTTTATCTGAGCAGATGTATGAATGGCCATGGTGAAGCTGATCAAGAGAACGGACTGCTGTCTGGCCACGTGGTGTTGTAATAGTGCGGACTCCAAATGGCAGTGGAACACGCTTGGACAGGCTGTCTAACAGCGCCTCAAAGGTCTTGAATGTGCGGTTGTTGATGACGACAGGCAAACCACTAAACTGGGGATCTCCACTTTTATAGAAGCACACACGTCTTGAGGAAAAAGGTTCACTCATATATGGCTGCCGTGATGGTACCAAAGAATGGCCAGTGCCAGAGGACTGTTCCTGTAGTTCAGCTTTCTGCAATGCTGAAGTGTCATTCATAGTGTCACTTTAAAGGTAGCCTCTGAGGAGAGAGAGAGAGAGAGAGAGATACAGATACAAAAAAGCACAACTGAGTGCACTGAATAAATATGACAACATAGAAGTAGTTTTGTTTTTGTTAATATTGATGATAAAACCTGATCTCACATGTTTTAGGATTAGGTCAGTCAAGCTAATTCAAGTCCAAAATCATTTCAATGGTTCCGTGTATTTCATAAGTACTTAACAATCAACAATCCCTGGCCATAGACCTTTCACATAAGAAAAGTACCCCCTGTATACCCCTTCCAAAAATGGGCAAAAATATTGGAGACTATGCAAGGGCTGCCACAAACATTTATAAATAGTAGATAATTTCTTAGAGGTTGAAGCAGTTTAATAGTGTTGCACTGTCATTAGACAAAATTAGGAAAGAGGTCCATAGTGAATTGTCAACAACAGTAATTAAGTTTGTAACAGATTCTTGTGAGGAAAACCAAAATCAGCTAGAAAAAACCCTCTCTTTTTGTTGTATGATTCCAGTTTGTTTTCTTGGTATTATACAACCCTGATTCCAAAAAAGTTGGCACACTGTGTAAAACATAAATAAAACAGAATGCAACGATTTGCACATCCTTTTCAACCTATATTCAGTTGAATACAATACAAAGACAAAATATTTAATGTTCAAACTGATAAAATTTATTGTTTTTTGTAAATATAAACTCATTCTGAATTTGATGCCTACAACATATTCCAAAAAAAAAAAAAATTTGGGGCAGCAGCATATTTCCCACTGTGTTACATCACCTTTTCTTTTAACGGCACTCAGTAAGCATTTGGGAACTGAGGGCACTGATTGTTGAAGTTTTGAAAGTGAAATTCTTTCCTGTTCTTGCTTGATACATAACTTCATTTGCTCAACACTCCAGGGTCTCTGCTGTTGTGTTTTGCACTTCATAATGCACTACACATTTTCATTGGGAGGCAGGCAGGCCAGTTTAGTACCCACACTCTTTTACTACAAAACCATACTGTTGTAACACATTCAGAATGTGGCTTGGCATTTGTCACAACTCTCTAACTTGTGGGAAACAGAGGAACTGGAAGCAGGCTTCAGAACAGGTGTGTTCTTTTTATTTTCCACTTTTCAGTGACAACTAACATGCATACATAAACACACACATGGGGTGACGCAGCTCTCTCTCTCATTCCTGGCTGTCTGAAAGACACACAGAGACACAAGTTAATAGACAACCTCTACATTCAACACAGGTTCACCTCATCACATGTTACTTGTACCTACTGGTTCAACCTACCTCCTTGCCATACACAACCTATGCTTGACCACACCCCTGCTGCCACATACCCCCACCACCCGACTCAGGTTGGGGAGCCATCTGTCCTGCAGCTGACTCTCCCCCTGGTGGGAGAGATAATCTGCCACCACCATCTGTGCCACCGGCTTGTGGACCACCTTGAATTTGAAGGGCTGAAGGGCCAGATACCAATGAGTGATCCACACATTGGCATCCTTCATGTGGTGGAGCCACAGGAGCGGAGCATGGTCAGAACAGAGAGTGAATGGGCATCCTAGCAGGTAGTACTGGAGAGTGAGGACCACCCACTTGATGGCCAGACACTCCTTCTCTATCATGCTGTACTTTGACTCTCACATGGAGAGCTTGTGGCTGATGTACAGCACCAGATGCTCCTCCCCCTCTGCTTCTCCTGTGAAGAATTGCACACTTCTTCAGGTTTGCTGTGAGCCCAGTGCACCTCAGTGACCTCAGGACCATCCTAAGATGTTGTAATTGCTGCTCCCAATCATTACTATAAATGATTGTCATCTAAGTAGACTGCTGCATACGCATTGTGGGGATGGAGAATTTGATCCATGAGATGCTGAAACATCTCTGGAGCCCCAAACAACCCGAAAGGAAGGGTGACAAATTGGTGTAAGCCAAACGGAGTGGAAAGGGCCATTTTCTCATGGGATAATAGAGTCAAAGGGATCTTCCAATATCCCTTTGTTAAATCCAGTGTCAGGTAAAAGCGAACTGTGCCTAACCGATCGAGCAGTTCATCAATGTGAGGCATTGGATATGTGTCAAATTTAGACACTGCACTGACTTTTCTATAGTCCACACAGAACCAGACCACTGGGCTGCTCCAGTCACTGTGTGACTCCTCAATTACTCCCATCTTCAGCATAGCCTGGAGCTCATCCCGAACCACATTTTTTTTTTTTGTGCTTGGGTAGCCGATACAGGCGGCTGCGCACCACCACCCCTGGGGGAGTCTCAATGTAGTATTCTGTGAGGTCAGAATACTACATTGAGACTCCCCTCACATTGCAGGTGAGCTTGACGTTCTTGGGCCTGTAGCAAATTCTCCTGGGTTATGTGATTCAGTGCATGGAGTTTTGCTCTCAGGTCAAGAATGTATTGAATTTCATTTTTACTTTGAGAAGGTCCCTCCTCCCAATTTTCTCTAATGATGTCTGAGACACCATGGAGCTTGTGCCCATACAGCAATTCAAATGGGGAAAACCCGGTGGAGGCTTGTGGGACCTTGCACACTGCAAACAACAGAGGGTCGAGCCACCTGTCCCAGTTTTTAGCATCCCCATGAATGAACTTACAAATCATGTTCTTAAGTGTTTGGTTAAATCGTTTGACCAGCCCGTCCATTTGCAGATGATAAACACTAGTATGAATCCATTTAATCCCCAATAATTTGTACAATTTGTGCCATGTGCGTGACCTAAAAGTAGTACCTTGATCAGTCAGGATTTCTTTCAGAATCCCAACTTGGGAGATAACGTGGAAGAGTGCCTCTGCAACACTACATGCTGAGATGTTGCAGAGAGGCACTGCTTCTGGATATCGTGTTGCATAATCCATTGTGACTAATACAAAGTGATACCTGTGTTCAGATTGAGCTCATGGCCCAATGAGATCCATGCCAATTCTTTCAAAGGGGATCTCCATCAATGGTAATGGGCACAATGGTGCTTTCAGTGTGGCTGCTGGATTTACCAGCTGACATTCATGACATGCCGCACACCACTTGTGGACATCGGCGTGAATCCCTGGCCAATAGAAATGGGCCATGAGATGATTTAATGTTTTATGCTGTTGCAAATGCCCAGCCATAGGATTAAGATGAGCCGCATGGAATAAAGGTTCCCTATGGCACTTCGGGACCAACAAGTGTGTCATCTTTTCTTTTGTTTGAGTGTCCTGTGTCACTTGATATAGCCTATCCTTAATAATATAAAAGTACAGAAAGGAAAGCGCCACATTAGGCTGGATGATATGGCCATCAATTACTTTCACTTGGTCAAAAGCATGTCTCAGAGACTCGTCATGCACCTGCGCCAATGGGAAGTCCTCTAAGGGATTCCCCAGAGAGTGAGGAGGGCTCTCCCCACTCGCTGTGTCATTATGATGTGGAGCTGATGTGGACGGCCCTGGGACTGCCTCCCCAAGTAATGTTGCAGTGGGATTCCCCTGTGACATACTACTGCAGGATCCACCCATTACCATCTGTTTCATTAATGTTTTAAACCCTGGCCAATTGGTTCCCAGGATCAGTGGGTGGGTGAGGCTCAGACTAACCTCCGCCTCCAACCTATGCTTTTCTCCCCGGAAATGAATAGTGAAGGGCATTATCAGATATTTGTGTACATCACCGTGCACACATAACCTTCACCAAATGTGCATTTCCCAGTGCCCCGCACTGAATCAGGCTTTGATGTATGGATGTCTGATTACAACCCGAATCCACCAAAGTACACCTGATGTGCACCTGATGTGTACCCCCTTGAATACTCACAACTATCCTGTATGCCCCTGCTTGATCAGGGGATGCCTGTGGTGCATCAGAGACTCAAATCAGTAGCCCTGCCTCCTTCCAGAAGCACTGATTCCCCGCCTTCCCTCCATGCCTACAGACCTGCCCAGGCTTGCTCTCAGCTCTGGTGGGCATGGATGAGTTCACCTGTGGAGAGAGAGAGAGGGAGTTAATGGTGGCACAGACACAGAAGGAGACAGGAGAGCAGAAACATGAGGACAGACACGAGTGTGGGGAGTGGGTTTTGGGGGAATTGGCCCCCGTTTGTGCAGGGCTGGGGTAGGGGAGAGGCAAGGAGAGGGAGGGGGAGAAGGAGAAAGTGAAAGTGAAAGAGAGCACAGAGAAGTTGTAACAGTGCCTGCTCCCAGAAATGCCGCGAGGTGGTCCTTGTCCAGCCAGACCGCCTCCTCCAGTGATGCCGTTCGGTGGCACCAGATCCATGCTGATGTCTTGTTGGATTAAGCAAGGACGTCCCTGAAAAAGACATTTTCTGGATGGCAGCATATGTTGCTGCAAAACATGTATATACCTTTCAGCATTAATGGTGCCTTCACAGATGTGCAAGTTAACCATTCCATGGGCACTAACACATCCCTATACCATCACAGACACTGGCTTTTGAACTTTGTGCTGGTAACAATCTGGATGGTCCTTTTCCTCTTTAGCCCAAAGGACACAATGTCCATGATTTCCAAAAACAATTCGAAATGTGGACTTGTCAGACCACAGCACACTTTTCCACTTTGTGTCAGTCCATCTCAGATGAGCTCAGGTCCAGAGAATTCAGTGGGGTTTCTGGATGTTGTTGATATATGGCTTTTGCTTTGCATAGTATATGCAACTGTGTTTACCAACAATGGTTTTTTGAAGTGTGAACTATGAACGTCTGAGCTTTTCCAATTACCAATTAACCTGTTTATCTGTAGAATGTTCAAACAGGTGTGTTGAGCATTCCACAACTTTCCCAGTCTTTTGTTGACCCTGTCCTCACTTTGAATGTGCTGCAAGCATCAAATTCAGAATGAGTGTAGGTTTATTAAAAAAACAAAAACAAAAAACAAAAAACAATAAAGTTTGTTAGTTTTAACATTAAATATCTTGTCTTTGTATTGTATTCAATTGAATATAAGTCAAAAAGGATTTACAAATTATGGCATTCTGTTTTTATTTGTGTTTTGCACAGTGTCCCAACTTTTTTGGAATCAGGGTGGTATTTATTATCAAGCACTGTTAAAATTTTTAATTAGTTTTGTCATTATTATTTTGCTTAAAATAGTCAGGTCTGTCTGGCAATAAGCAAAGTAAGTCAATCAAATAATCTAAATTATTATTTTGTTTAGAAAGGTTATAATTTTTCATTATGGGTCACAACAGTATGATATCCAGAATCTGTATTCGGTCAATACCAGCAAAAAATGGTGGATAAGTAATAGATCAGAGGAAAAAAAGAAAAAAGAATGAATGTGATCCTATCCTGTAACCAATGAAAAATATTAGTATTGAGTTTGAAAAAGTATTGAGTTTTTTTGGAATTGGAAATGCTACACATATAAATAAACTTAAATGATGCTGAAATGCTGATATTGAAAGTTTCAGTATCAGAAAAAAATGTGATACCGTGCCCCATCTCTAATTTCTATGACTAAATTCAGAATGCGTCAGAGGACTGAACATCTCTTTATCTCATTAACTGTAATCAACATCCAGAAGGCAAATACAAGAATGTGCTCAGTAACTCAATTTAATCTGATTTACAATATGAACAATTTATTGCTATTTTTCCATGACATACTGTAGGTAAAAATGCCTATTCAATAGTTTAATCCAGAGTTGTAGTAAAACCTTCAATATAAACCTCACAATATTTTATCTGTGGTCATGTCATTCTTTCTGACAGGACCACATGCTTAAGCTCATAATTCATATTGTACAAATTCATCTGATTAAAGTGTATGAATAATGAGAAATACGATATACCAACTACTTAAAAATTGTCTTCTGAACAACAAAACAATATGAATCAGAGGCACACTGCATCTAAAGCAACATTAAAGTTAACTTAAACAAAGGAAAACAAAATGATCTACTGTAGCTTGATGCAAATTGCTATGTATTTTGTGCTTTGCATTTGAAAGAGACAAAAACTGACAACCACTGTACTAAAACAGCAGACTACTTCATTTTTCTTTTGTTTTGCTTTATTTCTCGAGTATTAACAGTTGTAATAAGCATTTAGGTAACCAAGAAAGGAAATAAACAACAAATACATATTGATAAAATGTTATAGATAAATGTTATCATATTTTTATATTTATATAGTATATATTTCTTTCACTAGTTATAATAATTGGAATGTTTTATTAATGTTTTCATCTCCCCAACAGTTAAAACATTTTAAATATTTCTGTTTAGAGACTACAAATCTTTGGTAATGGTTATAATATGCCATTTAACATGAACCATTTTTTAAACCATATTTTATTCACCTATTTTTAAATTTGTCCACTAAAAACAAAAACATTAGAGCACTAGATACACACCCAGCAACAGGAAGGTTACTAATCTATAAGCTCTGTAAACAAATGTTCAGAAAAAAAAAACAATAGACTTATACAATATACTTTTCACTAAAAAAAATCTTGAAAGGATTTCCATACTTACCAAGTTTCCCATACTGAGTCAAAAGATGTTTAACTGCTCGCTCATGCTGGTCAGTGGAGCACAGTTGGTCGGTGGAGACTGAGAGTTATTTTGGGCCATGGCTTCATGATTAATTTGCTTAATCTTTGCTCACTTCTAATCCCAGTTACATGGAGGAGAGAACACATCGCAGAAAGGTGTGTGTAAATGTGTTTGTAGGTGTTTACATGTGAGCGTGTATCTTTGTGCCCAAGTAAGGCAGGAGTTCCCATGAAATAGGAGCTTCAACTCACAATTTTAGCTCCTATGCAATTTAACCATTTACACTGCCAGTGCCCATTGTCAGGTTATTTACTACATTCCTCACCTTCATAACTGCATACATTTCCTGTTCGCTTCACTGTAGCTTCCAAATAATTAAAAGAAGTTACCGAATAATATGATCTAAGACAAATAACTGAATAACACACTGGTACATTAAGTAAAATTCTTAGCAGTGTGCATGGCCCATACATAAATGACTCAGATTACATTTAAACAATGTTTAAAATGTTATGTGCAATAGGTAATAAGAATTACACAAGTTTAATATATTGGTAATACAGTATAACACTCCAATATGAGCTCATGCCACACTGACCCAACTCTGTATTTCAGTGTTTTAACTCCAGATGGCTACTGGCTCTGTGCTTAATCTCATTTGTATACTTTAAAAGGATAACACCATCTCTCTCTCTCTCTCTCTCTCTCTCTCTCTCTCTCTCTCTCTCTCGGAGGTAGCAAATCAGCTTGATAACCATACTGATCAGAATATTTGATATCATACAAAATATATAGTACTGTGCAAAAGTCTTAGGAACACTGTAGAGTAAAGATGCCTTCAAAAATAATTAAAATAATGTTCCACATCAATATTTGGTGTGATGACTCCTTGGTTTAAAAAGAAAAAACAAACAAACAAAATAGTAGTCTCAGGTACAATAAGTACAGTTTTATAAGGAAATGAGCTGTAGGTTTTACTGGGCATCTCAGGACCAGCCACAGTTCTTCTGGACACTTTGACTATTACACTCACTTCTTAATTTTGCAGCAAAACCCAGCAGCCTTCATTATGTTTTTTGTCTGAAACATGCTCTCTTACATAATATACTGCTTTCTTTACTCCTATACAAACACTTTTCTGTAACATTTAATTTTGTCCCGGAAAAGTAATGCTTGGAATCGAAAATGTTTTTGTACTGACTCGATAATGTAGAAGTCATAAAATAAAAATCTATAACAAAGTTCGTGTTAACAAATAGGGTGCTGAAGACTTTTGCACAGAACTGTACATTATCATAATTTGTCAATTATTAAAGAAACTATTAACATAAAGAGAAAAAAATAAGGCCAAAATAATTGAATTAACAAATCAAGACAGAAAAATTAAAACATTTCACAGGTTCTAGAATATGTTCTTCCAACACTGGCGATACAGATGTACCAATGTCTGTCATGGCAATGGAGCACTCTAAATTAGTTTAAGCAGGAAGGTCTCTTTCTGACATCACAACACAACCAATCTCAATTTTTCAACATTTTTTTAAAAATGGAATCAGTACACACACTTATTAACATTTCATACAACCCATAGAGACACATGCAGACCTAGATATGGATTATTGAGCATATGGTAGGAAGTTGTGATAAGTTCAAGAAAAGTTCATTTATCGCTGGCAATATACCCTTTTCCACAGTTTGTGTATACAGAGGGAAGAATGTGAAGATGTGAAGGAACTGAAGAAGTGTGGAATGCCGGTGTGGTCTCCTGTTGAGTGTGTCCTATTCTCAAAACAGAGAGAGGAGGAATGTCAAACATCCACCAAAAGAAAGCCTTTTCCTGCTACTGATAAGAGAGTCTGTGGCAGAATGGCGTCTCATGACAGAAATATCAGAATTGTGCCTATTCATTGCTTAATCAGCATGAAATCCTGCTGTTCTATACTATTCTCACACACACACACACAGGCAAACTGAGGTCTCTTCCCTTTTAGATCTAAGCGCTGCAGTATTTAGTTGTATGGATGGAATGTGTGTGTGTATCTATATTTAACACTTCGCTGCAGTCTCGGCGCCGGCTCCAGATCCCTGAGCCCTCTTTCAGTGGGAAACTATTTGTGACACATTTAGGATGAAATAAAGGATATGTTTGATATGTGAAACTTGTACGACTTGTGTGTGTGTTTGTGTGTGTGTACACACACAAACACACAACAACAAATGGCATTATCCCACCCTACCTGCCAATGCCAACTTCATTCTGTCTTTCACTTTCACCTGCACTCCTGATGACCCTTCAAATAGATTTTTTTCCCTTTTTTTCGAATGCTTTTGGGAGGAAGCACAGGATTGTGTTGCTCTGGCTGCCTGCTGCGCCAGGTCCTGACCGAGCTTCCACTGGAATTCCCTGTGCTGCCCTACAACCTCTTGCCGTGCCAGCCTGATGATCTATCCAGGTTACACACAGGTCTTTCTGCAGAGAACTGCCATTAACACACACATACAGTAAGCAAGAGATATACTCAATTCAAAAAAACACTAGACAAGATGAAATATATGTCATCCTATTAATATTTGACAATACATAGCCCTAAGGTATACCTTAAATAACTATTACTGCACTATATGATATTATTTTATGAAATGCTATATAAAACTTTTGATACACCCATTTTTATGTCATAAGGAAATAGCTATCAGAGTAGATTACAACAGAACAATAGCCTCACCTTTAGCTTGCAGTCCATAAATTTAAATCACACACACACACACACACACACACACACACACACACACACACACACACACACACACACACACACACACACACACACTATTCACTAATTTACTCATTAAACTTCTTTCATCTTGGCTCTTGTGTAAAATTTTCTAATTGATCTTTGAAATCTCAAAAATATTACAAAAGATACTGTTTCAACTTAAATCCACACGTTTAATTTCTAATTTCACTCCTTTTCCCAGCTTAGTCTGATCAATAAGCAGTTGACAAAACAGCTGAACTGGTCAAAATTATTTCCCAGATTCCTTGCTTAACTAAATTTGATCAATAATCATTTAAGATCTTCAAATTGCCTAGAGTTGTGTTATTTTCTTTCAGCTTGTCTATCATAAAACATTATTCATGTTAATTAAGAAAATAATTCAAAAGTTCCCTTTCTACCAACACTGCCAGCTTGACCAATTCACTGCCAGCTGATCAGACCAAGGTGGCTAAAAAACATAAACTGTACATAAAGACTTTCGGTGTTTCAAGTACAAAATAATGAAAACCTCTATTTGAGTTATTTCTAACATCAAATCCCTCCTTCTAGCCTGTGATGTGTATGGAAGCCCATTTCCATGACTTTAAAAAAAAGTCACACAGTATGTTATAATAATGAGGACATACCTCCTAATTATGACTTTATATTTCATAAATATGACTTATTATGTGATAATGACTTACTGTTTCATAATGAGAACATCCATCCATCCATCCATCATCTATACTGTTTACCCATCAAGGTTGTAGGGGAAGCTGAAGTCAATCCTAGCTGACTTCGGGTGAGAGGGTACGGTACATCCTGGGCAGGTCACCAATCTATCACAGGGCCATGAGAACATTTTCTCAAAATTATCACTTAATATCTCATTGTAAAGAGATAGCAATCATTATTATGAGAACTTAAGACATAATTGTGAGATAGGATTTCTTTATTATGAGATTGAAAATCAAAATTATGAGACGTTAAGTCATTATTATTAGGTAAGATCTCATAATAATGAGATAGAAAGTCATTATTAAGAAGAAGAAGAAGAAGAAGAAGAACAACAACAACAACAACAACTTTATCCATCACATGCTTGTGAAATTCCTCTCTGCATTTAACCCATCTGAAGCAGTGAACACACACACATGTGAGCAATGAGCACACACATACCCAGAGCAGTGGGCAGCCATGCTAACAGCGCCCGGGGAGCAGTTGGGAGTTAGGTGCCTCGTTCAAGGGCACCTCAGCCCAAGGCTGTCCCATATTAACCTAACCGCATGTCTTTGGACTGTGGGGGAAACCAGAGCACCCGGAGGAAACCCACGCAGACACGGGGAGAACATGCAAACTCCACACAGAAAGGCCCTCACCGGCCACGGGGCTCGATCCTGGACCTTCTTGCTGTGAGGCGACCATGCTAACCACTTACACCACCGTGCTGCCAATTATTATGAGATCCATCCATTATCTGTAGCCGCTTATCCTGTTCTACAGGGTTGCAGGCAAGCTGCAGCCTATCCCAGCTGACTATGGGCGAGAGGCGGGGTACACCCTGGACAAATTGACAGGTCATCACAGGGCTGACACATAGACACAGACAACCATTCACACTCACATTCACACCTACAGTCAATTTAGAGCCACCAATTAACCTAACCTGCATGTCTTTGGACTGTGGGGGAAACCGGAGCACCTGGAGGAAACCCATGCAGACACGGAGAGAACATGCAAACTCCACACAGAAAGGCCCTCGCTGGCCACTCGGCTCGAACCCAAGACCTTCTTGCTGTGAGGCGACAGTGCTAACCACTACACCACTGTGCCACCAACTGTTATAAGATATTAAGACATAATTATGATAACTTAATAATTATGAGATACTAAGTCATGAGAAAGGATTTAATGATTACGAGATACTAAGTCCATCCATCCATCATCTGTAGCCGCTTATCCTGTTCTACAGGGTCACAGGTGGGCTGGAGCCTATCCCAACTGACTATGGGTGAGAGGCGGGGTACACCCTGGACAAATTGGCAGGTTATCGCAGGGCTGACACATAGAGACAAACAACCATTCACACTAACGGTCAATTTAGAGCCACCAATTAACCTAACCTGCATGTCTTAGGACTGTGGGGGAAACCGGAGCACCCAGAGGAAACCCACACAGACACAGGAAGAGCATGCAAACTCCACACAGAAAGGCCCTCACCGGCTCCTGGGCACAAACCCAGAACCTTCTTGCTGTGAGGTGACCGTGCTAACCACTTGCACCACTGTGCCGCCAATTATTATGAGATTCATCCATTATCTGTAGCCGCTTATCCTGTTCTACAGGGTCACAGGCGGGCTGGAGCCTATCCCAGCTGACTATGGGTGAGAGGCGGGGTACACCCTGGACAAATTGGCAGGTTATCGCAGGGCTGACACATAGAGACAAACAACCATTCACACTAACGGTCAATTTAGAGCCACCAATTAACCTAAGCTGCATGTCTTTGGACTGTGGGGGAAACCGGAGCACCTGGAGGAAACCCATGCAGACACGGGGAGAACATGCAAACTCCACACAGAAAGGCCCTCGCCAGCCGCTGGTTAGCACTGTTGCTGTGAGGCAACAGTGCTAACCACTACACCACCGTGCCAGCCCAAGATACTCAGTCATTATTATTATTATTATTATTATTATTATTATTATTATGACAGGATCTCATAATTATGAAATTGAACATCAAAATTCTGAGATTATTATTATTGTCATTATTATGAGGTAAGAGCTCATAATAATGAGATAGAAAGTCATAATTATGAGAAAATGATCTCATTATTATGATATTAAATCATTATTATGGTAAACCTTGTCATTATTATGGTTTCTGCCTCCCACACTGTTGACAGCTGAATCAGACCAAACTGGGTTTTTCACAACAGGCCTGAGTTTGAAGGGGACTTAAAAATAACGACGAGTCTTTTTGTATGTGTAGGACTACAGGGCTTAATAGGTGAACGATTCACTTTCCTAATTCAGTACATATACAGGAGGTTCGATGAACTCTCAGTGTTTTGTTTTCCGCCATTTTCTCTCAGATAACTGATGTCTCTCTTGACTTATGCAGCGCGCGCGCGCCCTCTGGTGGGAAAATCCCCAACCCTCACACCCCATTCATGGAGACTGACTATTTCAAAGGCTTAAAAAATCTCATCTGATCTCATTATCTGTAGCCGCTTTATCCTTCTACAGGGTCGCAGGCAAGCTGGAGCCTATCCCAGCTGACTACGGGCGAAAGGCGGGGTACACCCTGGACAAGTCGCCAGGTCATCACAGGGCTGACACATAGACACAGACAACCATTCACACTCACATTCACACCTACGGTCAATTTAGAGTCACCAGTTAACCTAACCTGCATGTCTTTGGACTGTGGGGGAAACCGGAGCACCCGGAGGAAACCCACGTGGACACGGGGAGAACATGCAAACTCCACACAGAAAGGCCCTCGCCGGCCACGGGGCTCGAACCTGGACCTTCTTGTTGTGAGGCAACAGCGCTAACCACTACACCACCGTGCTGCCTGGCTTAAAAAATAGTTTTTTTAATTAAATAAAAATAAAATGCCAGATCAAAAAGTCAAATCAAAAAGTCAAAGTTTGTTTGACAGTGGATAACCTACAGCTCGGCTGTTTAGGGACAGAGCATGCTGCTAAAACCAGGCGCTAACAGCAGCTAAGAGCCTGAACTCGGATAAATTTAAATCTACTAACTTTCTTGTTACAATTTTCTATTTTGTACATCTTTAGGTAAACTTATCCAAACTGTGTACACTGTACACACTCATAACTCCACAAAACATCACATTCACAGCAACTCATTTCCCAGTCTTCAGGAATATTTACGTACCATTTATTACTGTTAAAATGCTAACAGGACAATACTGTAGTCCCAGTCTGAAAACACTCTTCATGATGTGTTATTATTTTATATTTCATTATTATTAGTTGTTGTTATGGGCGGCACGGTGGTGTAGTGGTTAGCACCAAGGCTGTAGCCAGCATTTTAAAATCATTGAGGTCCGTGATGCGCGTGGAAAACGCACGCTGAAAAATGTTCGACATATTTAAATGAGAGGGGTGAATTACACGTCACACAAGAGATCTATTCCTGAAATTACTTTTAATGGTGTTTGAACTGAATATCATCCGTTTTGAAAAAAAAATCATGTATGTGGCAAGAGTAAGAATAATTTAAGCTTGTTTAATGGTTTGATCTGGCCCAAGCAATGAGGACAAAAGATACCCTAACCATGTAGCCTGTGTAACTAAGATACATTAACAATCTGGCATCCGTTACACCTACACAAAAAAAAAAAAAAAATTCTGGGAAAAAAATCAGTATACACCACCATGTTTGAATAAAGAGTAGGGGTAACAGCTTCAGGAAAGTGCACTGATGGTTACCATGAAAAAAAATGTGTCTCCTGCATTGCGTTCCTCCCCTGAGTCGCGCACTCATTCGTTTTTGTGTTCTTGGTCTCAGAGCAGCACGCACGAAACAGACACAGAAGACAGAATCAACGTTTGACATAATTAACAATGCACTTTTTACGGAGACGTTTTAATGTTATTCTTTATTTTTTTATCCAGTTGAATATTTAGTGTACAAATGTATTTTCAGCTCTTAAAAATGACCAAGGTCCGGATCTCGGTGGCCTCATAGCTGGCTACGGCCATGGTTAGCACTGTCGCCTCACAGCAAGAAGGTCCTGGGTTCGAGCCCAGCGCCCAGCAGGGGCCTTTCTGTGTGGAGTTTGCGTGTTCTCCCTGTATCTGTGTGGGTTTCCTCCGGGTGCTCTGGTTTCCCCCACAGTCCAAAGACATGCAGGTTAGGTTAATTGGTGGCTCTAAATTGACCGTAAGTGTGAATGGTTGTTTGTCTTTGTGTCAGCCCTGTGATAACCTGGCAACTTGTCCAGGGTGTACCCCGTCTCTCGCCCATAGTCAGCTGGGATAGGCTCCAGCTTGCCTGCGACCCTGTAGAACAGGATAAGCGGCTACAGATAATGGATGGATGGATTATTATTAGTTGTTGTTATGGGAGGCACGGTGGTGTAGTGGTTAGCACTGTCGCCTCACAGCAAGAAGGTCCTGGGTTCGCAGCCAGCGAGGGCCTTTCTGTGTGGAGTTTGCATGTTCTCCCCGTGTCTGCGTGGGTTTCCTCCAGGTGCTCCAGTTTCCCCCACAGTCCAAAGACATGCAGGTTAGGCTAATTGGTGGCTTTAAATTGACCATAGGTGTGAATGGTTGTTTGTCTCTGTGTCAGCCCTGCAATAACCTGGCGACTTGTCCAGGGTGTACCCCGCCTCTCGCCCATAGTCAGCTGGGATAGGCTGCAGCTTGCCTGCAACCCTGTAGAACAGGATAAGCGGCTACAGATAATGGATGGATGGATGGATGGATGGATGGATGGATGGATAGTTGTTGTTATTATTGTTATTTAATCGTTACACACACTGAAGCTGTGTCTGAAATGGTGACCAACTTCCTTTTCTGTACAAACAGCAAAGTGTATGGACTCTGTGCCCTTGAAGACCAGGGTTCTCACGGTAGGGTCCACAGGTTTGTTTGTTTGTTTGTTTGTTTTCTTATAGGAGCGGCTATTATAACCCACCGTTATTATATACAGTACTGTGCAAAACTCTTCTGCACATGTAAAGAAATGCTGTAGACCAAAAATGGCTTTTAAAAAATAATGAAATTAAATGTTTCAACATTAAAAAATATGCTATAAACAGCAGTAAGCCATAATAAATTAAACAAAGTCGATATTTGGTGTGAGACGACCCGTTGCTTAAAAAAAAAAAGTAGTCTGAGGTACAGTGAGTGCAGTTTTATAAGGAAATGAGCTGTAGGTTTTACTGAGCATCTTGCAGAAGCAGCCAAAGTTCATCTGGACACTTTGACTGTCACACTTGCTTCTTAATTTTGCACCAAAACCCAGCAGCCTTCATTATGTTTTCTTTTTGAATCTGAAAAGTCGTATCTTATATAATATGCTGCTCAGATACAAACATTTTTTTTCTGTAACATTTAATTTTGTGCTGGTAAATGAACATTTGGAACTCTAAAATGTTTTTGTACTGACTCGATAATGTAGAAGTCATAAAATAGAAATCTATAACAAAGTTTGGAAGAAAAAAAATAGGGTGCCGAAGACTTTTGCACAGTGCTGTAGGTCATCCAATTCTTATAGTTATTAACAAGTTAACTGGTAACTTGTATACAAGTCTATTTATAATATACAATAATGTTGAATGGGTTTAATTCAAACCACAAGAATAAAAAAAAATTAGGTCTATAAATATTTGAATGTAATTAAAATTTTTAATTTAAAAAAGAAGAAAAAAACCCTACTGTAAATAATGATGGCCCTGTTACGTTATGTGAACTTATTCCTTCTCTTTAACTCTAATTGTCATGACAAGTTTTGGATGGATACCAAACTCAAGTTTATAGGTTTTCAAAAATTAAACTTAAAGTAATCCATTGTCTTGACAGCTTGAGAGTTTCGTCTTTGTTCATTTAACTCATGTTTGTAAGTTATAAATTGAAGTTCAAGGTGAGTTTGCTCACGTTTTTAAGGCAGCAGGTGAACTTTTGTTGATCCAACTTTAATTTTTTTTTTACTGTATGAAAGATCAGGAATAAAAATGTCTATGGTTTTAATAAACAGCCAAAATATTATTGTGCACATTTAAATAATAAGGTTAACATTTAGAATAGTTGGTGTTATGTTGATATTAGGTTCATGAAATAATAAGGTTTTTTTTAAACAGTTAAACAGATTCTTGACTACAAAGAGTTACGAAGCAATCTATTTCAGCTTAACTAGTATATAGTTAAGGTAAAACTAGTATGTATAATTTTCAGACTAATTAGAGACATTATTAAATGATTTTCTGATAATTTTCTTGCTTAAAACTAGATGAAATGATGCTTCACTTACAGATAGTCAGACAAAACAACATGCGTTATCTGTATGTATGCTGGTTTTATCTGTTCCTGTTCTGCTCAGGTGTGAATGTGGAACATCAGCGATAAACAGGAACATTGCTCTGACCCCACTCTGGGACATGTGTGGGAAACACACACATACACACACACACACACACACACACACACACACACACACACACGTCTGACCCTGACAAAGGTGTCTGGACCTGTGTTATGTTTTGTTCTTTATTTAGTTTTATTTTGATGTATTTTTATTTTGGAGGAAATCCTTCTCTCTTTCCCAGAGTAGTGGAAGTTCTGTCAATTTTAGGGAACTTTGTTTCCTGTGTAGCTGAGGATGTTCCCAGCTCATCTTTTACGTGTTAAGTAGCTGAGACAATGTCAGAGCCGAGGAAGTGTAGACAGTTGCTCTTGAAAACTTCCACAAATGCTCCAATATTAAACACAATGAAGAACATTCATCTTTTTGTTTAGAAATTCAACAACAACAGCCTCTGAAACCTGCCTTATTTTTAGGATTCTCAAATTATTATATTCAAGAAGTTTTAAATGAATTACAGATTAAAATGATTACAGTATTGATTTGAATATTTAACAGTCATGCTTTAAAGTAGCTCAAAACAAGAAAAACATGGAACAAGGAAGCAAATAATGTAAATCATTGGTTCTTTAGTGCTTAGAGCAGTAAAATATACCATTATTAAGAAACAAGATAAGTACCTAGTGTCTCATCCATAGCATAGTTTATACTGTTAATAAACACATACCGGTAAGACTCAGCTGCAAAGGAAACCTTTAAAATAGTCTGATTACTACCCCTGAAAGAGTTGCTTCAGGCAGAACAAAGAACATACATGATTTACATTTATTTAAGAGGAGTGAAATAATGACTGATGAACTTGAATCATTAAAAATAAAGAAACCAATATTTTTGTGAATAATACAAGTTAAATGTATTGCAAATGGACATTTGAGCCAGTATAGTTGCCCTTTCTCTCTTTGGCTGCTTGTTTCGAGGCTCATGTAACAAAACAACAGGACTATATTTGTGCCTTTCAACAGATTTTGAACGTAAGCCAGGACAGCAAAGATGTCCGAAAAGCTCATTGAGAAACACATGTTGAATTACAGTACATCACTCACTGTATACAACAATGGACATTTTTAAAAACAAGTTTACTTGTAATTTTCAGGCAATTCACAGGTTTCTATTACAGCAATCCTTCAAAACTAAACTCTTGGAACATTCTCACAGGAACATTTTAAAAACTGCATGTATCAAAGTGTGATTATACACAGTACCAGTCAGAAGTTTGGACATACCTGCTAATTCAATAGATTTTCTTTATTTTCATGAATTAAAATTCACTTCATGTCTTGATGGAAGTAATGATGGATGTCGTTTCTCTTTACTTAGTTGAGCAGTTCTTGACATAATATGGATTACTACAGTTGTGGAATAGGGATATTTACTGTATATTTATTATTTACTGTTTACTGTTTGATCTCAAAAGCATTAAGAAGGCAAGAAATTGCACTAATTAACTTTTGACGAGGCACCTGTTATTGAAAAACATTCCAGGTGACTACCTCATGAAGCTGTTTTTTTGTTTACTACATAATTCCATATATGTTCCATGTGTTATTTCATAGTTTTGATGTCTTCAGTTTTGTTCTACAATGTAGAAAATAGTCAAAATACAGAAAAACCTATGAATGAGTCGGGGTGTCCAAACTTTTGACTGGTACTGTATATTACACAGACATGATTGTTTTACTGGGAAATTTCACCACTCGTATTTTACCAGGATATGGAGAATGAACCAAAACCATGACATAACTTTCTTTATTTTTTTCACGGTCCGGTTTCCATCAAATCCTGCACTCTGATTGGCTGGCGAGTGGGTCCATATCCTACGATACGGACCCCAGTTATGGACCCCGGTTACGGACCTCTGGCGGCTCGCTCATTCACAACAACAACAAACATCGTAGCAATTTTTGTCAACATTTATTTTCACATTTCTCAGGAGAATAGCATTAATTTTACAGCATGGATAGCGATAACGACAGTGTTCACAGTGAAAGCGAGTTTTACTACCCTGAGGAAGAAGAAATAAAATAAAATGTTTCAGGAGAAAGCTAAAAACCTGTTACTGCTGCCAACGCCAAGCAAAAACACGGCTGAATCCTGAATGACTCAATTTTGTATAAAAAGGGGACTACATAGGCGGCAAAATGTATTATTTTTTTTCCTGCCATGGAAGTGCACTTGCATACCGAGGAGGAAGCCATTTGCATTACAGCCGTGAATGAGGATTCAAAATGGCGGCTCGGCTCGGTTTTCCCTTTCGGGTGCTCTCGTTTTCTGTTAGAATTTGGTAAAGAAAAAAATAAATATATTATTTACCAGCTTCAGGTCGGTCCGTATGATGAAATACCGTGACCTCGGCCTTGAATACTGACCTCAGCCCAGAGGGCCTCGCTCAGTACTTTCAAGACCTCGGTCACGGTATTTCACGATACGGACCTCCCAGCTGGTAAATAACATATGTCACTCGTAGCCCTGTGATGACCTGGTGACTTGTCCAGGGTGTACCCCGCCTTTCGCCCGTAGTCAGCTGGGATAGGCTCCAGCTTGCCTGCGACCCTGTAGAACAGGATAAAGCGGCTAGAGATATGAGATGAGATGAGATGAGATGAGATGAGATGAGATGAGATGAGATGAGATGAGATGAGATGAGATGAGATGTCACTCATGAGGAAACTGATGAATTGTTTTGATAACTTTGGGAACTTTTTGTTTGTGAATGTGTCGATATAATAAAAAGAAAATCATATATTGGCTTGAAAATACAAAGTTTGTCTTCTTGTGCTGAAAAACTTGGATTTTTCATATGAAATACATCGCAGATCTGAGTGACGTATTTCCTGATATTTCACTCTGATGATGTCACTCCCAATGTTGTGCGTTGTCAAAACGGAGAACTGGTTCAAAATTAAAATTCTTTTGATTAACTTGTGTATTTTTTGTGGATGTGTCCATATAATATAAAGAGCATCACATGGTGGCGTGAAGATGTGAAATTTATCTTCTCGTGTTGAAAAATGTTTTCACTCGTTCACTTCGCTCACTCATGAAATATACATTCACCACTCGAAGATAAACTTCATATCTTCACGCAACAGTGTAATATACTTACTTTCTCTCTCTCTCCCCATATATACCTAATGGTCAAATCAGTGAAAATAGTGTATTGTGTCAGAGCTGGGATCGCTGATCAAGTGTGAGTTTATATTTAGAAATGCACAACTGAACCGGGTTTGGTTTGGGAAAGCCATGCCTATGAAAGTGATAAGGCCAGGGAGGAGACTCATATTCCAAGGATTATAAAACCGAGTCATTCAGCCCCACACACACATGTGACACACACATACATTGAAGTACACACACTTACACACACACACACACACACACACACACACACACACACACACACACACACACATACATTCCGTTTCAGAAAGGAGACGCCCAGTCTATTGCAGCTGCCCCTTTGATGGACATTGTGCCCTTCTGTGCTTCCAGAGCTTATATGTACAAGACCATACACACGAACAACTCCTTTATTTCCATATTGCTGTCTATGTGAGGAGCACTTGTCAATACCAAGTATCTGTGGTGGACAATGTAACTGTATGCACATACACAACTACAATGTTTTTTTTTTCTTTCCATTATTGTGATCACAAAGGTATATGCAAGGCGCTGTTGTCTTTCTGTGCCTGCGGTCAATTTGCAATAGTTGCTTGTTAATTTGGGTATTAGTTAGATGTTAGCCAGCTAACCCCAGCCCCCGCGACATACAACTCACTCTCTCTAGACACACACACACACACACAAATAACACAGGTGTTTCAGCATGGAGACAGGACCTATTGTTTGGCCCTCGTCTCACACAACAAAATGCACTTAGACCTACCAAGTGGTCCACACTATCTGTGTGGGTGGGAATCTGGAGGTCTTCATGCAAAAACCTGTTGCTGCTGCATATTTCCGTCAGTAGGCTAAAAAGGGACGTGGGGTCAGTGTCAGTGACCTCCTCTGAAAAAGCCTCTTCCTTTTTCAAACAGAAAATGAACGCACTCACACTACACACTCTGAACAACACGCTGATCGACGCAGAGTAATTGTTTCTATTATAGGACAAAACGCAATACGTGGTTCCTCCATTGGCCTGACTTTTATTCTCAGGCTCTCACAAGCCTTTGTTTGTGTGTAGGAAGGTGTGAGTGTGTTTGTGGAGATGTGGGGTGGGGGTTGGAGATCACGTCCTTATTGATGTTAATGAAGGACTTTGGTGAAGGTGAGGAGATTGCGATCATATTTAAGTCATCAAAGCCAACAGAGCTGCAATAAACAGGAAGAAGTGTGTTAATCGCAGTTCCTGCAGCATGAACACACACACACACGAAGAGAAGGAGAACAAACAGGACAGAAACACGCAATGCAAATATTAAGAGGGATAGAAATATGAATTATTATTTAAAAAAAGAAAACCCAATCTTAATAAAAGCAATGACAAAAATGTTTATCACTGAGATGTTTATTTCCCAAAAGTGCAAAAAAAGTATGAAATTACATTTTAATACATTAACGACAATTCATTTTATAAAAGGACTTATGTACAGTGTTTTTCAGCATTACTTTCTCCTTTAAAAACATTCAGACATATTTAATTAAGCATGTTTCAGTGAATTTACATATACAAGTCATATGATTCTAAACATTTTCATAATAAGTTCATTACCCCCTTCATTACGTTCTACAAATATATATACAAATATATGTGTGTGTGTGTGTGTGTGTGTGTGTGTGTGTGTGTGTGTGTGTGTCGCTGCCATATGTGGCACCAGTGTGTTCAGACAGTGTTAAGTCATTCAGAAGTCATTTATTGTTGGCTCAGGGGTGTTTGCTGTGAGCTTCAGGTGTTGTTATAGTTAGAGTAGTACACAGCAGTGCTCGCATCAGACAGTACAGTGGAGATGAGGTCAGACCCCTGCATGGGTGCATGAGGAAGCCCATAGGAAAGGTACTGCTCAAATTCACCACAAGCCATTTCACTTAGCATCTCAGGCGCATGCCGGCACGTCTCTGTATGTGTATGGGAGTGTTGCTCAGACAGAGTGTGTGAATGTGTATGCCCTTCTTGTGGAGGTGATTGCTGATCAAGCGGGCGTTTTACCTGAGAAGCAGGGTTATAAAAAACACCTAGAGTAGACGGACAGCCCAGGTATGCAGGGGGCGGGGCCTGACTAGCGCCAGGTGACAGGCTCCTGTTAAAAAGGGCCTGAGATATTGGATGTGCATGATGAGGATTGATATTGTGGCTGATATTGTGATGTGTGCTGCCATTTGCATTCGCGAGTTCCTGAGGGTGTGAGCTGCTCATCGGATTGACTTGTGTGGTGCTGTGAGCATGTACTAAATGTAAGCTGGAGGTGGCATGTGTGTGAACCTGTGCGTGTGTCGTGGCATGCGAGTGTGTGTCATTTCGTACTCTGCCTTGAGCCTGGGAACTAATGAGTGGGTGCTGGGGCCCTAGAGGTGCGTACTCTTGTTGGTGATGGTAGCTGTAAGCCATGTGAGAGCTGTCCTCCTGAGAATGGCCAGTGAAGAACACACTGTCTGTCCCCATCGCATCCATTGGGGAGGAGTCAGGAGTGGGAAGGCTGTAGTGTTCAAACAAGCCCTGGGCATCGCAGTACTGAGACAGACCAGCCTGAGGCAAACCCCCAGGGGGGAGGGAGTAGCCCACCTCGATGTTCTCCATATTCAGAGCACCCTGGGGTTCACTTGCCCCAGGCATTAGGAAGCCAGAGTCCAGGCGCTTGATTCTCTTCACCTGTTTGCGGCGACGAGGCCGGTACTTGTAGTTTGGATGATCCTGCATGTGCTGCACACGCAGTCGTTCTGCCTCCTCCACAAATGGTCGCTTATCCAACATGGACAGGGCTTTCCATGACTTACCTATCAAAATACAGAGATACAGATAATTTAGCTCAAATAAAAAATCCAAAATATCAAATGTATCAAATGTTTATCACAAAAAAAACTTAAACACTCTATGTAAACCATGTATACTTATGTATAAAGTTGCAACTGGATAAGACTTCATTCTTGGTAATATCTTGGCCAGTGAAAGACAGCAAATCATTTTGAGGAAAGTTTCTGCGATGTTTTATACTGAACGCACAATTCGAAGCTATGAAAGGAAGTGAGTAAGTGCAGTTCCATATCATAGAAACACCTTAGTGCTGGTGTGACAGTACTCATTAAATTATACACATTGAAATCAAATTATAAAGATTATAGCAATGCACATATGCAATTCTCACATTAAGGAGAAATACTGTATTGTATATGCCTTTGAACAGATTTTGATTTTGAACAGTGTTCGAACATCAGATGGTGTCAAAGGTAAATAATAACAAATGGTTTAAAAAAGCATACAATTAAACGCACAGTGCGACACTACAATTATAAGTATGATTTATAAATGTAATATAATTAATACAGCTTGTAATAAATTTAATACCGGCCACAACAATTATTATGTATAACAATCTTTTTACTCTAACATTTAGGTGACTTTTTTTTTGGTCAGGTCTTGAGGTGCCCATTGCAGAGACCTCATATGAGCAGGTTAAGTGCCTCAAGGGCATAATGGCTGGAGCAGGCTGTCATCAGTTACAATCAAACCAATGACCTTTTGATTCCTAGCTAAGTTCCATCTGCTAGCTGTACTATTAGAGAAAATATCCATGCCCAAATCCCTTTAGAAATCCACTTAGGAAGTTACTTCACACATAACCGTGCTACCACTTCAAGCTTTTATTACTTATGTCCCATATGTTACGAATAAACAAGTCTGATTGAAATATTTTCCTGAACTTGGACGAATTTGAAAACCCTTCAAGGTTGAAATACTAAATGTTTAAAAGATTTAGTAAATCTAAACAAACTGCAGAGTAAAAAATCCAAGTCTGTTCATTTGAGTGCAAAGTGTATTAAGACTAACGAAGCATTTCTAATGAAAGGAACATACTTTTTAATATGACTACTACTACTAATAATAATAAAAGAGTATTGATGACTAGCTATATCAGTTTACAGTGTGATCATTAGTCTATAATTCACTCCACTATATAATGAGAAAGCTGTGATTATAAATGTTTTATTAAAATGCATGACTTAAATAAAGTATAATGAATAAAAAAAATCACTTGATTGTGAATAAGCTTTGTTCCATTTAGAAATCAATAATAAATTAAAACCTTATGAAATTAATCTGCTGCTAAATGAATGAGCATGAACATTTCAGTGAACCTCAAAATAACTACTGAGAATTTCATTCCAAAGTGGTAAGAACTTTATAAAGTAAGTCTTTGGGCAAGACAATCAGAATGAGGTGAGCAGAATTGGAGGGGAGTGTGAGGGTTAGATCAGAGCCTGAGTCAGAAGGTTATGCCACAAACCCTTGAACAGAGATGTTGCGCATGAAGCTGCAGTCACTCACCGAGCATTTTGCTGAGCTCGGCGTTGTGCAGGTCAGGGTTTTGCTGTGCCAGTCTCTTGCGCTCGTCTTTGGCCCACACCATGAACGCGTTCATCGGCCGGCGGATGCGCGCTTCGCCTTTCCCGCGCGCCGCCGCACAAACTTCACTCTTGGCTTTGGCGTGTGCGCGCGGGCTGAGCGGCTCCGGCCACGCGCACTGACCCGCGCCGGCCATCAGTGCTGAGCTGCTCCCGCGGGCCTGGCTCGGATCGTCACTGGCGTAGCCCGCATCGGGACTGCTCATCTCGCGATAACCCGCACCCTCCGGGAGCCGCGGGGCCCGTCAGTGACTTGTTTATTTTAGTGGATAAACTTGACGCGCGCGTTATGGAGAGCAAAGGTACTTCTGTTGCAGGTGCTTGCACCTCTCTCTCTCTCTCTCTCTCTCTCTCTCTCCCTCTCTCTCTCTGTTTGTTTTTCTCTCCTCTGGAGTAAAAGAAGATGTCAGTGACCCGCTCCGGGACACTGAAAACAGTCGGAGTAACGCAGAGGGATGCCGCGAGCTTTAAAAGCGCAGCACTAACCAATGGCGAGTGCCGAGGTGGGAGGGTTCGAGTCCCACCGCCGAGGAAGATTAGAGACCATGAGCCGCCAAATGACACTCAGTCAGAGCTGCTTCACCTCACAGGGAACTTGGAGACACCACGGATGGAATAACACACAACCCCCCTACCCACCCCCCGTCCTCCTCCTCCCCCCTCCTCCCCAATCCCATGAGTGTGTCCTTAATTAACCTAAAACATGTCGGAATTAATTTGTGTCATTTTGGGGCTCAAGTGTGCTTCTCTTCAAAGGTCATTAGATATAAGTATAATGAAGTCGAGGCATGCGCACTTCCTTCCCATCATCACTGGGAGTCCAGAAGAGAGTCTTTATAGCACTTTCCCCTAAACCTCCTATATATATATATATATATATATATATATATATATATATATATATATATATACCGTTCAAAAGTTTGGGGTCACTTTGAAATGTCTTTATTTTTGAAAGAAAAGCCCTGTTCTTTTCAATGAAGATCACTTTAAACTAATCAGAAATCCACTCTATCCATTGCTAATGTGGTAAATGACTATTCTAGCTGCAAATGTGTGGTTTTTGGTGCAATATCTCCATAGGTGTATAGAGGCCCGTTTCCAGCAACTATCACTCCAGTGTTCTAATGGTACAATGTGTTTACTCATTGCCTCAGAAGGCTAATGGATGATTAGAAAACCCTTGTACAATCATGTTAGCACAGCTGAAAACAGTTGAGCTCTTTAGAGAAGCTATAAAACTGACCTTCCTTTGAGCACATTGAGTTTCTGGAGCATCACATTTGTGGGGTCGATTAAATGCTCAAAAAAATGTCTTGACTATATTTTCTATTCATTTTACAACTTACGGTGGTAAATAAAAGTGTGACTTTTCATGGAAAACACAAAATTGTCTGGGTGACCCCAAACTTTTGAAAGGTCTCATCTCATCTCATCTCATCTCATCTCATCTCATCTCATCTCTAGCCGCTTTATCCTGTTGTACAGGGTCACAGGCAAGCTGGAGCCTATCCCAGCTGACTACAGGCGAAAGGCAGGGTATATATATATATATAAGTAGAGTAAAAAGTCTCTCTCAGCCAACAACCAGTCTGTCCAAAAGGATCCAAAGGATACCACAGGTCCCAGCAGTGTAGATATATATATAAATGTAGAATAGAAAAATTTCACTCTGACACCCAACTTTTGAACATTATTAAAAATTTATTCTCGACAAACGTTTCGGCCTTCAGCCTTCTTCAGTGTCAAAAAAACCTGAAGACACTGAAGAAGGCTGAAGGCCGAAACGTTTGTCAAGAATAAATTTTTAATAATGTTCAAAAGTTGGGTGTCAGAGTGAAATTTTTCTATTCTACATATATATATATATATATATATATATATATATATATATATATATATACTGTCGCCTCACAGCAAGACGGTCCTGGGTTCGAGCCCAGCTGCCAGCAAGGGCCTTCCTGTGCGGAGTTTGCATGTTCTCGCCATGTCCCCATGGGTTTCCACCGGGTGCTCCGGTTTCCCCCACAGTCCAAAGACATGCAGGTTAGGTTAACTGGTGACTCTAAATTGACCGTAGGTGTGAATGTGAGTGTGAACTGTTGTTTGTCTCTATGTGTCAGCCCTGCGATAACCTGGCGACTTGTCCAGGGTGTACCCCGCCCTCACCCATAGTTAGCTGGGATAGGCTCCAGCTTGCCTGCGACCCTGTAGAACAGGATAAGCGGCTACAGAAAATGGACGGATGGATGTTGCCCTTTCACTTTCCATGGTGTCATTCATAACTTATTTGTGTTGTAAACTTGACCAATTTGACCTGAAGAGTATCTGGTCGATTATATACTTAACTAAGGAACTGAGGTGATTATTTTGAGGGTAGGGTCACGTTTTTAATGAAGACTGATATAAGAAACTGTACAGTTCCATGGGACTCTCTCTCTCTATATATATATATACACACACACACACACACACACACACACAATTACATTACTGGCAATTAGCAGACACTCTTATCCAGAGCAATGTATACCCAGAGCAGCCTGGGGAGCAGATGGGGGTTAGGTGCCTTGCTCAAGGGCACTTCAGTCATTCCTGCTAGTTCAGGGAATCAAACCAGTGACCTTTCAGTCCCAAAGCTGCTTCTCTAACCATTAGGCCATGGCTTCTCCCATGATTAAAACACACCTGGCAAAGAATAGATTTGTTTTACTTTTCACATGTGAAATCAGTCTCTGTGTGTGTGTGGTGGTGGTGGTGGTGGGGGGGGGGCTACATTTGCAAACAGTGGTGAAAGACAGAGAAAGCAGAGATAGTGACTTGGAAAACAGAGCTTTAAAGATTAGACCGATTAAACACACATTTCCATCGCTTCTTCTTATTGTACACAGTAACTTGGTTTGATTTTACATGTTGACTTTACTGACATCCACATGGCAAATCAAAACACATTTGATTAACTACATTCACAACATTGGTACAACGTTGTTATATTTCAATACAAAGTCAAAATGGTCGTGTGTGTGTGTGTAGCCCCTAAAGAAGGTCTCATCTCATCTCATTTAAAAATCTTGTGCGCACAAGCTTTTATTTCATGCACACTGATATTATCTCATGTACAAAAGATATTATCTCGTACATATAAGATTAAAAAAATCACCTTTTGGGAGTTTAGATGCTCGTGTGTGTGTGTGTGTGTTTGTGTGTGTGTGTGTAAACCTGGGCAGGTTAACCAGACTCAGGTCTGTTCCAGGGGATGTGGCGTTGGTGGGATATTACAGCACAGGTGTGTTTAACAGGAGCTTCTGCTCTGATTTTTCGCAACTTGTCATAAAAGGGATGTGTGATTTGAATGATTCCCACAAACTTACGAAATGCTTCTTATATTCCAGATTCGAATGAAACAAGTAACTTGACTGTAAATCATAAAATAAACTGTTAATATGCTTCTACATTATCTACAGCATCTCATTTGGACACTGCACGTCTAAAATATGGAAAATGTTTCAGTAAATAGGCCTTCAGGCTTTTGGGGTTTGATGTGTATTTGGACAGAAATACCGAATCTCTCTCCTAATCAAAGTTTGCTCCAAAAGAAAGTTATTTCTTTTTGTTACATGCAGATGAGTTTCATCATTATACACGCCCATATTAATATGCTATTATTAGTGAGCGAACAATTTAAGCACTATTCCATTCTTTGCACTGATGTACTAGTTTATAAGAAATAAAGGCAGTGATTTAATTTTAAGCAGTGCTATAGTGTAATTTATATCGATTACATGCAATCCATGAGCACAGGAATTGTAAAATAGCTAAGTTGTGTCTATGTCTCGATGTACTTCTGTGGGGGAAGAAGAGAGATTTAGGGATGTCATGCACAAGAGGATCATAGTTTGATATCAGTTTTAAAAAAACAATAATATGCAGAATTATTGCTATTTATTGTGTCTGTCTGTCAGCAATAGCGTTATTTTCATGTTTCACAGAATCATTTCATCTACTGGAGCAGTTCAACAGAAGGTGTATTATGAGAAGTTAGTACACCTTATGCATATGCTGTTCCGAGAATAACTGGGAACCTCACCGAAACCACATCCTATTTTTCCAACAACCTTGTTCTGTGTGTTGTGTGTGTGCGCGCGTGTAAATGTGTGCGAGTGTCTGTGATGAGAAAAATCAGTCTGTCTGTATACTTTTCCCTTAATTATAATCATATAAACATGATGATTTGGTACAAATGAAAAGTCTGAATTTTTTTTTAAGTCCAGGCAGCTTCCAACCTCAATCTTCACACTCAGGCCCACAACAACACCTCATCAACTCTCCCACCATCACACACACTCACCCACACCCACACCCATACAGTATATTTGGACCACGACACATCTCTATTGTCCCCCTGAGTAAGGGCACAGAGGGAGTGCTGGTTCAGTATTACTGTCATCATCTATTTTACTACCAGAGACCGAGTATGTTGTATGTGTGTGTGTGTGTGTGTGGTGCTAACACATATACAGCTTCCGCTTGACTCATGTAAAAAGCAGCACTCAGGAGCCAATGCTATTGTGTAATTCCCCAGAAAGGCTCGCCTGGCGACAGTCTGTGTGTGCATGTGTGTGTGTGTGTGTGTGTATGTCTGAAGGCGGACAGTGTGTGCTCCTGCGCCAAGGACAGGAAGCAGTTTGTGGGGGACAGGAAATGCACACTGAAGCAGTAGCTCAGATAAGAATGAGAGACTGCTCCCTCATACACACACACACCTCACTCCACCCCAGACTCCCCTAGGCCACGCTGGTGCCATACAGACCTGCTTACCCACCCTACAACTGTTAGAAATGCTAAAAGTGTTAAAATGACCTAACGGACCTGAAAGGGACAGTCAGTGAAAGTGTCAGTGATTAATAGTCCAAACAGATTGTTTATCCATTAAGATAGAATCTCGGATGGAACAAGTAGAGCTTTACCCTTGTGTTGACCCAAATTATATATCGGTCAAGCCTTCTAAATATTAAGCAGTTCAGCTTCAAGCTTGCTTTTTGGCATAGCGATGTATTCTTGTGGCATTTGGAACAATAGAGAATTGTTAGGACTAACTGGAATTGCTGAGCGCAACTATGAGTTAAGTGGTCTGTATTATTTTAGTATGACAAGTAGCGACAATTTTATTTTTACTTGAGTGGAAAAGGTTAATTTGAGTTTTTCACTTCATGTAGGTCCTCAGGTCCAGAATGGCCTTGTGCCTCCTGCATATCAGTTATATACAGGTAAGATTCAGACTCGCTTCATCAGTAATAATTAGTGATAAATATATAAGAATAGCCTAAGATTTTTTTAAAATTATTATTGAGCATGGTTATTAATACTCGTATTAGGAGAGAAGGCAATGCTGTAGTTTTTTGACTTACCTCTTTAGTTTTTGAGTAGTCAATATTTCAAACTCACTCTATCATTCAGTAACTGTTTTATCCTGGTCAGGGTCAGGATCATGGTGGAGCAACAGCTGGTCTCAAGAACACTAGGCATGAGGTGAGAGTACACCCAGGATGGGCTGCTAGTTTGTCACAAGGCATCACACAGACACAGTTTCACACTCATCCACAACTAGGGGCAATTCATCATAGTCAGTCCACAAACTTTTGGGAGATGGGAAGAAACCTAATAACCTGGAAGAACCCCATGCAGCCTGAGCTCAAGATTGGACTGGAGTGATTGAAATGCACCACATGCTGCTCATATTTATCTCCGCCAACTTTGTTGGAGAAGGTTCTCTTTTCACCTCTGTTTGTTATCCCCCACCCAGATTAAGTTTGGTGGAGGATATAGAAACGGGTTCTGTCCATCCGTCCGGTCACGTTTTTGTTTCCGGGCCATATCTTTTAAAACTACTGAAGATCTCTTCATGAAACTTTGTATACATATCAAGCAACATGTGAACTGGTGCCATTTGATATTTTGGATTTTTGAAAAAAAAAAGTATTTTTCAAATTTTTACATAAAAAATAGATTTTGACTTAGTTTCTAAGAGCAATGTTCATTTCCAGAGCATATATACAAAACTATTCATGATACGGATTTGAAACTTGGTATAGATGTTAACAAGGTGATGTAGATGTGCCTTTTCATACTAAAAATTTTGAGAAATTTTAATTTTTCATGTTTCCATGGAAACAATTTCAGACTTAGTCTCTCAGGTTTGTCTTAGGGGTAGGTTTTGTTTCCGGAGCAGAACTTGAAAACTATGAGTGGTATGGTCTTGAAAGTTGGTATATGTGTTGATGAAGTAATGTATATGTGCCTTTTGATACTAAGAAATGTAAGAATTTTTCATTTTTAGCTCATCTGGACCAAAGGTCCGGTGGGTTTATGCCATGGGCTGCTGAGGTCGGTGTAAAGAGGGAGGGTTGGTTTCCTGCAGCAGAACTTGAAAAATGTGACAAATAACATCTTGAAACTTGGTATATAGTTGGTATATAGGGCGGTGGATATAGATGACTCTGTCTTCTTGTTTTGTTTATTTGTCTTTTCCCAACATAACTCAAAAAGTAGTGAACAGATTTTGATGAAATTTTGAGGAAAGGTGGGCCATGGACCAAGGAACAATTTATTAAAGTTTGATGCAAATCCAGATATGCATGTAAACATAGTAAACATCTGGATATTGTAATACAGTGGTACTTGAAAGTTTGTGAACCCTTTAGAATTTTCTATATTTCTGCCTAAATATGACCTAAAACATCATCAGATTTTCACACAAGTCCTAAAAGTAGATAAAGAGAACCCAGTTAAACAAATGAAACAAAAATAGTATACTTGCTCATTTATTTATTGAGGAAAATGATCCAATATTACACATCTGTGAGTGGCAAAAGTATGTGAACCTCTAGGATTAGCAGTTAATTTGAAGGTGGAATTAGAGTCAGGTGTTTTCAGTCAACTGGATGACAATCAGGTGTGAGTGGGCACCCTGTTTTATTTAAAGAACAGGGATCTATCAAAGTCTGATCTTCACAATACATGTTTGTGGAAGTGTATCATGGCACAAACAAAGGAGAGTTCTGAGAACCTCAGAAAAAGCGTTGTTGATGCTCATCAGGCTGGACAAGGTTACAAAACCATCTCTAAAGAGTTTGGACTCCACCAATCCACAGTCAGACAGATTGTGTACAAAGGGAGGAAATTCAAGACCATTATAACCCTCCCCAGGAGTGGTCGACCAACAAAGATCACTCCAAGAGCAAGGCGTGTAATAGTCGGCGAGGTCACAAAGGACCCCAGGGTAACTTCTAACCAACTGAAGGCCTCTCTCACATTGGCTAATGTTAATGTTCCTGAGTCCACCATCAGGAGAATACTGAACAACAATGGTGTGCATGGCAGGGTTGCAAGGAGAAAGCCACTGCTCTCCAAAAAGAACATTGCTGCTCATCTGCAGTTTGCTAAAGATCACGTGGACAAGCTAGAAGGCTATTGGAAAAAATGTTTTGTGGACGGATGAGACCAAAATAGAACTTTTTGGTTTAAACAAGAAGCGTTATGTTTGGAGAAAGGAAAACACTGCATTCCAGCATAAGAACCTTATCCCATCTGTGAAACATGGTGGTGGTAGTATCATGGTTTGGGCCTGTTTTGCTGCATCTGGGCCAGGACAGCTGCCATCATTGATGGAACAATGAATTCTGAATTATACCAGCGAATTCTAAAGGAAAATGTCAGGACATCTGTCCATGAACTGAATCTCAAGAGAAGGTGGGTCATGCAGCAAGACAATGACCCTAAGCACACAAGTTGTTCTACCAAAGAATGGTTAAAGAAGAATAAAGTTAATGTTTTGGAATGGCCATGTCAAAGTCCTGACCTTAATCCAATCAAAATGTTGTGGAAGGACCTGAAGCGAGCAGTTCATGTGAGGAAACCCACCAACATCCCAGAGTTGAAGCTGTTCTGTACGGAGGAATGGGCTAAAATTCCTTCAAGCTGGTGTGCAGGACTGATCAACAGTTACCGCAAACGTTTAGTTGCAGTCATTGCTGCACAAGGGGGTCACACCAGATACTGAAAGTAAAGGTTCACATACTTTTGCCACTCACAGATATGTAATATTGGATCATTTTCCTCAATAAATAAATGACCAAGTATAATATTTTTGTCTCATTTGTTTAACTGGGTTCTCTTTGTCTACTTTTAGGACTTGTGTGAAAATCTGATGGCGTTTTAGGTCATATTTATGCAGAAATAGAGAAAATTCTAAAGGGTTCACAAACTTTCAAGCACCACTGTATGTGGCTTGTCGGAGGTATGCACTCTACCAACTGACCTTTGAGTTTAAATAGATTTTATGTATATTTGTATACCCAAGCATATATCAGTGTCCTCCAGGATTATTGGCACCCCTTGTAAAGATTAGTAAAAATGGTTATAAAAAAAATCCACCTTTTGGTGAAATCATTTCATCTCACATTGAAAAAACAAGAAAAATCCAACCTTTCATTAAAATAAATTAATTCTGAGAAAAACTAGAAGAGCACTCGGGGAGCACAGACCTCCGCCAAGAATCCTTTAAAAAAATCCGGCATCCAGAAGGTGATCCGGATCACTGCCAAAATTTAATGGATTGTTACTTGTGCCCAGTCACACCTCTGGAAAAAATTTCAGAGCAATCCGTTCATAATTTTTTCCATAATGTTGCTAACAGACAAACCAACCAACAAACAAACCAACGCTACCGAAAACATAACCTCCTTGGCGGAGGTAACAAATCTGCCATTAAGAAATAATTCTTTTTTTCTAGGGACCATCTCTAGCATTTTTGGGTCCTTAGATGTGAATTTCAATAAATAAATAAATAAATAAATAAATAAATAAACCAACAAACAAACAGACAGACAGACAGACAGACAGACAGATAGATAGATAGATAGATAGATAGATAGATAGATAGATAGATAGATAGATAGATAGATAGATTCATTGCCTGAACACATGAATCCTTATGTAGATAGGTTACCGGTAAATTTTATATATATATATATATATATATATATATATATATATATATATATATAGAGAGAGAGAGAGAGAGAGAGAGAGAGAGAGAGAGAGAGATGTGCGACACACACACACACACACACACACACACACACACACACACACACACACACACACAGTACTAGTCAGAAGTTTGGACACACCTAATTCACACCTAATTCAATGGTATTTCTGTATTTTTTTATTAATTAAGGGACTCTTCATGTCTTAAAGTAATGATGGATGTCGTTTCTCTTTACTTAGTTGAGCGGTTCTTGACATAATATGGATTACTACAGTTGTGGAATAGGGATATTTACTGTATTTTTATTATTTACTATTTACTGTTTGATCTCAAACACATTAAGAAGGCAAGAAATTGCACTAATTAACTTTTGACAAGGCACCTATTAATTGAAAAGCATTCCAGGTGACTCCCTCATGAAGCTGGGTAAGATAATGCCAATAGTGTACAAAGCATCATCAAGGTAAATGCTGGCTACTTTGAAGAATCTAAAATATGAAATATATTTTGTTTTTTTAACACTTTTATTGTTTGCCACATAATTCCATATATGTTCCATATGTTATTTCATAGTTTTGATGTCTTCAGTATTGTTCTACAATGTAGAAAATAGTCCAAAATACAGAAAAACCTATGAATGAGTAGGGGTGTCCAAACTTTTGACTGGTACTGTACTTATTAAACGCACGCATGCACACACACACACACACACACACACACACACACACACACACACACATATATTTTGGGCATTAGTATTGTTCTAGTTAAGATTTTAACGAACAGTTACCATTAATAGAAATTTAATTATATTTTACTTTATTTGTGAATAAAACAATTAATCTGTTGCATGCATACTTGGATGTTTAGCAGAATGCAAATTAATTATTTTAACCAAAACAAGCTCAAACTTGACAATGTAATAACATTTTACAATATCTGACTGTGTTGTCAAAGGACACTATTTAGGTTGTAAGCTGAGTGACCACTCTTCTCCACTGTGGGGTGTGTGTGTGTGTGAGAGAGAGAGACTTATTGAGTGGCTATGTGGTTGAATATGTTTAGACTACTGAGCTGAGAGGGACAGAAATAAATGAGGAGTGGGTTAGATGTGGGTCATTTATGGCCTGCTCATGGCCTGACTTTGAGTGTGACACAGGCCTGACCTCAACACTTGATCATTCATCTAACCTTGTGTATGATACTGAAAGTGTTTATCTAACTGAAATGGGTCATAAAACTAGTGTTTCACGTTAATATATTAATATTAACATGAATAATGTTATACAGTATTATCACATTATTATACATACAGGACACTTTTTCGATGGATTAAAAACGTGTTCTATTCCTTTCTCGCAGATTTCATTTATTTGGTTTGATAACATGCAATATTGTTAGCATATTGCTTATCCTACATGTATTATGTCACACTACCCAATGGAGAATGAGCATTGAATATCGTTATGATGGTTGTCAAGACAACATGATCTCACATTGTCGAAGACAAAGCTTTCGCGGTAGCAAGCGATTGTGACCATTTGTAAACAAACATGGCCTCCAGGTTTGCTTTGTTAAATGCAGAAGATTTTGAGGGAATTTTGAAAGAGAAAGAAACGCTGAACACCTGAAAGGAATGTGTAATAATAATAATAATAATAATAATAATAATAATATTGGCTGGCTTTTTTCATGGTATATCAGATATATTCCATTCAGCTAGCATGATATTGAACTCGTCTTTGACTCATATATCTGACACACCACTCAACGCCAGCCAATATTATTTGAATATTATTAGTTTTTAACATTAATAATTATATATAATCAAATTAATTTGTTTCTATTAATATTCATATTTTTAGGTTTCAGTTTTGCTCAAGCGAAATGCAATTGCAAATACTATTGAATGATGCTCGTGCTAGTGCTTGCTCAGGAACTAAGAATCAGCCTAAAACCCTGTTAAAGGAGGTTGGTACAGTAAGAAAGGAAAACACACAAATCAAGGGCTCTAAAAAACACCCAAAAACAAAGTGCTTGGTGAAGAGGTAGATCTTTACTGTTTGTTTGAACAGCCAGGGGAAGTTCCTTTCACTACCTGGGTGCCAAGACACAGAAAAGACTTCCTTGTACCTTTGAGGGATGGTGGGTTAAGCCAAGTTATGTTAACGGGATCATGGTCCAATGCAAGTTGTGATAGATGCCTTAATCTAAGTGAGCACTGGTCAGTTTGTGGCTTTGTAGGCAAGCATCAGTGTTTTAAATTTGGGCTGCTACAGGAAGCTAGTGGAGGGAATGCATGTGAGAGAAGGTGGGAAAGTTGGAAACAATTCTTGCAGCTACATTCTGGATTAGTTGCAAGAGTTGAGTGGTGTGCTGAGACAAACCTGCCAGGTTGCAATCGTTCAATCTTTAGATGACAAGCATCGAGTGATCTCTGGGGATACAGATGGCTGGATCCTCCTGATGTTGTAAAGTTGAAACCTACATAACTGAATCAGGTTAATAAAGATCTTAGGATGAGACAGACATGAGAAAATGTTTTTATGTAAAGTAGGTTCACAGCTATTGAATGAATGAACCCTTTATTATCACTAGTCACAAGTACCAGCAAAATTGACCATCAACCTGTCCTTACATACACACATACACACAATTGACAGAGGGGGAGTAGACAGGACAGGAAGACAGGGATGAAAAGAAAAAATACAGAGTAACATGAAGAGAGGGGAGGAGAAAAAAAAGCAACTATTCAGACCTCTTCGTTTTTTGCACAGTTTATTGTCTCATATATTTACAGTTGTGGTCATAAGTTTGCATACACAGACATGAATATCATGGCAATATTGGGATTTCAATGATTTTTTTAAAACTGTTCTTTTTCTTTGGCAGAATGATTTTACAACATGCAGCTTTAATAGAAAAAAAACAAGAACTTGTTGCATTTAATTTATTTTGGGTTTTTCTGAAATCAACACTGGGTAAAAATTATACATACAGGGTCAAATGTATACACTGAAAACACCTAATATTTGGTTAAATATCCCTTAGCAAGTTTCATGTTGACCAGCCACTTTTGGCAGCAATCAACAAGCTTCTGGCAAACTTCTGGTTGGATATTTGGATAAGAATATTGGATATTCCTGGTGAATTAAATTTTGGTAGAGTTCAATTAAATATTTTCGATTAGGACTTGTTTTAAACCTAATGTTAACTTGCTTTATCCATTCCACAACCAGCTTTGATGTGTATTTGGAGGCATTGTCCTTTTTGAGCACCCAATTTTATTAATGTTACTAATAGTTTGAGGTTATGCTGAAGAATTCTGAGGTATTCCTCCTTCTTCATTATTCCATCCACTAACGCAATGCACCAGTTCCCCTAGCAGCAAACCAGCCCCAGAACATGATGTTACCAGCACCATGATTAACAGTTGGTACAGGGTTCCTCTGTACCTCTGGCCATTGTGGCCAAACGACTCAATCTTTGTATCACCTGACCATAAATGTTCCTCCAGAAGGCTTTTTTTTTTTGGTCCATGTGGTCTGCTGCAAACTTTAGTCAAGACTGTTGGTGTCAATTTTGGAACAGAGGCTTCTTTCTTGGATGGCAGCCTCTCAGTCCGTGGCGATGTAAAACTCACTTGACTGTCGACAGTGTTCCAGCAGCTTCCGGTTCATCAAAGGCCTGTGCCTTGGTGGTTCCTGGTTTGTTCCTGACCATATGAACCTTTTTCCTCTTGGCTGAGGATGACAGTTTGGATCTTTTTCCAGCAAAATGGCTTGACAAAGTGGCTACACCACCCAGTAACTTGTACTTACAGACAATTGTTTGAACTGATGATCTTGGAATCTACAGTTGTTTAGAAATGGCTCCATGAGATATTCCTGAGTTGTGTAAATCTGTGATCTTCTTTCTCAGATCTGCACTGAGATCCTTGGACATTTGCATTGGATTGACCAACACATCAGACAATGAGTGCTGTCAAACAAACCCTTTTTTTATATTGGCCCCAGTGAAGCTCCCAGCTGTTTTTAATCATGATCACTAACAGGAAGTTAAGATGCTTTGAGATTAGGAAGTTGAAAGTTATTTTGGAACTTTGAGTATCACTGAATTAATAATCGAAATTGGTGTATGTATAATTTTGACCCTGTTTTGATTTCAGGACCCCCCCAAAAAAAAAAATAAAATAAAACTTGTGCACCAAATTGTTGTGTGTGTGGGTTTTTTTATATTTATTATTAAAGATGCATGTTTTACAATAATTCTGGCACAGAAAAAGAACAGTTCATAGAAATCATTGAAAGCCCAATATTGCTATGACATTCATGTCTACAAAGACATTCATGTACATGTATGTAGCTGTCTGACCACAACTGTAAGTGAAAATTGATTAAATATATATTTTAGTCCTTAATCTATACACAATGATCCACAATGACAGAACAAAAACAAGTTTCAAAAATCAAAAACTGAAATCTCTCATTTAGATAAGTATTCAGACCCTTTATTCAGTACTTTATAGAAGCACTTTTGGCAGCAATTACAGCTTCAAGTCTTCTTGGGTAAGGCTTTATAATTTTGCACACCAGAATTTGAGCAGTTAATCCCATTTTTCTTGGCAGATCCTCTCAATCTCAATCTGATTGGATGGCAAGCATCTGTGAACTGCCATCTTCAGGTCTTTCCAAAGATATTTTTGAGAGTTCTTATCTGGACTTTGGCTAGACCACTTAAGGACATAGCATGATGCTGCCACTAATATACTTCATGGAAGGGAATTATTAGCCAGTTGTTGATTGGTACTTTGTTTTCACCAGAGGTTTCCCCTGATTTGGAGTTTAATATTTGTCTAATCAAACCAGAGAATTTTTTTCCTCATGCTCCTTGAGTCTGATAAGTGCCTGCCAAATGCCTTTTACTCAGAAAAAACTTTGCATTTGGCATCTAAAGCCAAATACGATCAGGTTATAGTGATTGGCGATTTTAATCTATCTGAGATCGATTGGAAGACAGGAACTGCCAAGACCGGCGAATGCTTGCCAAACTATCTTTGCAAGATCGTTAAGGATAATTACTTATGGCAGCTGGTTGATTTTCCAACAAGAGGGAAGAACATTCTCGATTTAATTTTGACTAATATACCATCCAAATTCCTGCACATTCATGGGTTTGAGGATATTATTTCCACCGACCACAAGTTGATCAGTTTTGAATTGGATCTTAGAGTCCGAAAGAAAACTAAAACCAAGCGTGTGGTGTACAACTTCAAGCGTGCCGACTGGGCGGGTCTGAAAGAATCACTTAAAACCATCCCGTGGGATATGTGTTTCTCCCAGAGTGATGACGTGGATTCATCACTTGCAAATTGGAGTGATTTATTTCTCGCTGCCGTTAATGAGCACATTCCTAAATCAAAACCAAGGAATGTGCAAGATTACCCATGGATTGATCACGATTTGCGTTCTTTGCTTAAAAAGAAAGACGCGATGAGAAGAAAAGCAAATAAGACCGGGTTGGCGGTTGCTGAGGAAAAATATAATGAGCTCCGACGCGCAGCGAAACAAATGCTGGCCCAAAAAAGAAAACAGTACGCTGAAAAACTAAAGACCTCGATATCGGATAACCCGAAGCGCTTCTGGTCTTATGTAAAATCATGCACTGCCGACAAGCCTTCACCGAATTTTTTCCGTGATGGCCGCGCTTTTATAACAGATACTCGGGACATGGCTAACTTGCTGAATAGATATTTTCACTCAATCTTCAGCCCTGCTTCCGGTGTGGGAATGGCTAGTTCCCAGTCCACCAACCAAGAGCCTTCAGTGGGCCTGACCTCCATCCAGCTCACAGTTCCCAAAGTACTGGATGTCTTGCTCAACCTAGACACTAACAAAGCTTGCGGACCGGATGAAATTCCTGGGATTATTCTAAAGAACACGGCACCTGAAATATCACCTTCACTGTGCCGGCTGTTTAACCTGTCGCTTTCCAGGGGATCCGTTTCTGCGTTATGGAAGGAGGCGAACATCACTCCTGTTTTCAAAAAGGATGACCCCACCCTCGTAGAAAACTACAGGCCCATTTCCCTGCTCTGTATTGTATCAAAAGTCCTTGAGCGTTGCGTCTACAATCACTGCTTCAGTTACATTTCACCCTTCATCTACCATCTACAACACGGATTCCTTAAGGGAAAGTCTACTGTAACGCAACTTGTCGAAGTCTATCATGACATTGTGAACAGGTTAGCAGTAGGGGATGACATTGATGTTATTTATCTAGATCTCTCAAAGGCTTTTGATAAGGTCCCTCACCATCTGCTCTTGTTCAAACTACAGCGGTATGGGATTGCAGGTCCTTTGTTGAAATGGTTTGAGTCCTACCTGGGCGGAAGACGACAACGCGTTGTCCTTGAGGGTGTTACCTCCTCTTGGCTGCCGGTGACATCAGGGGTCCCGCAGGGATCTATCCTCGGGCCCCTGCTGTTTTTGATTTACGCAAACGACATGCCAAACTACGTGCAGCATGGTTCGGATATTGCCCTTTATGCTGATGATTCCAAGCTCTACCGCTCTATAGAGTCTGCAAGTTCGTCTCTCTCCTTGCAGGGTGACTTTGACTCACTGTACAATTGGAGTATAGAGCACGGTATGGAGTTCAGCGCATCTAAGTGTAGGGTTATGCATATGTCCAAGAAGCGTTCGACAAAGCGTCCACCGCACTGTTACCAGCTGTGTGGCCGCACTTTGGATGCAGCAGCGCAAGTAATAGACCTCGGAGTCACTGTAACAAACGATCTGTCCTGGGGTCCACATATAGAGCTCATGTGTGCAAAAGCTAACAGGATGCTTGGGCTGGTGAGGCGGGTCTGTCACGACATCTATGACCAAAGTACAAGGAAATTGCTTTATTGCACCTTAGTTAGGCCTCGCCTGGAGTATGCCTCAAGCATATGGTCACCTTCAACTGCTAAGCACAAGGCTCTTTTAGAGAACATTCAGCGCCGCGCCACAAAGTTTATCCTGAACTACCCCCCTGATGTGTCCTATACTGATCGCCTTAAGTCGCTCAGTCTTCTCCCTTTAGAGTATCGCCGAGAAATCAGTGACGCTGTCTTGCTTTACAAAATCAAAAACGGTACTGTTAGTGATAGTTTAGCTAGTTTGCTCGTTCCAATTACATCTAGATATTGCACCAGAAACTTCCATCCAGCTGATCTCCGCTTCTTCAATCACAAGCAAAACTACTATCGGAACTCTTACTTTCCAAGAACTGTTAAATTATGGAACAGCCTTCCATCTGCTATAAAATTCTCCCCCACGCCAATCTCCTTCAAAAGACAAATATCTGTTCACTTCTTTGAGAAACTCGCTTTGTACCATCCTCCGTAATGTATGATTTTTTTTTCCCTCCCCCCTTTTTTTTTATTATCCTAAATGCATCATAAGTCTTTATATTTTTGTAATCTGTGGGGGTTGAATGTCAATTGGGGCTTACGCCCTGTTTTCTTCTCCTGTCACGTTTGTATCTTTTTTTTCCCCCTATTTTTGCTATACACATGTATATATTTATTTTTTTGTTGTAATTTATACTTTATGTGTAATCTATATTTTATGTGACAAATAAACTAAACTAAACTAAACTAAACTAAACTAAACTAAACTAAACTCAGGAGTGGCTTCTGTCTAGCCACTGTACCATAAAGCCCTTATTGAGGGAGTATTTCTGAGATGGTTGTCCTTCTGGCAGGTTCTCACTTCTCTGTGGAGGACATCTGAAGCTCTGGTAGAGTGGCCATTGGGTTCTCAGTCACCTCCCCAACAAAGGACCTTCTAGCCCAGTTACTGGTTTTGGATGGATGGCCAGCTCAATGAAGAGTCCTAGTGGTTCCAAACTTCTTCCACTTTCAGAATGATGGAAGCCCAGTGTGCTCGGGTAATAAAGCTAAAAAATTTTTAAATGGTTTTATATCCATGCCCACCTCTAAATCTCAGCACAATTTGATTGCATAGGTCTATGGAGGGTTCCTTGGACTTCATGGTTTTGATTTTGGTCTGACATGCACGATGGGACCTTATTCACACAGGGACCTTATTCACACAGGCCTTTCTAAATCATGTCTGATCAACTCAATTTGCCACAGATGGATTCTAGTCACATTCTAGAGATATTTCAAGATAATCAAAGCAAACAGAACGTACCTTAGGGTTTTAGCCAAAGGTCTGAATACTTATATTAATAAGACAGTATTTCAGTTTTTAATTTTAAATACATTTGCAAAAATATCGAAACACAGGTTGTTGCTTCCTAAAAACATGTTGCCATTAGGGATAATTGTGTGTAGATAAATGGCCAGAAAATAAATTTAATCCATTCAAAATGTAATCTGTTATATAATAATGTGCAAAATGTCTGAATACTTTTCTAATCTGCTGTATTTCTAGGTAACAATTGATCACTGGAGCAGTACCATAAAAAATGCCTTTCAGGTTACATACACTTTCTCTAGGCTTTATACACACTATACACAATCAGCCCATGAAAGTATATCAGTAACACACAAACGTAGTTTGTTCCCTGTAAAGAGAATTCTACAGATTTAGAGCTAAAAAAAAGGCTTTTAATCAATAATTTGTTAAAGTTTATTATAAAAGTTTGTTGTTTTATGTAAATGGTTATTGACTGCTCCAACAATTGTCCTCATAGTTCTAGTAGATGTTGAGTTTTGTGTAAGTAGGTTTTCTGTCCTCTTCTCAAACTATTCCTGTCTGTGGTCATCACATGCTACAAATCTGGCAGATAGAATTTTCCTTTAAATGTGTGTAGAATGGCGTCATATTAAATTTGTTGCCAATACTAAATGAATTGAACTTGTTGCCAATAATAACAACAGTATTTTATACCTTACATACACAAACAGTGTAATATATTACCATGAATTCACTGTTAAGTTTAAATAGGCTCGATGGTTTCAGAAATATTTCCCAAATATTCATCAAAGATTAGGATCTCGGTAGACTTTCACTCTTTCACCTTCCTGGCCTAGACTAAAACACACACACACACACACACACACACACACACACACACACACACACACACACACACACACACACACACTAGTTAACTGGTTGACACTGATTATTACAACAATTTGTCATTTTTATGGGCATTTGTGTGAAGACAGAAGAGGAATTGCTAACATCCTGTGACAAGGATGTGAATGACTGTGTGTGTGTGTGTGTGTGTGTGTGTGTGTGTGTGTGTGTGTGTGTGAGAGAGAGAGAGAGAGAGAGAGAGAGAGAGAGAGATGCATGCACAGAAGTGGAGAATAAAATCAGTGAGAGCAATACATAGTGTTTGAACTTGCCCATTGTTTTTCTGGATGAAGATAGGATAACCTATGAACATTAACCCAAGTTTGATCTCTTAGAGTAAAAACATCAGAGTAAAATATTATAGGCCAAAGAACAAGTACACACACACACACACACACACACACACACACACACACACACACACACACACACACACAGGACCACTAGAGCTTTATATTGATTCAGACTGCATTGAGTTCCTTTGATTTCAGAGTGATACAAGTTTAAATAGAAGTTAATCATCATCTCAGTGTGTGTGTGTGCGAGTGCATGTGTGATTCGATCTGTCACACACCTTCTCCAGTGTCAGGTGTGCTATTTCAAAGGTTGTGTGTTAAAAGGTTGAGAAGGATGAAGATAAAAGGCTCAAGTTATATGCCATATGTCATATGTCATCATGCTCCAATCTTAAAAAGCAGTCTGCTTTCACAGAGCCAATGATAGCAAGCTGATAACACACATCAGACAATAAAAAGGTGCAAAAGAAACAATCAGATTTTTGTTTTTTGTCCTAAAATTAGCTGGCCTGTCCGCTACTTTAGCGCCTCAGAGAGCAGAGTAACGCTACATCCACACGACAACGGCAATGAGATTTTTTTTTTAAATATCGCGTCCACATGGGCAACGAATCAGTAAAATATCAGGTTCATATGACAACGCAACGCTTGCTGAAAACGATGCAATACACATGCCACACCTCTACGTACGCTGTAAGACGGTCCCATCGGAGACACCAGAACAATAGAAGAAGTAGGACGCATGCGCATAAACCCCTTCTTCTACCCGGCGAAGCACTCACAGGAACAAACACACAACAACAAGAAGATGGCGGCTGCGACTATGCGAGGAAATCGTGCCTTCTGTGTGTACAAATTAGTTTTATTAGTGTGCATAGTTTTATATAACTTAATTTTCTTATTGTGTGTGAACATTTTGAAAAGCAGTCTTATCCAATAAAAAAAGAAATTCAAGAAATGGTTCAGTTACTTGTTTATTTAAAAGAAAAGCTGTATACAAAAGTGAATGCAATGCAGTGGTTCATACAAAACAGCGAGAGTGCTGCTTGTTCTCGTCATGTGGTTGTGACGTCATTGTAAACAAATCCGTTCTACTCATCCAGACGACTTTGCAACGCCGCCGTTGCCAGATTTTTCCACTCTGGAACCCGTTCTCAAAAAATTTCGTTTTGGGGCACCCAAAACGCCGGTGCCGTGTGGACGCCAGGCCGAAATGATTAACAATTTTATCAGATTCACCTGAATCCGTTGCCGTGTGGACAGGGCCTAAGTCTTGCACAGAAAAACAGGTTGTTATACAGGGTGTCTCAAAATACATGCAACCCATGTCACTGCTAATAATCCTGCCAATATTAATGTTCTTGTTCTAATTTTTCAGATTTGAAGAGAGGAGACCATAACAACTAATAATTATTAGTCAAAATGCCTTGGACAAAGGACGGAAAAATATTTTGTGTTACTACTTATTAGGAAACAAAATCATTCAAAACGGTGCAAGCAAAATTTCGCAGGAAGTTCAACATCAACAACTATCCCAAAAAAAGCCAAATTTATCGTTGGGCACACAAATTTCAAGCCACAGGATCAGTAAATAACCTCAACAAGAAGGGAGAAACACCCAGATCTGGCAGGAAGTTGACTGCAAGATCTCCTGATAATGTGGATGCGGTGAGAGATTCTATCGGAAGGAGTCCAAAACAGTCCATCCGAAGATGGAGCCAAAAACTGGGTCTTTCACGTGCATCAGTGCAAAGAATCATGATCAAGGATCTTCAGCTGTACCTATATAGGACCCAGATCAAACATAAACTCACACCAACTGACATGGCAAAATGTGTTGTGATGTGCTGGTGGTTTGAAAACAAGATCGAAGAGGATCCTGACTTTCTTAATGATGTTTGGTTCAGCGACAAAGCACACTTCTTGCTCTCTGAGCATGTCAATAGCAAGAACAATGTGTTCTGGGGCACACAAACCCCAGATGAGGTGCTTCAGAGGCCCTTGCGCTCTGTGAAATGTACAGCCTGGGTGGCCATCTCAAAACATGGCATAATCAGACCATTTTGGTTTGAAGATGCAGATGAGGAGGCAGTCACTGTCACAAAGGAGCGTTACCTTGTGGTGCTCAACAAGTTCTGGAGGGCACTTGGGACACGTCATGGCGTGAATCAAGATGTGCAATGGGGCACATCCACATACAACAAGATGGGGCAACTCCGCATACAGCCAACATCACAATGGAGTGGCTGGCCCACCGATTCCCTCATCAGCTGATCAGCAAGCACCACGAACCAGAGTGGCCTCCGCATTCACCTGATCTGAACCCCCCAGAGTTTTATCTTTGGGGGTTCTTGAAAGACCGTGTGTATGAGAATCATCCTCAATCCATTGCTGAACTGAAAGTGGCCATCATCCAGAAGATTTGTGCCATCAGGAAGGAAGAGCGTGTCAGGGTGATTGACAACTTCGCTCATCGGCTTCAAGTTTGTCTGCAGCACAACGGCAGTCATTTGGAACATATGCTCTAATGGATGTATCCTTTGAGCTGGAGACCTCAAATCTTTAGTTTTGTAATTGTTATAATATCAGCTTCTAGAAAATGTAATCTTTTTTGGAGTTTCTTATCTGAGTAACGCCACACTCACAACCCTCCGTAAGTGTTTTCGACACGCATGGGTCACAGGGTTTGGTAGCTCACAGCCGTGCCACAGGGTCACGGTGAACCCGGGGGAAAGTTTGGGGGAGGAGTCTGGGCAAAGTACTTGACAAGTGCAGGTTGCATGCCTGACTTCCTCGAGGCATGGGAAAAATTGCGCTGTTAGCCTGTGGAAAGCGTATGTCTGACGCACATGATCAGTGCATGTTCAGTGAGTGTGGAGTGCATGTGACTTGCATTTTACCAGTTTCCTGTGCTACGAGTACGGGCCGCACTTGTGAAGCATGTGTGACGCACGTGATTAGCACGTGACAATCACTCATGACTTGCGTGTGACACAAGCCAGGAGTGGGTATAAAACCAGCATGTCTGCAGCATTCTTCATCTGTCTTTCAGCTGAAGAACAATATTGCTTCGTGCTGCTCCTCAGCTTCTATCATCTGCCTATAAGGGTCCAACTTCCTCAGTCGTTGCGGCGGTATGGTGACAGTCATCTTCTTCCCTTCTACAATGCTACATGTTCCTTGGGTTCCTCCCTAATATATATACCCAGAGTGTTGCCCCTCGTGTCGCGTGCGGGTTGCGTGCGCTGCATGCACGCCACACATAGGGGTAGAAAGTGAGATGTACTTCTGTCTTCCACGCCACACAAATAGCAAGTGTGGAGTACTTGTGTAGTACTTCTGAGGCATATCACTCGTACAATGACCGTATGTCACTCGTCCGTCTTACTGTCATCGCAAAGCCCCTACTAGCCGTGCTGCTGACTTGGTTCAGGCGTACAAAAGGAGTACGGGTCCCGTACGTAATGTATGCATTCTTGATTTTTTCGCAAGACCCGTAGAATTTGCATGTGCAGGACCAAAAGTCTCCACAGCCAGTCTGCGACCTTCTACGGCGCTGAACACACGCGAGTGTCGCGCAAGTCTCAAGCACGGTTTTGCCAAATTTTTTTACTGTAGACCGCCCGTAGTAGCACGTATGGTGGGTTGTGAGTGAACCTTAATAAATTATTATAATGTTAATAGGTTGCATCTATTTTGAGACACCCTGTACCAGCTAGGTAATATTAGCTGGCTAACTCACTCTGATGCTTCTACACTGAGCTTTGAATTCAGAGATCAAGGACAGTTACATCTGATATTGCAGAACTGGCAAACAAAGCTCTGAAGGATGGGAATAGTACATAGACAAAGAAGGTGCTAGTTGGTTGACAAGAGCTCACCAACTAAAACGGATTTCTAATACAATATATTTTGTACACTTTTCTGGCCACAAGCCTGAGGATTTCAAAGGATGAAATCTGACTAGCTTTCCAAATTACCAAATGGAGACCTGTGCCCCCCCCCCCCCCCTTTTTTTTGTGTGAAGAACATAATGGTGACTAAGTGTTATAATCACACATTTTTGGCATGGTTGGAAGGGTTACTTTAAAAATGTACTTTGATACAATTACTAATTACCTGTTCAAAAATGTATCCAGTAACGTAATCCAAGTCTCACAATATTAAAGTAACGTAACTTGATAACATTCAGTTGCTTTTGGATTAAATTAAATGTCGAGTTTTTGGATGATGACAGCATTTTCACAGCTGGAAGGCATAATTTGCACTGTACTGTGATGTTGTTCCCCTTTTCTGCTTTAAAGGTGACACATTGTACCCCTGTTCCACAAGTTGACACAGTTCCCCGAGGTCGTAATGAACTATCTGTGACATGCTTTGGTCAAAACCCCACAAGGACCAACAGCTCCCTTCTCATCCTGTCTGAACAGCAGATTTGAATGCCTATTCCTATAAATGATAACAAGCCACTGCTCACCACCCCCCCCCCCCTCCTTCCACCAGTCAATCAGATAGCACTTTCCTCATGAATATTCATTCACAAAGGCAGTTCTCAAGCTATGATTGGAGATACTCAGATGAGGAGGCAGCATAATTTTAATGAGCTCACCTTATGACATAGAAAGGGGAGCTGAATCTGAATGGCTTGTTGAAGTTCACTGCTAGACAGATCTGTAATATAAACAGTTATGTACCACATATCAGCCAGTATAATACTGTAAATTCCCTTTGTAGTAAATTACTGTAATTTGCACTGCATCATGGGAAGTTTTAGTGAGAACATCCACAAAATACAGTAATGTACTGTATTTTTTTAAAATGCTGTATGATACTGTATTTTTTAACGGCTGCTTTTGGCGCTTTTTTACCAGATCCAGTCATTTTTCTCTCAGTTTTATTCGCTGTCAGACATTTGGACTTGGACTGAAGGCGCTTGTGGAAGCAACAGGTTTTATCGAGGGGGAGGGGGTTCAGTAATGGACACCGTTTGTTTAACCTTACTCGTCGTTTTTATTTCTTCCTCATTTTGGCGGATTAACTTCGGCTAACGATTTGGTTACAACACCGGTTTTCAAAGTCACCGACACCGCGGACTTTTGGAGAAGTGGTTTTATCATCAGACCACCAAGAAAGCAAGCAAGGTAAGAAGGAGAAGTATAAAAGGGGGTTATTATGTGATATTTAATTCTCTGGAGTTGGCCATGGTCAGTATTTATTTGCATTAGCTGAGAAAATAATAGCCTCAGTTTTCACTAACGTTGAAGCTAACACTAACAACGTTAGCTAACGTAAACTGTTGCAGAAATGTAACATTACTTCTGCTGATTAATACTGTTGGTTAAAGTTATTGTTAATATTGGCAAACATTAATTAATTTCAACCGTGCATTTAAATTAAACATTTTTGGCGGTAATGTCATTGCTGCCGTGAAAAGTCAGTTCACATTAATTAGCTCAGCCATTTTTCCTGGGGTCCAACAGACGATCATAAAGGATCATAAACTTCTTCCGAAGACAGACCCAGAACAGAGACCTTCAGCATTTTCTACAAGACACTGAGAGCAATGCAACAGTCATGCAGCAGAGCTAGACTGGCATAGCAGCAGTGCTTCTTCTAATGAAGCACTTCCTGGAACAAGAGGACTCCATCTTTCTTTTGGCAGATGTAAGCATGCACGTAGTAGTGAATTACATGAAATGACATCAAATACATAGTGGGCTAAGTGGATTCACTCTTATGGACTGCACTGTATTGTTGTTTTTAAGATGTATTTTAAACATGCTGTAATCCCAGGCTTTTTCTGTGTTTTAAAGACAACTGCAACAAAGCTATCGATTGAGACAGACATGACACTGCCATCCACACCGAGACTGATAATACTTGGTAAGAGAAGACTTCTCTATGATTTTGAGGAAGGTTAGTGTATCCCTTTTAAGGTATGCCCTTTCAAGATGTGAAATGTCTTTTTTTGTTTTTAAGGGAACACATGTCTCTCTGCGACAAAGTGGATGGTGAGCATCGACGGAAGGGTGGCCTACGTTTTAGAGGAGCACCTGGGCTTTGCAGATGCCTGTCTGTCTTTTTTGGATGTTTCTATGTCTTTAACATAGAATATCAGGAGCCTGCTTGTGCAACATTGGAACTCATACAACGGTAAATGCCTTTTTCCCTTCTTTGCCACGGTGCTTTTGATTCAAAGTTGGGGTTTTTTTCACCTTCTCTGAGCTGTAACAAGCCATGTAGATGTACATTAATGTATACCTTCCATGTTTTTGTTTTTTTCCCCATGAATCTACTCTTGCCTAAAGATTCTTCATGAGGATCAATCCAGAGGAAGGGACAAAATGCACCTCAAAAACAGGAGTGAGTCGCAAGACAGGAGCAGTGGCGAAGAGGGAGGCAGAAGCCATTAACAGTAGAGTGGTCTCCTTCCTTCGCCAGCTGACAGAGTTTGAGTGGAAGAACTTGGACTAGGTGGGTTAAAAAAAGCAAGAGCAAGAGACAGCTTCCTGCAGCCTCTGCCTGTTATTTTGTTTTATTGTTAATTGTGTTTTATTGCATTGAAAGTTGTACTGTATCTGTTCAGATTTCTGTTTCAGACTTGGTTAACACTGTTTCAGTGTTTGGTTAATGTATGATTCAGACATTCATTCCCAGAGTATTTATGTCCTACTGATTTGGCACTCATGAGATTCATGAGGTTTACATTTATGGTTTTACATTAAATTTATCAACTATCGGATTGATTGCAATTAAAGTTAGTACAGTCAGTCTTGTTCTGTTAAAGGATTGAGTATGGGTAATCTCTCCACTAAGTTTGGTGCAAATTACCTCATTCATGGTTATGTAATCCTGAGGTCTATTCTAGTAATCTAATTTTAAATTTGCACATGCTTTGCACATGTCCCAGTGTTTTAAATAAAGAATTTCATATTTTTTGAATAATTGTTTGTTTGTATTGAATTTCAGCAGAATATTTTTTAAAAAATTACAGTACCAGATTTTACAGCAACCAACTGTATTAGATAATTACAGTAACACTTACAGTTACTGTAAAAGTGAAATACAGTACTGTAAATCTAACTTACGGTAACTTACTGGCAACAGTGTTGCCAGTAAGTTACTGTAAAAACCCTTCATGTTTTCTGAAATAGGCAGAACAAAAGAAACTGGTGTCTTATTTCAGGGTTTGTAGGTTGGTAGGTACTCCAGATAACCAATAGTATGTGTACAAGAACTGAAAAAGTGAGTTTTTCAGAATATGTCCCCTTTAAATACAAAATAATAGTGAAATTTCCACATAGTGAAAGCATTTTTTCACTAGAGAACATGATAATGAATTGGCAACTGTAAGATTAGCAATGATTTCACTCAAGACTAGAGTGGTGTTGGGAGACTCATGAAGTGTTGTAATGTGTGTGCATGTGCATGGGAGTATAGAGCAGGGAGATTTGGGACAAGTTTTCAGCTTTAGTAGATTGTGTGAAATTCTTTGCAGGTAGCATCATATTCATATTGCATTAGAGAGTATTTACTATTCCCTCTTACCACAGCATTAGTTTCTCAGCTTGTCACATATACTGGCCTTCAGGCTTCAGTTAGGTTGACGTGGGGCGGCCTTGGGCTGAGGTGCCCTTGAGCAAGGTACCGAACCACTGAATGCTCCCCGGGTGCTCTGGTGTGGCTGCCCACTGCTCTGAGTGTGTGCGTGTGTTCACTGCTTCAGATGGGTTAAATGCAGAGGATGAATTTCACTGTGCTTGAAGTGTGCATGTGACAAATAAAGGTTTCTCTTCTTCTTCTCTTCTTCATTTTTCTGTCATAATTTTTTGCAGGAAGACATGAGACACTGAGGGAAGATATGCGACATTATGTTGGGAGACTTGGGACAGAGTGGGGAGACATGGAACAAATAAAATTCCTAGGCTGACATGATGAAATTTTATTTATGATCAAAATTGTAACATAGTATGAACTGTATGAACACAATGCTGTACAGTGATAGAAAAATGTCAGTTTACCCAAAACCTGACTCAACAAAACAGTTCCATTCTCAAGAAGGAATAAAATGAGTTTAATCCTCATGTGGGTACATGCCCACAGTTTTAACAACATTTTTTAAAATGTTGTATTTGTAAACCACAAGAAAAAAACTTGCAACATAATGAACTGTCCCAACTCTCCCCATCTGGTCATTTTGAAAAAAAATCCTTCAGTATTTTCCCCCAGAATATAAGTATAATAAATAATACTATATATGGTAACTCTGGGCTACATACAAATCCCGAATTCACCAGCATACAGTAGTGCTTGAAAGTTTGTGAACCCTTTAGAATTTTCTATATTTCTGCATAAATATGACCTAAAACATCATCAGATTTTCATCCAAGTCCTAAAAGTAGATAAAGAGAACCCAGTTAAACAAATGAGACAAAAAATTATACTTGGTCATTTATTTATTGAGGAAAATGATCCAATATTACATATTTGTGAGTGGCAAAAGTATGTGAACCTCGAGGATAAGCAGTTCATTTGAAGGTGAAATTAGAGTCAGGTGTTTCCAATCAATGGGATGACAATCAGGTGTGAGTGGGCACCCTGTTTTATTTAAAGAACAGGGATCTATCAAAGTCTGATCTTCACAACGCATGTTTGTGGAAGTGTATCATGACACGAACAAAGGAGATTTCTGAGGACCTCAGAAAAAGCATTGTTGATGCTCATCAGGCTGGAAAAGGTTACAAAAACATCTCTAAAGAGTTTGGACTCCACCAATCCACAGTCAGACAGATTGTGTACAAATGGAGGAAATTCAAGACCATTGTTACCCTCCCCAGGAGTGGTCGGCCAACAAAGATCACTCCAAGAGCAAGGAGTGTAATAGTCAGCGAGGTCACAAAGGACCCCAGGGTAACTTCTAACCAACTGAAGGCCTCTCTCACATTGGCTAATGTTAATGTTCATGAGTCCACCATCAGGAGAACACTGAACAACAATGGTGTGCATGGCAGGGTTGCAAGGAGAAAGCTACTGCTCTCCAAAAAGAACATTGCTGCTCATCTGCAGTTTGCTAAAGATCATGCGGACAAGCCAGAAGGCTATTGGAAAAATGTTTTGTGGACGGAGGAGACCAAAATAGGACTTTTTGGTTTAAATGAGAAGCATTATGTTTGGAGAAAGGAAAACACTGCATTCCAGCATAAGAACCTTATCCCATCTGTGAAACATGGTGGTGGTAGTATCATGGTTTGGGCCTGTTTTGCTGCATCTGGGCCAGAACGGCTTGTCATCATTGATGGAACAATGAATTCTGAATTATATCAGCAAATTCTAAAGGAAAATGTCAGGACATCTGTCCATGAACTGAATTTCAAGAGAAGGTGGGTCATGCAGCAAGACAATGACCCTAAGCACACAAGTTGTTCTACCAAAGAATGGTTAAAGAAGAATAAAGTTCATGTTTTGGAATGGCCAAGTCAAAGTCCTGACCTTAATCCAATCAAAATGTTGTGGAAGGACCTGAAGCGAGCAGTTCATGTGAGAAAACCCACAAACATCCCAGAGTTGAAGCTCTTCTGTACGGAGGAATGGGCTGAAATTCCTCCAAGCCGGTGTGCAGGACTGATCAACAGTTACCGGAAACGTTTAGTTGCAGTTATTGCTGCACAAGGGGGTCACACCAGATACTGAAAGCAAAGGTTCACATACTTTTGCCACTCACATATATGTAATATTGGATCATTTTCCTCAATAAATAAATGGCCAAGTATAATTTTTTTGTCTCATTTGTTTAACTGGGTTCTCTTTATCTACCTTTAGGACCTGTGTGAAAATCTGATGATGTTTTAAGTCATATTTATGCAGAAATATAGAAAATTCTAAAGGGTTCACAAACTTCCAAGCACCACTGTACATTACACCATAGAATGGAGATGGAGGTGAAGTAGAAAATACAAGTTCTGGTTGATAAAAATATTGAACTGCCCAGACCTTACTGCAGTGTCCATCTTTGTGGCTCCAAGGGATGTAGGTTACTCTAAGGGGCAACATTTCAATTCTGATGTGATTTAAAACCTGATTGGTTGAAATTAATTTATGGGAATACAAACTGTCCCAAGTCTCCCCGCTCTCCCCTATTATTCTTTATTTTAAAATGTATTTTGAAATTGTTATCCTGCTAATGATCCCTATTTCTACTAAACATATCTGTAATCTGATTGTCTTTTTTCTGTAACTTTACTGGTTACCAGTTACCTTTTTATATCCTAATTATGTAATGTTGTTCCATGTATTCTGTGACTCCACAAGCTTGATATTTGGTGTGCAGTTGGTCATTGGCCAGATCAGTGAAATTACATTTGTCTGTAAAAATACAGTAGATGTTTCTTGGCTGTTTTTATTGACAAAATGCACCAGAATCTCTAGGGAAGCTAGAATTCCCACTGATAAAATGTATCAGCCACATCAAAATGCACCAGAATCTCTAGGGAAGCTAGAATTCCCACTGATAAAATATATCAGCCACATCAAAATGTCATTCCCCCCCCCCCCCCCCCCCCCCATTTATTTTACTGTGGGTGTAAAGTGTAAAGTAAAGTGGATGAAGGTGTACATTTCATGAGCTTGGTAAGGTTCGCTCTGGGTTCAGAATGAATGGGTGATCAAACTTTCTCACACGTGTGCACACACTCTCACGCATACACGCACACACAAACACGTGTGTGTGTGTGACATATGACAGATTTTACTCACTCCTGTCACTGTATCATGCACTTATTATGGCTGTTTATAACCTGTTCTTCTGCAACAATCACACACACACACACACACACACACACACACACACACACACACACACACACAGAAGGTGAGGAGAGAGAAGTTTGTTGGTTCTCACAGCTGTAGGTTTTATAGAGGAAATGCATAGCATGAATGTGTGTATGACTGCTTCCTCCCTTCAGCACATACATGTGCAAACACACACACACACACACACACACACACACACACACACACACACACAGATAACTGTTATTGATTTTAAATGAACTCCATATGGCCTAGGGTTGATTAATCATTAGCATTACAAGGGTTTATAAGGGTGTTACATTTTACCTGGCATTCACTAATTAGCACTCTGTAATATTGTACAGCGTGGCTATTCAACAGGCAGCCCACTTTCAAACAGAACACAAGATTGTCATGAATTAGTACAATCAGTGAGAATAATTAAAAATAATACCAAACTCAGAAAATATATGAATTTTATCATGTTATTGTTGCTTGCGGTACGGTGGTGTAGTGGGTAGCACTGTTGCCTCACAGCAAGAAGGTTCTGAGTTCGAGCCCAGTGGCTGGCGAGGGCCTTTCTGTGTGGAGTTTGCATGTTCTCCCCATGTCTGCGTGGGTTTCCTCTGGGTGCTTCGGTTTCCCCCACAGTCCAAAGACATGCAGGTTAGGTTAACTGGGGGCTCTAAATTGACCGTAGGTGTGAATGTGAGTGTGAATGGTTGTTTGTCTCTATGTATCAGCCCTGTGATGATCTGGCAACTTGTCCAGGGTGTACCCCGCCTCTTGCCCATAGTCAGCTGGGATAGACTCCAGCTTGCCCGTGACCCTGTACAGGATAAGTGGTTATGGATAATGGATGGATGGATGGATGGATGTTGTTGTTGTTTGGCATTTAATACAGGACTGTAGTAAAAGGTGTACCAGTTTTAGCTGAAATACAATTTAATCCAATAGGATTTAATAACTGCTCATTCTCAGACACATTATTTCAATTACAGAGCAAGGCATGGTTGGACAATTTGAAATTAATTTAAATTTATTATGTAATAGCCCTGTTCCGCATTGTTGTTCAAGCAAATAAATCGATCATTTCCAGTTTGTAACTGACATTTCTTTTGAATTAGCCATAATGATCAGCTGAGTTCCTTAGTTTTGTCCACTTCCTGCCTTTAAAAAGATTTACAGTATGTTATAACACACACACACACACACACACACACACACACACACACACACACACACACACACAGAAGAGACGTCATTTCATGCTTTAGCCTCTTACACTAACTTCCCTGACAGGGTCAGCTGAGCAGCTTCCCCTTACTGATCCCTGTGCAGATAACAGCCTGTCACTCATACAAACTCTCTCTCTCTCTCTCTCTCTCTCTCTCTCTCTCTCTCTCTCTTTCTCTCTCACTCACTGTAATATGTCAACGGTGCATGTAATTTGTTTTTTATGGGGTTATGGTTATGGGTTGTGTATGTGAGAGTATGTGGGCCCTGACCTCTCATGGGTTTTTGGACAGTTCTGGCTCAGCACCATCCTAAACAGGCCTTATCACCACACTACATACTTATCAGATGGCCTTGTGGCCTTACAATAACACAGGCGCTATCAGTGGAGCGCAGGCTCAATCAGGCAACCTGACCCTACAACAACAATAAATATATCACAACAGTTATTTTCCCAAACCCAGGCATTCCCAAGAATACAACCTCCTCATCCACCAGCACCACCACCAGCACCATCCCTGAGCCCGAGAGTGTCCTCCCAAAACATACACATACATATATAAACACCCAGTAGAAAGTGGAACATTACTTTTTAGCTCATTATCCACAGTACATGAGCACAGATTACTGACTGTAGACCAATAAGACATAATGAAAGCTGTAATATTTTGGTTCATTTATTTTTTATATTTACTCAGAATATCTCTGAGGGTAACATCCTTCAGTAAGATTAGATGTGATGTATGTATGTATTTACGTTGTATGTAGGAAGCCTCAATGGAAGTAGGGGAGAGCAGGGAGACTTGGGACAAGTTTTCAGCTTTTGTAGATTGTGTCAAATTCTTTGCAGGTAGCATCACATTCATACTGCATTACAGAGTATTTACTATCCCCTCTTACCACAACATTAGTTTCTCAGCTTATCACATATACCAGCCTTCAGGCTTCACTTTTTCTGTCGTTATTTTTGTGGGGAGACATGAGACATTATGTTGGGAGACTTGGGACACAGTGAGGAGAAATGGAACAAAAATAGAATACCTAGGCATACATGTTTTAATTTTTATTTATTATCAAAACTTGTAACATATGAACTGTATGAACACATAATGCTGGTACAGCAACAGAAAAATGTCAGTTTACCCAAAAACCTGACGAGACAAAACAGTTCCATTCTCAAGAAGGAATGAAATGAGTTTAATCCTCATGCAGGTACACGCCCACATTTTAGCAAACATTTTAAAGAATTTTATATTTGTAAACCACAGGAAAAAAACTGTAACATGATGAACCGTCTCAACTCTCCCCATCCTGCCATTTTGAAAAAAAAAATCCTCAAATGTTTTCCCCAGAATTTAAGTTTAAAGTGTATGTAATGTCCCTAAACCACACTTTTTTCCTTGTACAAAACAACAATCATTATGTTAATTGACCATGTGTTTTCGAACCATAGCTGATCCAAAAGGCCATAAATTGATGGAAAATGAATAAGATCAGCCAATTTTCATGGAATCTGACGAGACTGAACCAGAAGATCCTGAAGGGGTGCGTGATGTCACATGTGTAACAAAGATTCAGATATCAATTTCGTTATTGTGCGCAGCAGTGGTTAGACCAGTCTCGATATGGAATCACGTTTTGGAGAGAGTTCTGATAATGATTGGGATTCTTATATGTTGGATGAAGGGGCAGATGATTATTAAGAATATTCTGGAGTAAATGGTTATCTTTTTGAGCCCCCAAGATGAGAAACAGATGCCAGCTCACTCAGTTCATGACAGTCCTGCTCACTGCCGATAGCACACCACCAGCCAGAGAGAACTGGAATCACAGATTGGTTTGTGGATTTTTTTATTCTAAGCTGGCCACTGCAAAATATAGGGAAAATATTTACATGTACCTCAATAAATGCAGAAATATAATCTTTAAAACATACACTTATTCAGTGTAATTATTGAAAGAAAATATGATGTAGGCGATAATAGGGGAATCGATGAACTGTCCAAATGTCAGATCAAATGTCATTTATTAAATAAATGGGTTTCTTTTTTGCTCCAATAATTCCCATGTGGTCGTTCTGGTGGTGATGAACACTTGATGAATCGGATTTATTATTAGTCAGTGACACGAAATCTGCCCGCATCACTTGCCCAAACCTCACCCACTGTCGCTTTAGATTTGTGTCATTTCTCGGAAATTCATGAACTGAATGTCCTGTTGTATATGGATTTGAACATCCAAACACAACACAGTGCTTTCACATTGTTATTTTTGTAAGATTCCAACAACAATATCCAATTTCAGTGACTAAACAAGCACGGAGTCAGATGAACTGAAATGACCCAGATAACCGGGGTTCTACGTGTGACATCATGCAAGATTAGACCTGGGGCAAGACTGCCTTTTTCCAGGATCCAGAAGCCGTGATTTATCAATAGTTTTGTGCTTGATGATAAAATAACAAATAATTAATATTATTTTCCCCCCTGCTTTATTAATTCATTTTGGTCGTTACTAACATACTTGCCAATTTTTCAAAATTCTCATGGGGGAGAAAAGTGCGTGAAAGACATTTTCAATTGGACGAGGGTATGATGCGTGGTTGAAATGATAAAAACAGTGGATCCCAATTAATTGCAAGCCATTTGAAATTTATACAATTAAAGAGTTTTTGAATTGTTGATATCTCATCTCATCTCATCTCATTATCTCTAGCAGTTTTATCCTGTTCTGCAGGGTCGCTGGCAAGCTGGAGCCTATCCCAGCTGACTACGGGCGAAAGGCGGGGTACACCCTGGACAAGTCGCCAGGTCATCACAGGGCTGACACATAGACAACCATTCACACCTACGGTCAATTTAGAGTCACCAGTTAACCTAACCTGCATGTCTTTGGACTGTGGGGGAAACCGGAGCACCCGGAGGAAACCCACGCAGACATGGGGAGAACATGCAAACTCCGCACAGAAAGGCCTTCGCCGGCCACGGGGCTCGAACCCGAACCTTCTTGCTGTGAGGCGACAGCGCTAACCACTACACCACTGTGCCGCCCTGAATTGTTGATATTGTTCTGTCAATTACTATAGGTTATGGGATTCATGTATCAGGCATGAGAGAGCTCAGAGTGAAAAATCTGAAAGAAAAAAAAGAAGAAAAGAAAGAAAGCACAACTTTATTCATCACACACTTGTGAAATTTCCTGTCTGCATTTAACCCATCTGAAGCAGTGAACACACACATGCGCACCAGGGCTTTACATTAACTTTTTTGCTCACCGGCCACTGTGGCTAGTGGTTTTCCCGAGTCACTAGCCATTCAGCCTTTTCACTAGCCACAATTTTGTTGCCAGGAAATCACAGTTTTTTCTTCACCATGATACGTTAAAATTTGGAAGATCTAGATTTAATTATGAATGGCAGTGTATAATGCATCTCTACAGTAGCACTCAAGTATTCAGTGCTGTTAAGGTAGCTCCCTATATGAAAACATGCAACCAATTCAGACAAAAATATAAACAGAGTATTCTGTTTATTGAACTCAAATTCAAGCCCCTTACAATATGAAATATCGTATAATATGAAAAATAACATTCAGTACAACTGAACTGATTCTAATATTAAAAGTCCAATTCAAAACATTTATCATTGAAAAACATTTGATGTTTTGATATGCAAGTATTGTGTATTATCAAGTATTATTATGTATATTATGCATTATCTATTAATAGTGTGTGTGTGTGTGTGTGTGTGTGTGTGTGTGTGTGTGTGTGTGTGTGTGTGAACATGTGTAGAGAGAGACATTAAATGTCCTCATTACATTCATCATCAGATGAGTCTGAATGATCCATGAAAAATGGTCTTCGTGACCTGAGGCTTCCAGCAGGCCATAAGTTGATAGCTGGGGCAGGATCAACTTCTTTCCAATCGCGTGAACGTTTCTAAACAGCAGCTCCATCCTCTCCAGCTCAGCTGGCTTCATGACAACCAGGGACTTGAAAGCAATGCTGTCCCATAGTGAACCAGCCGTCTTCGCCGGTTTTGATGTTATAGTACCGATGTGTGCATTTGACTTTTCGTGGTCCTTTATAGTTTCGAGTTTAAAATTACTGGTGCCTGTCTTTGCCAGACTTTCTACAGTCTTCGCAGTACATGGTATTTTCGGTTTTGCTATGAACTAGCCGATCTCGCCCGAACTTCCATTTGTCATTGAACTGTCTTATCTTCCTATTAGCGTCTTGTTCATCTCCATGGCCGCAGCCAGCTCTGAGGCCCCCGCGGTCCGGACCTCGGTCATTTTTAAGAGCTGAAAATACATTTGTACGCTAAATATTCAACTGGATGAAAAAAAATAAAGAACATTAAAACGTCTCCATAAAAAGTGCATTGTTAATTATGTTAAACATTGATTCTGTCTTCTGTGTGTGTTTGGTGCACGCGGCTCTGAGACCAAGAACACAAAAGCGAATGAGCGCGCGACTCGGTGGAGGAACACAGTGCAGTAGACACGTTTTGTTTTTCATGGTAACCATCAGCGCACTTTCATCAAGCTGTTCAATTTACATTTTCGAAGCAGCGCAGTTGTAACCTGCCTTGTTTGTGATTTTAAAAATAAATCATTCGATAAGCCAAAGCAATAGAGTGGAAAGTTTAAACTTGTGTTTGGCTTGGATAACTTTGCCTAAAACACGGTGGTGTATACTGAGTTTTTTCCCAGAAATTTTTTTTTTGTGTGTAGGTGTAACGGATGCCAGATTGTTAATGTATCTTAGTTCCATAGGCTACATGGTTAGGGTATCTTTTGTCCTCATTGCTTGGGCCAGATCAAACCATTAAACAAGCTTAAATTATTCTTACTCTTGCCACATGCATTATTTTTTTTTCAAAACTGATGATATTCAGTTCAAACACCATTAAAAGTGATTTCAGGAATAGATCTCTTGTGTGACGTGTAATTCACCCCGCTCATTTAAATATGTCGAACATTTTTCAGCGCGCGCTTTGTGCATCACGGACCTTGGTGATTTTAAAATGCTGCCTCCGGCCCTGCTCATCTCTGCCCCTTTTTTCCTGAGCAGCAGGGTTTGAAACTCCAGCTATATGCCGCCACATAGTGCGCTTGTCAGTCGTCAGCAACTTTGTTGCTTCGTTCATTAACCGCAGGTTACCATATCATTGATTTTATCTGAGACGTTAACGAACATTCTAAGCAATTCTAACATGTTGTGTCAGAATGTTTATGCAGGTGCTCATGGGAGTTGTAGGCGCGTAATATTACATTGCAATGCGTTTATTATATCAGATGCCTTCAGAGTAAACTACAATTAAAATATATTATCATACCACAGAATAAACCACCCGCCAAAGTGGCTAGTGGGACTAAAGTCATTACCCGCCAAAGCCGAATTTTACCCGCATTTGGCGGGTGGGTGGGTGCTAATGTAAAGCCCTGATGCGCACACACACATGAGCAATGAGCACACACACATACCCAGAGCAGTGGGCAGCCATGCTAACAGCGCCCAGGGAGCAGCTGGGAATTAGGTGCCTCGCTCAAGGGCACCTCAGCCCAAGGCCATCCCATATTAACCTAACTGCATGTCTTTGGACTGTGGGGGAAACCGGAGCACCCGGAGGAAACCCACGCAGACACAGGGAGAACATGCAAACTCCACACAGAAAGGCCCCCGCCGGCCGCTGGGTTCAAACCCAGAACCTTCTTGCTGTGAGGCAACCATGCTAATCACTTACACCACCATGCCGCCAATACTTGAAATAATACTCGTCTTGAATTTTAATATAATAACAATGAAATAGAAGTCTTAAATCAGATTTTGAGCTGAAAAATCTCATCTCATCTCATTATCTCTAGCCGCTTTATCCTGTTCTACAGGGTCGCAGGCAAGCTGGAGCCTATCCCAGCTGACTATGGGCAAAAGGCAGGGTACACCCTGGACAAGTCACCAGGTCATCACAGGGTTGACACATAAACACAGGCAACCATTCACACTCACATCTACAGTCAATTTAGAGTCATCAGTTAACCTAACCTGCATGTCTTTGGGGGAAACCGGAGCACCCAGAGGAAACCCACTCAGACACAGGGAGAACATGCAAACTCCACACAGAAAGGCCCCCGCCAGCCGCTGGATTCGAACCCAGAACCTTCTTGCTGTGAGGCAACCATGCTAATCACTTACACCACCGTGCCGCCAATACTCGAAATAATACTCATCTTGAATTTTAATATAATAACAATGAAATAGAAGTCTTAAATCAGATTTTGAGCTGAAAAATCTCATGCCTGAATATTGTATACATACAGAGACCCACAGAAAATAACACAAGTGATGCTTTAGAAGAATGTTTATAATTTCACAGTGAATGAAAGTATTATTGGATTGCATCAAATGTGTATTCCTTCTGTATGCTCATGTAAAAATACAGCGAACTATAATATCATATATAAATTAAATAAATTTTTAATAAGATTTAACCAAAATAGTAACAACTCAAATAAATACTGCACTGTCTTACTACTACTAAAAGGCATCTCTCTCACTAAACACTTTCCAACAGAATTTTTAAAAAGTACTAGAAATACTATCCAAATCCTATTGGAATCACCTCACCTATCCTCTTCGCTCTCGGTTGCGCGTAAGGCCGTAGTACTTTCCTTCCATCGTTTCCTGTCTTTAGCCACAATTCTTGCTTCTTCCCAGGTTTTCCACCCAGTTTCTCCTCTCTCCTTCTCGATTGAACGCCTCCAGGTTGTTTCCGGCCTGCCCACCTTTCTTCTCCCGTCGGGTTTCCACGTTAATGCTATTTGGCAATGGTGCTGCCGTGGGACGTGCCCAAGAAATCTCCATCTTCTTCTTCTTACCTCTACACTCATACGTATGGACCCTGTCTCGTCGTTTAGCTCATCCATTGAATCTATGTATGGCCAGTAGATGCCCATGATTCTCTTGAGGCACTGGTATTGAAAGGAGTCAAGCTTTTCGTAGTCTTTTGCATTAGTCTTCCAGGTTTCACTTCCATACAGTAAGACTGGTTTAACCAAGGTGTTGAATAGTTTTATCTTTGTCTTCTTGCTGTATTGTTTAGAGCCCCATATCTTCTTCAACTTCCTGAAAGCTGCCTTGGCCTTGCTAAGTCTGCTGTCCATATCTTTATCAGCGCCTCCATCGGTACTTACACAGGCTCCAAGGTAGGTAAAGTCATTGGTTTCTTGGATGTTTTGACCATTTAGGAATTTGATCAGCTCTGGGTTCTTGCAATTGACTTTCATAACTCGGGTCTTTGATTGGCTGATATTAAGTCCTATTCTCTGTGTTGCCTCCAATAACTTTTTTGTCTTCCTTTGCATCTGACTTTGGTTGGTTGAAATAAGTGCAATGTCATCCGCAAAATCTAGGTCCTCTAATTGACTGGTGAGTGTCCATCTGATCCCTGTGTTGGCTTGACTAGTTGTTTCACGCATTGCCCAATCGATGAGTAGTAGGAATAGAAAGCCTGACATTACACAACCTTGCTTGACGCCAGTTTTCACTTAGAACCACTCAGATATTTGGCCTCCATCAAGAACTGCACATTCAGAGCTTTGGTGTAGAAGTTGGATTATCCTGATGATCTTTGCTGGTATGCCATATAGCTTCATTATGTCCCAGAGGCTGTTTCTATGTAGCGAATCAAATGCTTTTTCAAAATCTATGAAGTTTAATATCAGGGAGGATTGCCATTCATGTATTTGTTTGATGATGTCTGTGAAGATTCTCAGTCATCCAGGTCATAGTAAACTGTGGGTGGTAGAAAAGAGCAACTGGACTTGCTTGAAGATTCTTGAAAACGTTTCACCTCTCATCCAAAAGGCTTCTTCATACTCCTTATTAGTCAGACAAAATTGAAGAAGCCTTTCGGATGAGAGGTGAAACGTTTTCAAGAATCTTCAAGCAAGTCCAGTTGCTCTTTTCTACCACCCACAGTTTGTTCAATGATGTTACGTAATATGAAAATCTGTTCGATGGTACTTCTTCCTTGACGGAATCCTGCTTGTTCTTGTCGTAGCTTTGCATCTGCTCCCTTTTTCATACGTTCCATAAGAATCTTACCAAGGATTTTACTTGCGATGATAAGAAGTGTAATGCCTCTCCAGTTTGTACAGTTTCTTAGGTTTTCTTTCTTGGGTAGATTGACAATTAACCATTCCAAGGGAACTTGTTCTTCTTCCCAAATCTGTTGGATTATTTCATGTAGCTTTTGGGTGGATATTTCAAGGTCTGCTTTAAGAAGCTCTGCTACAATGTTGTCAAAGCCACCTGCTTTTCCATTCCTTAGACATCTGATACCCTGCCTAACTTCATCTTTACTGATTGGTTCTGTACTGATTTCATCTATTTCTGGGATTTCATCTGTCTCAATCGATATTGGATCTGTTGGTGTTGCATGGTTGAGAATCTCTTCGAAGTGTTCTTTCCATTGAGCTAACCTGGCTGAATCTTCAGTGATTGTGTTTCCATCTCTGTCGTTGATGGCAGTGGAGTTGCGGGGTTTATCGTTACAGAAGTTTTTGGTTATTTCATATAAGGTCTTCATGTTTCCCATATCTGCTGCTTTTTGAGCATCATCCATCTGCTCTTCAAGCCATCTTCGTTTATCAGCTCTAAGATTTTTCTTAACTTCTTTATCTTTCTCCCTATATTTCATCCGAAGTTGGTTCTGGATTCTTTCTGACTGGATTCTTTTCTGGCCTTTCACCTGGAACCTGCCCAGCAAGGTTGAACCTGCCAGGGACCGAGGTCCCCGCTGATATAGCTTCCAGGATCCTTAAAGCACGCAGACCTCCCCACCACTATCAGGTGCAACACTTAGGGAGGAATCCTATTGGAATGCATCAAAGGAATTTGCTCATTTGCAAACTTTGACTGAAAGTTTTCAAACAAAATTTAAAAATGGCACTATAAATACTACCATACTATCAAAATATACTCCACAAAGAAATTCACTCGAATGCAAAATTTTACTACTACCAAAATATACTCACTAGTAATCTTTCACTTAAAACCTCAAAACTCTCATCTTATCTCATTATCTCTAGCCACTTTATCCTGTTCTACAGGGTCGCAGGCAAGCTGGAGCCTATCCCAGTTGACTACGGGCGAAAGGCGGGGTACACCCTGGACAAGTCGCCAGGTCATCACAGGGCTGACACATAGACGCAGACAACCATTCACACTCACATTCACACCTACGGTCAATTTAGAGTCACCAGTTAACCTAACCTGCATGTCTTTGGACTGTGGGGGAAAACCAGAGCACCCAGAGGAAACCCATGTGGACATGGGGAGAACATGCAAACTCCGCACAGAAAGGCCCTCGCTGGCCACGGGGCTCAAACCCGGACCTTCTTGCTGTGAGGTGACAGCGCTAACCACTACACCACCGGCCCACCTCAAAACTCTATCAAAATAAATCACTTTCCAGATAATTCACTTGTAAACTTTCACTTAAAACTTTCAAACATAAATTCAAAATAACACTAAGACACAAACACACTATTCAAATACACTCATCAAACAAATTCTCTGTCATGCAAAATTTCACTAAACACTTTAGAAGTTGTACAGTTTGTTTCTGAAATGGTATGGAAGACTAGTTTAATTTCACACTCAAATGTCCATTATATTCTGATTTAAGGTATCTTTACCTTAAAATGTGTAACTGGCTGGTCGAACATTTGCTTATCCATGGAAATTCATTCTTCCATGCAACCTGGTATTTGCATTCATAATTTTGCTGTTTGGTATTGGGTTTAGTGGCCATGATGAATGACGGCTTGTAAAAAATGTCGGACAGCCTGGGTGAATCCTACATTACGGAAGTGACTGTCGTTCTGTTCGTTGATTGGTTAAAAATCAGTTGATGTCAGCAGTGTTTCTCATACGATTCTAATTAGACATAATCGGGAGTATTTTTAATTTGGCAGTAGGGATTTCCCAAAACCGGGAGATTATCCAGTTTTTAACAAATATGATCGGGAGGCGGGACACGGAGGCTAAAATCAGGAGCCTCCTGCCGAAATCGGGAGGGTTGGCAAGTATGTACTAATGATGTATATTAATTTTAAAGCATTACAAAAAGACATTACATTCACCTTAATAAATAAAACTATATATGGTAACTCTAGGCTAAATACTTCCTAACAAATCCCGAATTCACTAGCAGACATTACACCATAGAATGGAGGTGGAGGCAAAGTAGAAAATATAAGTTTTGGTTGACATAAATATTGAACTACACATACCTTACTGCAGTGTCTAGTTTTGTGGCTCCAAAGAATGTAGGTTACTCTAAGGGGTAGCATCTAACTTATGTGGTGGTGTAGTGGTTAGCACTGTTGCCTTACAGCAAGAAGGTTCTGGGTTCAAACTCAGCGGCCGACGAGGGCCTTTCTGTGTGGAGTTTGCATGTTCTCTCTGTGTCTGTGTGGGTTTCCACCGGGTGCTCCTGTTTCCCCCACAGTTCAAAGACATATGGTTAGGTTAACATGGGGCGGCCATGGGCTGAAGTGCCCTTAAGCAAGGCACCTAACCTCCAACTGCTCCCTGGGTGCTGTAGTGTGGCTGTCCACTGCTCTGAGTATGTGTGTGTGCTCATTGCTCACATGTGTGTGTTCACCGCTTTGATGATGATGATGATCCACTGTATTCTGCAGCTCAGTATTGCTGTCGAAACAACTTCTGGCTGCAATCAGTCTTTCTTCCTTTTGTTCCACTGTGTCTTCTTCCTTGTGAGCTGCCGTAGCTCTCTGCCGTAGCATAGTTCACCGCTTTATATGGGTTAAATGCAGAGAATTAATTTCACTGTGCTTAAGTGTGCATGTGACAAATAAAGGCTTCTTCTTCTGATGTCATCTAAAACCTGACTGGTTGAAATTAATTTATGGGAATACAAACTGTCCCAAGTCTACCCCATCCCAAGTCTCCCTGCTCTCCCTGACCTAGCTGCTATATCCAGGATTTTTTTTTCCTTATGATGCTATCCCTTTAAATGAATTTTGCGATTCTGATCTTTTAATCTGGGTTTCTGTTAATCTCATGCAGCAGAGATAAATAAGCCTATCCAACATATCCAAACCAAGACACACACAAACACACACACATACACGCATGCACACACACCTTGTAAATAATGTTCATAGAAATCCTTTCACCAAAATTAATTTGCAGAGTCACAGCTTTGTATGCTCTGCTGTGCATAATCATGTAGGTCAAACAGCCACCACTGGATACTGATTCTGTGTGGATTATTTAATGCAAATGAATCCCACAGCACTGTTAAATTCTCAATTTTGATTGGTTAGCGGGTGTTGATTATTGATTGTTGATTAAGGTGTTGATTGAAAATGTCTATAACCTCACAGCTCTCCAAAAGAAGCATCCACTGCAAGGAAAAGCAAAGGTTTATTACAGAGAAGATTGAGGTGGGGTTAGAGCTGCAAACATATGACCACTTCCACGTTCAACTTTTGGAAGGGAGAGCGGGGACTGATCCTCATTTATGCAGACCAGAACAACCCAGTGCTTGTTTCAAGTCAAAGAGGAGGTTCATGGATTTCACCATATCATTCCCAGGTACTTGTAATTACTATGAGACCACAATAGTATATATACACTGAATTGTTTTGGGCAAACCTCACTTTGTTTTAAGGCATGCAACTATATATGGCAGTGTGGCAGCTGGGGCATGGTCAAGCATTGGTCTGTGAATGGAGGGCGGAGTCAGGGAAGGTAAGTGGCAGAATCACTGCACCTGACGGGAATTAACCTGTGTTTGCGTGTCTTCCCCAGTGACCGCGCCCTATAAGAGGAGAGGGAGAGCAGAGGAAGGGGGCTCTCCCTGAACGACAACACTTGTGTGTGTGGGGGAGAATAATTAAAAGCTGAAAAGCTAAAATAAAAAGGGTTTTTGCAAACTTATTTCTGGCCTGCCGTGCTTCTGTGCTCCACCCACCTTAACTATTTCTATAGTGGTGCCGAAACCCGGGACAGAGTACAGAAGAGAACAGCCTCATGGAGTCCTCCCCCTTCCAGGACCTGGTCCATGCCCTTGCCTCGGCCCAACAGAGCCAGCACCAGGCACTGGTCGCCCTCCGGAAGGAGCAGGAACAACGGTTCGAAGCCCTGGTGCTGGCACAGCAGGAAGATCGCCAGACGTTCCGGTACCTGCTTGCGTTGGCGGGGTCCACCATCACCACCGCCGCGGACCCTCCCCACCTCACTCTAATGAAGATGGGTCCACATGACGACCCCGAAGCCTTCCTCGCTCTTTTTGAGCAGGCGGCAGAGGCATGGGGTTGGCCGGTGGAACAGCGCGCGGCATGCCTCCTCCCCCTGACAATGGGTGAGGCGCAGCTGGCCCACTGACAGCCGGCTGATCTACGCTGACCTCTGCAGGGCCGTCCTCCAATGTGTGGGGCACACCCCGGAGCAGCAGCGGCAGCGCTTCCGTGCGCTGTGCCTGGAGGAGGTCAGCCGACCGTTTGTGTTTGGCCAGCAACTCCGGGATGCCGGCAGTGGCTGAGGGCCAACAACTGCGACGCCGAGGGAATCATCGACCTGGTGGCGCTGGAACAATTCATTGCCCGACTTCCGGAAGGAACAGCGGAGTGAGTCCAGTGCCATCACCCGGCGTCGCTGGATCAGGCCATTGAGCCGGCGGAGGACCATATGGCAGCTGTTCCGATGGCAGGACAGCATGTCTCCTCTTCTCTCGTCTCTCTCCCTCTCTCTCTCTCCTTCTGTTCCTCGTCCTCGCCCCATTCCCCCACCACGGAGGCGGGGGCCGGCTCCACCCCGGCCGGCCCGCTGCACCCGCGGTGCCCTACCATTTCCTACTTCCATGTCTGTGTCTTCCCCCCCTCAGGTGAGTGAGCTCCAGAACACCGATGCAGAGGGAAAGCCTGGGCCGGTATGCTGGCGCTGCGGGGAGCCGGGGCACCTCCAGCATCAGTGCTCGGCGATGGAGGTGGGCACGGTGGTCTGGATCGCTGATGCGCCAGGGACCGCCCTCGATCGGGCCGGAGCGTATCACATATCAGTGAGTATCCAAGGGGATATGTATCAGGCTTTGGTGGACTCCGGCTGTAATCAGACCTCAATCCACCAAAGCCTGGTGCAAGACAAGGCATTGGGGAGAGCACAATTGGTGAAGGTGTTGTGTGTGCATGGGGATGTTCACAACTACCCTTTAGTGTCGGTCCACATTCTATTTCGAGGGAAGAAATTTAGAGTAAAGGCGGCGGTTAAACCTCACCTTACCCACTCGATAATTTTGGGGACTGATTGGCCGGGATTCGGGGAATTAATGACACATTTAGTGAAGAGTGGGGCCTGCCATAGTTTAGTGGGGGGAGGTCCCGGTGTTGCTTTGGTGGGAGCAGCTGTCACAGAGCCATCTACGTCATCACCGCATCAGAGCGAGGAGCAGCAGGCTCCTCCTCCCTCTCTCGGGGAATCCCTCGCAGATTTCCCGTTAAAGCAGTCGCGAGATGAGACTCTGAGTTATGCGTTTGACCAAGTGAGAGTAATCGATGGTCAAACGCTCCAGCCAAATGCCCCCGTCCTTCCCCTATTTCTCCATTATTAAGGATAGATTATACCGAGTGACGCAGGACACTCAGACTAAGGAACCGATAACACAGCTTTCGATCCCAAAGAGCCGCTGGGAATTTATATTCCAGGCAGCTCACTTTAATCCCATGGCCGGATACTTAGGGCAGGATAAGACACTAGCCCGAATAATGGCCCGGTTCTATTGGCCAGGGATTCGCGGCGATGTCCGTAAGTGGTGTATGGCGTGCCACGCATGCCAGTTAGTAAATCCAGTGGCCATTCCAAAAGTGCCTTTGTGCCCTCTGCCATTAATTGAGATCCCATTCGAAAGAATTGGGATGGATCTCGTCGGGCCATTAGATCGGTCAACACGAGGATATCGCTTTATTTTAGTTTTGGTGGACTATGCAACGCGATATCCGGAAGCGGTGCCTCTTCGCAATATCTCAGCATGCAGTATTGTGGAAGCACTCTACCGCGTCATCTCCCGAGTCAGAATCCCCAAAAAGATTCTGACTGATCAAGGCACTACGTTTACGTCACGCACACTGCGCGAACTGTATGGGTTACTGGGAATTAAGCCTATCCGCACCAGCGTTTACCACCCACAAACAGATGGCTTAGTCAAACGGTTCAACCGCACCCTCAAGAACATAATTTGAAAATTTGTAAGCGAGGACACACGCAGCTGGGATAAATGGCTCGAGCCCCTGTTATTCGCCGTGCAAGAGGTCCCACAAGCCTCCACGGGGTTCTCCCCATTCGAATTATTATACGGGCGTAAGCCGCACGGCATTTTAGATGTGCTGCGTGAAAATTGGGAGGAGGGACCTTCAACAAGCAAAAATGAAATTCAATACGTTATCGACCTGCGCGCCAAACTCCACACCCTCATGCACCTAATCCAGGAGAATTTGCGGCAGGCCCAAGAACGTCAAGTCCGTCTGTACGACAGGGGCATGCACCTTAGGGAATTCACACCAGGAGATAAAGTACTCGTGTTGTTGCCCACGTTGAGCTCCAAATTGATTGCCAGGTGGCAAGGACCCTTTGAGGTCACACGGCGAGTCGGGGACATCAACTATGAGGTGAGGCGAACAGACAGGGGTGGGGCATTACAGATTTACCACCTCAGTCTGTTCAAACTTTGGAACGAGGAGGTCCCCGTGGTGTTGGTGTCGGTGGTTCCAGAAAAGGCGGAGCTGGGGCCAGAGGTTCAAAAGGGAAAATTGACATCGCCCACCGCTCCGGTCCCCTGTGGAGACCGCCTCTCTCCGACCCAGGAACTCCAGCCTCTCTCTGGAACTCCAGCCGTTTAAGTTCGAGGTGGTCCACAGGCCGGGGGCGCAGATGGTCATGGCGGATTTCCTCTCCCATCAAGGGGGGGGGAGTCAGCTGCAGGCTGGACGGCTCCTCGGCCTGAGTCGGGCGGTGGGGGTATGTGGCAGTGGGGGCGTGGTCAAGCGTCAGTCTGTGAATGGAGGGCGGAGTCAGGGAAGGTAAGTGGCAGAATCACTGCACCTGACGGGAATTAACCTGTGTTTGTGTGTCTTCCCCAGTGACCACACCCTACAAGAGGAGAGGGAGAGCAGAGGAAGGGGGCTCTCCCCGAACGAGAACACGTGTGTGTGTGTGTGTGTGTGTGTGTGTGTGTGAGAGAATAATTAAAAGCTGAAAAGCTAAAATAAAAAGGGTTTTTGCAAACTCATTTCTGGCCTGCCATGCTTCTGTGCTCCACCCACCTTAACTATTTCTACAGGCAGATTTAGCTGCCTGCTTGTGATGTAGGATGACACCCACTTATGAGACCAGAACTGTTCCAATTTTCCTGCCATATGTAGATGAAGAAAAAGAATGTACTCAAAAGCAAAATTCTTCCTCTGCATTTAACCCATCTGAAGCAGTGAACACATGCACACACACATACTGTACCCAGAACAATGGGCAGCTATGCTACAGCATCCAGGGAGCAGTTGGGGGTTAGGTGCCTTGCAGAAGGGCACTTCAGCCACGATACAGAGGGAGGGGAAAGTGCTGCTTATTCACTCACATTTTTCCTGCCAGTCCTGGGAATTGAACTAGCAACCCTTTGGGACCAAGGTTGCTTCTCTAATAATTCTGTTGACCCCATGAATTATGTTGCTCTACTCAGTGTTGTAGTCTAGTCACTAAACCTCAAGTCCGTGTCCAGTCTCAAGTCCCCAGTGCTCAAGTCCGAGTCAAGTCCAAGTCATTAAAGAAAATTTCGAGTCGAGTCCACTATTGATCTGAGTCGAGTCTGATTCAAGTCTAAGAACAAGACTCCAACCGCACCATTTGACGGTGGCTGTTGCTGCCTTTAATGTGAAAGTGTCTCTGCTACTGTGTTGGACTAATGTTACTTGATTGCCCTATTTTAGTTAATAGGCTACAGATAAAAAGCTTGTTCATTGTTCACCAAGCCCTGCTATCAACAGAGCAATGAACATGAGAGAGGGTTAACACTAGCAAGTTCAGCAATGTCGTGTTGATATAGCATGTCACTTACTTCTTGCCAAATGACAATTGAAGTTCAAGGTTGTCCCCATCATCTCCTCAATAGTTCTTCTACATACTGTATGGAACACATAGCAGTGCATTTTTTCCCACTGCATGAGAAGTCTGTATAAGCAGACAATCCTAGGGGCATTCTCTCCATTATTACATTTAGCAGCCACTCTTTTCCAGAGCAATGTACAATATACCCAGGGGTTAGGTGCATTGCTTAAGGGTTTGCGTCAGCCATTCCTGCTGGTCCAGGAACTTGAACCAGCAACCTTTTGGTCCCAAAGCTGCTTCTCTAACTGTTAGGCCATGGCTTCCCCAAGGCATTTTAGCACCATTAATATTAGTTTGTTCCTGAACATGACATATGAACAGGTAAATGTGCATTCTCTTGCATGAAATTAGTATAAAAACTAATCTAGATATAAATATCTTCAGCCAAATTATCATGGCATGTTACAAAAAATAAAGAAAAAAAATCAGAGTTCTAGTCTCCAACTTACAAGTCCGAATGCAGTTAATGCACGAGTCCAAGTCTGAGTCATCAGTGCTCAAGTCCAAGTCAAGTCACGAATCCTTAAAATTAGGGCATGATTCAGAGTCGAGTCCGAGCCCTGGACTTGAGTACTACAAGCCTGGGTCTACTGTATCTTGGTATATTCTCTAAGATGTTTGTTTATACCAGTCATTTCTCATTCACAAGGTCTTGTATGGTGGATGTTTCACATAATCTAAGACTAATAAAATGGGTTTACAATGTTATTTTAAAAAGAAAAACATACATTATATGGCCAAATATATGTGGACACCTTACCATCACATCCATATGTAGGCCTTCTGTGAACTGATGGCACAAAGTTCAATTATATATAACATATAGTTGAATGTCACACTAGACAACTGAATGCCATGTATGATGTAGAATTAAAATTTTACTTCTCTGAAACTAAGGGGACCAAACAGTTCCAGCATGACAATAATCTGAGTGGCCTGCACAAAGCCCTGGCCTGAAAACCTTTGGGATGAATGCTGACTGTGTGCCAGGCCTCGTTGCCCAACATCAGTGCCTGATATCACTAATGCTCTAACTGTATGTACGGGTACAAATCCTCACAGCCACACTCCAAAATCTAGTGGAAAGCCTTCCCAGAAGAGTGGAGGTTATTATAACAGCAAAGGAGGTATGAATCTGGAATGGGATGTTCACCAAGCACATATGAGTGTTATGGTCAGGTGTCCACATACTTTTAGCTATATAGTGTATATAATTCCTAGCTGTGGCGAAACCTTCTGTAAGAAGATATTTTTAACATTCATAGAAGGAGTCTTGGGTCTCAATAGATTTTCTGAGTCCTGAGTCCTGAGAGACTCTCTCATGACAGAGGACTTTGCACTTTCCAATTTCTTGGTACTATGACAAGCTGCATTCTTGGATTATGAACTTCAAGAGAGAAAAAAGTGAGGCTGGTGAGTGAATGACTATAGCTGTTATACATGATAACAGGAACAGATGTTCCACAACATTTGTATGTAGCTATTGATTGTATGATGTCATTGTTTAATTAATAGCTACATTTTTTTTGTGTTGTGATGCAAGAAGAATTAAACAGTTTTTGGACATGCTGTTATAAGGAAATAAACAATTCAGGGGTGATTCAAGTCAAAGTCCCTCTCATGCCAGAGTCTGGTCTTCCCAGGCAGTCTCTTGTCCCAGTACTAACCAACTCTTTAAGGCGTATGGGTGTGGCACTGATCTCCGTTTCCATAGCCCTCAGCCTCTCGCCTATACAGCTAGGGTTACAGTGGTAACCACAAGAGTTTGACTGCCCCATTCATATTTGTATTGCAGCATGCCTTGCCAGACAGTAATAGGTACCATTTTTATGATGATCTTTGGTATGACCCCACCACAAGTAGAACTCGCGATCTTCCAGTCGAGAGGCAGACACGCTAACCACTAGGCCAACTCGCTGTCCAGGGGATGATTACTTTCCTCTAATTTCAGCATGCCTGAAGATTTTTTTTCTTGCTTTGTTTTTAAAAGGGATTGGAAACATTCACAATTTCCATGTGAAGGACACAGTATATCACAGTATGTTTGTAATAGACACTAATAATAATAATAATAATAATAAGTAAAATTTATATAGCGCCTTTCTCAATACCCAAGGTCGCTTTGCAATTATAAAGAAGGGGGGGGGGGGGGGAGTCCACCAAATAAAGGTCAGGATGTCATTTCAATGGTGTAACAGCCATGGTCCCACCAAAAGGTGCATGAAAACAAGTCCCACACACAGCTGTCACAATGCCACCGGGCAACACTGCCCGGAACACCGTGTCATGGATCCACAAAGCAAGCACAGAAGCATTGCCACGCAGAGCGCTGGTATGTCCCAAACTGCCTGCACAGCTGCCATGACGCCACCGAGCAACATTGCTTGGAACACCGAGCCAAGCACAAAAGCACTGCTGCACAGAACGCTGGACAACCCAGATGTTAAAATGAGCAACGAGCTCACTGCAGTCCATAGCGAGGAGCACAGGCATCACCCACGGCAAACCAAGGCCTGGAGGGAACCGACGCCCAAAACTGGGTCTGGAGCTACACCACTACCGGTGAACAAAACACTCAAACAAAAAACAAACATCCATACACTCTGCATTTCTACTAGTCCTGCCCTAATAACATGATATGACCATTCATAACCTGTTCATGATAGGGGCCTTGTTTAAAATCTACTGCAAAATTTTGTACATTGATGAAAACTTTAATTCATATTAATTTACGTGTTAAATATAATTTCAGAATTAAATAGTGAAAAAAAAGTTAGCACTGTCGCCTCACAGCAAGAAGGTTCCGGGTTTGAACCCAGCGGCCGGCGAGGGCCTTTCTGTGTGGAGTTTGCATGTTTTCCCTGTGTCTGCGTGGGTTTCCTCCGGGTGCTCCGGTTTCCCCCACAATCCAAAGACATGAAGTTAGGTTGACGTGGGGTGGCCTTGGGCTGAGGTGCCCTTGAGCAAGGTACCTAATCCCTGACTGCTCCCTGGGCGCTCTGGTGTGGCTGCCCACTGCTCTGAGTGTGTGCGTGTGTTCACTGCTTCAGATGGGTTAAATGCAGAGGATGAATTTCACTGTGCTTGAAGTGTGCATGTGACGAATGAAGGTTTCTTTTTTTTTTTAAATTAATATGACATTCTCAGTCATGTATAATCCTAGTCTGGTTACTTGATAGCTGGAGGTGAAGGCACTTCAGACACACATGACCAGACACCTGAAAGCTATAGAAAGCACAATCAGTATAAATGCCAATGCATTTATAGGTAAAAGTATACCATCTGGGATATAAGTATACCAGCTTGCTCAGTGTCATCAGGGCTGTAGGTTAACATATTTGAGTAGGTAGCACTGATGTCAGAAACTCGTTCACATTCTGTAGATGAAATAATTCACTATCGTTCATATATATACCTGTATTTTAAGTCTTTCTTGGTCAGCTTGCTACCATGAGCTAACCTGACAGAATTTATGAGAAGATTTTCCCACACAGTCATATGCCTAGATGTCAATAACTTCACTACGAATGCTAACCAGCCACAGACAGATGTTAACAGATGTTATCTTCTTTGCTCATGCTAGTAGGTGGCTAAAATAAGGTATTGTTCCAGCTCAGAGTGCAATCACAAATCAACACCTATTCAGAATACTTGAATAGCATGTCTTTGAGATCATAACTCAAAGCTCACACACTGGCTCACACATACACAAAGACACACACAAAGAAACACAGTCTGCTTCTCATTTTACATGATAATGTTAAAGGTGATACTCAGGCAAATGGGAAAAATGGTTTGAAACATGCAAACAGAATCAGATGGATAAACACCACTCTGTAATATGGCATGCTAACTGCATCCTAACTACACAGAAACTATCCGTGTATTTAAGTTATGCTTTAACCTTGAAATGCCTGAGTTCATACATATCAGTGCCTGTACTGAATCCAAATTCTTCTAGAATAGTGGAAATCTGTCAAAATATTTTCAGTAATGAGGAACTAAGATCCATTGCCCATACTGTTTATCTGTCAGGGTCACAGGGGAAGCTGGAGCCAATACCAGCTGACTTCAGGCAAGAGATGGGGTACACCCTGGGCAGGTCGCCGATCTACCACAGGGCTAATACAGAAAGGAATAATAATAAGAAGAACAACTTTATTCATCACATGTACACTTGTGAAATTCATCATCTGCATTGAACCCATCTGAAGCAGTGAACACACACATGCGCAGTGAGCACACACACATACCCAGAGCAGTGCTAACAGCGCCCAGGAAGCAGTTGGGGGATAGGTGCCTTGCTCAAGGGCACCTCAGCCCAAGGCCACCCCATGTTAACCTAGCCGCATGTTTTTGGACTGTGGGGGAAATCGGAGCACCCAGAAGAAACCCACGCAGACACGGGGAGAACATGCAAACTCCACACAGAAAAGCCCACATTGTCCGCTGGGCTTGAACCCAGAACCTTCTTGCTGTGAGGTGACAGTGCTAACCACTACACCACCATTCACACTTATGGGCAATTTAAAGTAGCTAGTTGGCCTAAGGGTGCTGGTTTCCTCCACAGTCCAAAGGCATGCAGGTTAGGTTAATTGGTGGCTCTAAATTGACCGTAGGTGTGAATGTGAGCGTGAATGGTTATTTTTCTCTGTGTCAGCCCTGCAATAACCTGGCGACTTGTCCAGGGTGTACCCTACCTCTCGCCCATAGTCAGCTGGGATAGGCTCCAGCTTGCCTGCGACCCTGTATAACAGAATAAGCGGCTACAGATAATGGATGGATGGATGGATAGTTGGCCTAATCCACATGTATTTTGACCGTGGGAGGAGGAAACCCATGCAGGCAAGACAAAAACTTGCAAACTCCACACAGAAAGGCCCAATCGGCCAAAAGGTTCGAATCCAGAACCTTCTTCCTGTGAGGTGACAGTGCTAATCACTGCACCACCATAAAATAAGTAAAAATATACATTTTGTATAAGTAAAATATACATGTTGCTTTATTTTAATATTTTGTTACAAATGACAGAATATGTTCATAACTACTTATTGACCAATATTTTGTCAAGCACTGCACCATATTAAGCACAAACTGAGCTACACCTTACCCATTGCTGTTCACAATTGATTACTCACAGTATTGTTCCCAACAAAAAGGTTGATGAATACCAGAGATGTAGGGACCTATATGAAACAGCAAGTAGAACTCGACACCAGTGGCATCAGTGGAGATGCCTCCAGTCAACAAGTCTAGTTCTTGTTACTCATACCCTTAAAATATATTTCATACAGGAAGGAAGCTGTTGAAGGAAAACTATTTCAAACATTTGACCTTGCTGTGACCTTGACCCTGTTGGGATCTCATCTCATTCATCTCATTACCTCTAGCCGCTTTATCCTTCTACAGGATCGCAGGCAAGCTGGAGCCTATCCCAGCTGACTATGGGAGAAAGGCGGGGTACACCCTGGACAAGTCGCCAGGTCATCACAGGACTGACACATAGACACAGACAACCATTCACACTCACATTCACACCTACGGTCAATTTAGAGTCACCAGTTAACCTAACCTGCATGTCTTTGGACTGTGGGGGAAACCGGAGCACCCGGAGGAAACCCACTCGGACACAGGGAGAACATGCAAACTCCACACAGAAATGCCCAATCGGCCACAAGGTTCAAATCCAGAACCTTCTTCCTGTGAGGCGACAGTGCTAATCATTGCTCCACCATAAAATAAGTAAAATATACATTTTGCTTCATTTTAATATATTGTTACAAATGACAGAATATGTTCATAACTACTTATTGACCAATATTTTGTCAAGCACTGCACCATATTAAGCACAAACTGAGCTACACCTTACCCACTGCTGTTCACAATTGATTACTCACAGTATTGATAAATTGTTCCCAACAAAAAGGTTGATGAATACCAGAGATGTAGGGACCTATATGAAACAACAAGTAGAACTCGACACCAGTGGCATCAGTGGAGATGCCTCCAGTCAACAAGTCTAGTCCTTGTTACTCATACCCTTAAAATATATTTCATACAGGACGGAAGCTGTTGAAGGAAAACTATTTTAAACATTTGACCTTGCTGTGACCTTGACCCTGTTGGGATCTATTTAAAAAAAATCTAATCAGTTCACCTGCTGTATACAATGATAATTCCATGAGATATAGTACTAAAGTGAATCTCAGACAGATGCACACAACCTGAAAACATAATGCCTTCACCATCTAGTGGCAGAGGCATAAAAATAAATGAGGTAGAGAGGGAAGATGAGGCAATGGGTCACTAGTGACTGAAGCATTTAAGTGTGAAATCAAGTGGAACAGTCCTGTCTAGTTAGTAGGGGAGAGCAGGGAGACTTGGAACAGTTCATATTCCCATAAATTAATTTCAACCAATCAGGTTTTAGATTACATCAAATGTTAGCTGCTACCCCTGAGAGTAACCTACTTCCTTTGGAGCCATGAACCTGGACATTGCAGTAAGGTCTGTGCAGTTTAATATTTTTGTCAACCAAAACTTGTATTTTCTACTTCGCCTCCACCTCCATTCTATGGTATAATATGGTGTGAAAGCCCCATTAAGTTATGTGAACTTATTCCTTCTCTTTATGTCCAATTGTTATGACAAGTTTGGATGGGTACCAAACTCAAGTTTACAAGTTTTCAAAAATTAAACTTAAAGTAATCCATTGTCTTGACGACTTGCGAATTTTGACTCTGTTCATTTAACTCATGTCTGTAAGTTATAAGTTGAAGCTCAAGTCACGTTTACTCACATTTTTAAGGCAGCAGGTGAACTTCCAGTTCTATGTTTAACCAAATGGAAAATGCTTACATTGTACTAACATTAGTAACAATAGCCAAAATGGTCATGTTACTAAACTGGAAAGTCAACTAAAATATCCTTCATGTCCTGACAGAACACTTAACATTAGTAAAAATGTACAGCAACCATTAAAGCTAGACAGCCTTTCGATTTCATAAAATCTGTGAAATTTAGTTCTCTCTGAAATTTGGTCACTGTGGCATATGTTTATTTCTGTAATATCTCAAAAAAAAATCAGGCCATTCTGTGGCTGGGAAGTTATTTAATTTGAAGGGATTCCCTAGCAAATAATGTGCATGAAATTGCTCGCTTCATGCAGTCAAGCAGACAGAGGAAGTCCGGTGTACACATGCGCAGGTTTACCTTCTTATTCTTCTTTTGGGTTTTACGGCAGCTGGCATCCACAGTGTTGCATTACTGCCATCTACAGGTTTACCTTGACCGTGCACTGACTTCCATCATTCTGTCACTAAACGAACAGCTGATCACACCGAGGTGCTCGCTGACCACCGATATTTATTAGTTTGGTCCTGCATTTCCTTTCCTTCACAACATAACGTCTTTTCTTCTCACTTTCTGTTACTATAGTCGGTCTTTCACGTTTCATTCACGTCCTCCATTTTTCTCTCCTGCTTCAAATTTGTATCCCACAATGCCTTGCGCAAACGGGGAAGGCCCACCACGTGATGAATGATGTAGTATCATGGTGAAGCAGGCAAAAAAATAGCAGAGAATTTAGGGACATGTGGCCCTAAATTCATTAATTTTTCCATTTTTTTAAAAATTTAATAAAATTGGAAGTCTGTGATTTGAATTCAGTAGCTTTTGGTCCACTAAACAAAAATAACTGAGTGTCAGGGAAAATTCTTTTTATGACCTAAACTTGAAAAATCTGAAAAGCAGTCTACCTTTAAAAACAGTAATAATATTTAGATAATTGGTCCCCATTGTTGACACCACATTGATTTGATAATATCTATCTATTTAGCATATCACTGCAGTGATGTGGCTGTTCTGATGGCTCCAGCCAGCAGTTTCTATGGAAGGATTACAATAGTGGTTTCCCGTTGTGTTCTACTGCATTATTATAGAGGTTTTCTCCTCTCAGCCATTCTCTCTCTCACACACACACACACACACACACACACACACACACACACACACACACACACAAAAAAAAAAAAAAACACTTTAGAGTAGTCAGTTAACCTAACTGCATGTCTTTGGACTGTGGGGGAAACCGGAGCACCTGATGAGGAAGCCTATGCAGACACAGGGAGAACATGCAAACTCCACACAGAAAGGCCCCCATCTGCTGTAAGGTTCGAACCCAGAACCTTCTTGCAACAGTGCTCACCACTGCGCCACACATTTGATAATATAAGTGCACTAAACGTACAACATAATATAATGTGCAATCCAATCCTAGGTGGAAATTTCTCCTATTTTAATGTTTCTTTGCTGCAAATTGTTGTATATTGTGTCCTACTGTTTTTTACCTCCGCCAACTAAGTTGGAGGAGGTTATGTTTTCACATCCGTTTGTTTGTTTGTTTGCCTGTTCCCTGCGTCACTCAAAAAGTAGCTAACAGATTTTGATGAAATTTTGAGGAAAAGTGGGCCATGGAACAATTGATTAGATTTTGACGCAAATCCAAATATGTGGCTTAGCAGAGGTATGCACTCTACCAAGAGCCCTTCTAGTTGGTCTGTTTAACCCCTGTATATATGTAACCCCTACTGTGTTATATATTCATGTGACCAATTTAAAAAAAAAGAAAGAAAGAAAGAAAACCAACACTTCATTCAATTGTAAATATTCTTACTCAATGAAATCCAAGTGAATGTCTTATTGCAAATGTCTTGATATGGTGTGTACTTACACAACCCCAAACTAAGTTTGATATACAACCCCGATTCCAAAAAAGTTGGGACAAAGTACAAATTGTAAATAAAAACGGAATGCAATAATTTACAAATCTCAAAAACTGATATTGTATTCACAATAGAACATAGACAACATATCAAATGTCGAAAGTGAGACATTTTGAAATTTCATGCCAAATCTTGGCTCATTTGAAATTTCATGACAGCAACACATCTCAAAAAAGTTGGGACAGGGGCAATAAGAGGCTGGAAAAGTTAAAGGTACAAAAAAGGAACAGCTGGAGGACCAAATTGCAACTCATTAGGTCAATTGGCAATAGGTCATTAACATGACTGGGTATAAAAAAGAGCATCTTGGAGTGCAGCGGCTCTCAGAAGTAAAGATGGGAAGAGGATCATCAATCCCCCTAATTCTGTGCCGACAAATAGTGGAGCAATATCAGAAAGGAGTTCGACAGTGTAAAATTGCAAAGAGGTTGAACATATCATCATCTACAGTGCATAATATCATCAAAAGATTCAGAGAATCTGGAAGAATCTCTGTGCGTAAGGGTCAAGGCCAGAAAACCATACTGGGTGTCCGTGATCTTTGGGCCCTTAGACGGCACTGCATCACATACAGGCATGCTTCTGTATTGGAAATCACAAAATGGGCTCAGGAATATTTCCAGAGAACATTATCTGTGAACACAATTCACCGTGCCATCCACCATTGCCAGCTAAAACGCTATAGTTCAAAGAAGAAGCCGTATCTAAGCATGATCCAGAAGCACAGACGTCTTCTCTGGGCCAAGGCTCATTTAAAATGGACTGTGGCAAAATGGAAAACTGTTCTGTGGTCAGACGAATCAAAATGTGAAGTTCTTTATGGAAATCAGGGACGCCGTGTCATTCAGACTAAAGAGGAGAAGGACGACCCAAGTTGTTATCAGCGCTCAGTTCAGAAGCCTGCATCTCTGATGGTATGGGGTTGCATTAGTGCGTGTGGCATGGGCAGCTTACACATCTGGAAAGACACCATCAATGCTGAAAGGTATATCCAGGTTCTAGAGCAACATATGCTCCCATCCAGACGGCGTCTCTTTCAAGGAAGACCTTGCATTTTCCAACATGACAATGCCAAACCACATACTACTCAATTACAGCATCATGGCTGCATAGAAGAAGGGTCCGGGTACTGAACTGGCCAGCCTGCAGTCCAGATCTTTCACCCATAGAAAACATTTGATGCATCATAAAACGGAAGATACAACATAAAAGACCTAAGACAGTTGAGCAACTAGAATCCTACATTAGACAAGAATGGGTTAACATTCCTATCCCTAAACTTGAGCAACTTGTCTCCTCAGTCCCCAGACGTTTACAGACTGTTGTAAAGAGAAAAGGGGATGTCTCACAGTGGTAAACATGGCCTTGTCCCAACTTTTTTGAGATGTATTGTTGTCATGAAATTTAAAATCACCTATTTTTTCTCTAAATGATACCTTTTCTCAGTTTAAACATTTGATGTCATCTATGTTCTATTCTGAATAAAATATGGAATTTTGAAACTTCCACATCATTGCATTCCGTTTTGATTTACAATTTGTACTTTGTCCCAACTTTTTTGGAATCGGGGTTGTATTTATATATCTGTAATAGTGCAAACAATCCAGCCACTGGGGGTGCATAAGCGTACTCTTGGTGCCGGTCCCAAGCCCAGATAAACTGGAGAGAGTTGCATCAGGAAGGGAATCCAGCGTAAAACTGTGCCAAATCTAACATGTGGAATGAAGAGAGAAAGACCATACCGGATCGGTCGAGGCCCGGGTTAACAACGACCGCCTCTGGTACTGTTGGTCAACAGGGTACCGGTGGAAAGTGTGCTACTGTTGCGCCAAAATAGAGAAGGAGAAAGAGAGGGGGGAGGCATGTTAGGAGAGAGCATGAAAGATGGAAGGGAAGGAGCTTAGAATTGAGGGTAGGAACACTGAATGTGGGAACATTGACTGGCAGACCGAGAGAGTTAGCAGGTATGATGGAAAGAAGGAAGTTGGACATTTTGTGTGTGCAGGAGATGAGGTGGAAAGGAAGCAAGGCCAAGAACATTGGAGATGGATGCAAGTTGTTTTATTATGGAGTCGATGGTATTGTTTTGAGGGGAGAGTTGGTCAGCAGTGTGACTGATGTGAAGAGGGTGTCAGATAGAGTGATAGGCATGAAGTTGGAGATTCAAGGAGTGGTAATCAATGTTGTGTGTGCGTATGCCCCACAGGTTGGATGTGAGAATGAAGAGAAAGAGTCTTTCTGGGAAAAGATGGATGAAGTGGTAGAAAGTATACCGAGGGAGAAGCGCGTGCTGATACAGTAGGAGCAGATTTCACCGGACATGTTGGCGAGGGAAACAGAGGAGATGAGGACGTGATGGGCAGATATCGTGTAAGAGAGAGAAATGTGAAAGGGAAAATGGTGGTTGATTTTTCAAAGAGGGTGAATTTGGCAATAGTCAATACATACTTCGAGAAGAAAGAGCAGCACAGGGTGACATTTAAGAGTGGAGAAAGATCTACACAGGTGGACTACATACTCTGCAGAAGGGGTAACCTGAAGGAGATTGGAGACTGTAAAGTGATGGCAGGGGAGAGTGTAGCTAGACAACATCAAGTGGTCATGTGCAGGATGAGCTTGAAAGTGAAAAAGAGGAAGCATGAAATAGTGGAGCCAAAGATTAAGTGGTGGAAACTAAAAGAGGTTGAACATCAGAAGGAGTTTAGGGAAGAAATGAGATGAGCATTGAGTGGTCATGGAACTCTGCCAGAAGATTGGAATACTACTGCTATACTAGTAAGAGAGGCAGCAAGGAAGGTGCTAGGGTGGTCATCAGGAAGGAGGAAGGAAGACAAGGAGACATGGTTGTGGAACAAAGAAGTGCAGGAAATTATAAAAGAGAAGAGGCTAGCAAAGAAGAATTGGGATGATCAGAGAGATGACGAAAGCAGGCAGTTATACAGAGAGACGAGACAGAAGGCAAAAAGAGCAGTAGCGAAGGCGAAAGCAGATGCATACCAGGAGTTGTATGAAAGACTGGAGACCAAAGAAGGAGAGAAAGACCTGTACAGACTAGCTAGGCAGAGAAACAGGGAAGCGAGGGATGTACAGCAGGCAAGAATGATGAAAGATGTAAATGGAAATGTGCTGACAAACAAAGAGAGTGTATTAAGAAGGTGGAAAGAGTACTTTGAGGATTTATTAAATGAGGAGAATCCAACAGAGAAAAGGTCAGATTCGTTGGAGACAGCAAATCAGGAAGCAGAGTTGGTTAGTAAGGATGAGGTGAGGGCAGCCATGAAAAGAATGAAGACTGGGAAAGAAGTCGGACCAGATGGTATCCCGATTGAGGCTTGGAGATGTTTGGGTGAGACGGCTGTGGAGTTCCTCACGAGATTGTTTAGTAAGATCCTAGAGAATGAGAAAATGCCAAATGAATGGAGAAAGAGTGTGCTAGTCCCAATATACAAGAATAAGGGAGATGTACAGAGCTGCAGTAATTACAGAGGGATAAAATTGATGAGCCACACCATGAAGCTACGGGAAAGAGTATTGGAGGCGAGATTGAGAAGAGAGGTAGCAATCTTTGAACAGCAGTACGGGTTTATGCCAAGGAAGAGCACGTCGGATGCAATTTTTGCTTTAAGAATGTTAATGGAGAAGTACAGAGAAGGCCAGAGAAAGCTACATTGTGTGTTTGTAGACCTGGAGAAGGCATACGATAGATTGCCGAGAGATGAGTTATGGTATTGTATGAGAAAGTGTAGAGTGAATGAGAAGTATATTAGAGTGGTGCAAGACATGCATGAGAACAGTGAAACAGCAGTGAGGTGTGCAGTTGGAATGACTGAATGGTTCAAGGTGAAGGTGGGACTCCATCAAGGATCTGCTTTGAGTCCTTTTTTGTTTGCCATAATGATGGATAGCTTGACAGATGAAGTGAGGCAAGAGTCACCATGGAACATGATGTTTGCGGATGATATTGTGATATGTGGTGAAAGTAGAAAGGAGGTTGAGTTGGGTTTGGAGAGATGGAGGTATGCATTGGAACGAAGAGGAATGAAGGTGAGCAGTAGCAAGACAGAATACATGTGCATCAATGAGAATGGGGATGAGAGTGTAGTGAAGATGCAAGGAGTAGATGTAAAGAAAGTTGGTGAATTCAAGTACCTGGGGTCAACTGTGCAGGAAAATGGGGGCTGCGATAGTGAGGTGAGAAAGAGAGTGCAGGCAGGGTGGAGCAGTTGGAGAAGGATTTCGGGAGTCATTTGTGATAGGAAAGTCCCAGCAAAAGTGAATGGTAAGGTGTATAAGACAGTAGTGAGACCAGCTGTGATGTATGGATTGGAGACCGTACCCTTAACGAAGAGACAGGAGGCAAAGTTGGAGGTGGCGGAGTTGAGGATGTTAAGGTTTGCAATGGGAGTGACAAGGTTGGACAGGATAAGGAATGAGCAGATCAGAGGGACAGCACATGTGGAAAGCTTGGGAATTAAGCTAAGAGAGATGAGACTGAAATGGTATGGGCACATCCTGAGAAGAGATGCAGAGCATGTTGGAAGGAGAATGTTGAGGATGGAGCTGCCAGGCAAACGAGAACGAGGAAGGCCAAAGAGGAGATACATGGATGTGGTGAGAGAGGACATGAAAGTGGCAGGTGTGGTAGAGAAGGATACGGAAGACAGGGAGTAATGGAGACGAAAGATCCTCCGTGGCGACCCCTAATCGGGAGCAGCCAAAAGAAGAAGAAGAAGATCTGTAATAGTGCAAACATCCTCAGTAGTCACACTGCAGTTACTGCAATAGTTTATATGTAACTGCACGGGTATTAGGCTTACTTTATATACAGTGAAATGGGACCCAAATGTTTTAGTGCCAGATTTATTAAGCAGGATAAATTAGCGTGAAGCTGAAAAAAGTGTCGATGGGATTGGTCAGTTCTGTGCATGATTTGCTGACAATGTGCAAATTAATGAACACAGATGCAGTCAGTTTCTTTGAATAATGACCAACACAAGCTACCAAGAGCAATGCAAATTAGTGTAGAATAATGTGCCTTGGCAATCTATACGGCCTGGTAATGTCTTCCACTGATGTTCTAAATGAATTAACACAAGTGAGGAAAATTATTTCTTTTCCACTACACGTTCTCTTCTTTGTGCCTCATTCCTGAGTATGCAGTGGGACTTTGGCAAATGCTTAAAATAAGAATATTTTGAAGTGAAAATATCAATCTAAGCAAACAAAAATGTATTCACAGTGTCTCTTTCACTCTCTCAACATCTATGCCAAATTAAGACATGCTTTTTTTTTCCCAGGCAGCACAGTGGTGTAGTGGTTATAACTGTCACCTCATAGCAAAAAGGCTCTGGGTTCGAACCCAGCGGCCAATGGGGGTCTATCTGCGTAGAGTTTGCATGTTCTCCCTGTGTCTGCGTGGGTTTCCTCCGGGTGCTCCAGTTTCCCCCACAGTCCAAAGACATGCAGTTAGATTAACATGGGGCGGCCTTGGGCTGAAGTGCCCTTAAGCAAGACCCTAACTGCTCCCCGGGTGCTGTAGTATGGCTGCCCACTGCTGTGTGTGTGTGTTCACTGCTTCAGATGGGTTAAATGTAGAGGATGAATCTCACTGTGCTTGAGTGTGCATGTAACAAATAAAGGTTTCTTCTTCCAGTGTTAAATAATGGTGCAATTAGCAATAAATTGACTACTGAAAACCTTAATAAATCATGTTGTATGATTTCTAGGGCAGCACGGTGGTGTAGTGGTTAGGACTGTTGGCTCACAGCAAGAAGGTTCTGGGTTCAAGCCCAGCGACCAACAGGGGCCTATCTGTGTGGAGTTTGCATGTACTCCCCATATCTGCATGGGATTCCTTCGGGTGCTCCGGTTTCCCACACAGTCCAAAGACATGCAGGTCAGGTTAATTGGTGGCTCTAAATTGACCGTAGGTGTGAATGTGAGTGTGAATGGTTATTTGTTTCTATTTGTCGGCCCTGCAATGATCTGGCAACTTGTCAAGGGTGTACCCCACCTGGGATAGGCTCCAGCCAGCTTCCCTGTACAGGATAAGCGGATAATGGATGGATGATTTCTACTCCCCGAAATATTGTGACCTGAAAAGGAACCTCACACAAACACATATCTAATGTGGTCAGCCACAAAAACATCTTTGTCCGCACCTTTCCATTGTTAACCTTTCATTGCACATCTTTAGTAAATCCCAACATTACTGTTTTAGCTGCATGATGTCAAAGAAATGTAGTTGTAGTTGCATTAATATATTGTGTTTTGGAAAATGGGAAAATGGCAACATGGGAATGACATCATGGAAAGAACGCAAGTCTTTATTTTTAAAGACTTTGAAACAAGGATTATTTTACAAAAAGATGTCCAAGGGGTTTAGGCACCCCAGCCTGAAAATCAATTTACAATGTAATTGAAGCAAGTACTCTAGCCAGCTGTTCATCCACATTCCATAGCTACTGTAATTTGGCATGCAGTTGGTACCATTGCTGATTGTGTATCCTCTTTTGACAGGTTCCTATCTGGGACTTGATAGCTCCCTCACATGGTGACTCATAGAACACCACAGGATCAAGCAGGGGCTCTTCACACACACACACTGTATATATCTTCCCAGTTACTACATCTTTTCATCATCTGATCTGTTACATGAGACGCACAAGATCAATTTTTAAAGAATGTTCGAGTGTATCATATTTTTTAAAAGAATATTAAATCGTTTGACCTGTTGTGTCTTTTCACAGAATGATTCCTTAAAATTATTGAATCTTCTAGATGTGTTTGTGAAAAGAGCCTGTGTGTTAAAGCAGGTCATATTTTGAATCAATATATTCAGCATAACATCACACACACACACACACACACACGTAAACACACTGACACAGATAACGAAGTGGGATTTCACACTTCATCATCTTACTCTATCTTTTTCTAACACAACCAAGGACAGGACGAACTAAGAGAAGATGCAATAAGCTACCAAAGAAAGGAGAGATGTTTATTTGTGGCATGGCATAAGGTCTCTATCAGTACCATTGTATGGAAATGTAAACCTCTGTCCTTCTGTCACTCTGCCTCCTTCACACGAGTACTTACATAGACATACACACCCTTGGCTTCACATTCAAGTTGGCTTCTTGGGGTATAAAAATACCAGAGAGGGGACATCAAAGACTTGACACAAGCTCATACACAAAGAGCAGAGGAAGAAGATCGATGTTGAGAGGTTCAGTAAACATGGGCTGATCACACTCCAGCAGCTACTGAAGCTCTCCCAAAACCAATCACTTATTAACTTGGACTGATAAAAGCACACCAATATAAGAATGTCTCTTGATCAAACAATCATTTTTAATGTAATTTAATGTAGATAAAAGCATTTCTTATTTCCTTTCATAACCTCGACCTTTTTTCTTCAACCAAATGAAAATTCATAACTACACTATTTCATTTTTTATAATTCAGTTCCAAATCCTGTGAGTGATTTAAAAGCTCTTAAAATTTTCATTTGCATACATCATTAAAGTAGTTTTAGAATTTGAAAATCGCCTTTGCATGTAACGATGAATACTAATATTTGTACAACCCCGATTCCAAAAAAGTTGGGACAAAGTACAAATTGTAAATCAAAACGGAATGCAATGATGTGGAAGTTTCAAAATTCCATATTTTATTCAGAATAGAACATAGATGACATATCAAATGTTTAAACTGAGAAAATGTATCATTTAAAGAGAAAAATTAGGTGATTTTAAATTTCATGACAACAACACATCTCAAAAAAGTTGGGACAAGGCCATGTTTCCCACTGTGAGACATCCCCTTTTCTCTTTACAACAGTCTGTAAACGTCTGGGGACTGAGGAGACAAGTTGCTCAAGTTTAGGGATAGGAATGTTAACCCATTCTTGTCTAATGTAGGATTCTAGTTGCTCAACTGTCTTAGGTCTTTTTTGTCGTATCTTCCGTTTTATGATGCGCCAAATGTTTTCTATGGGTAAAAGATCTGGACTGCAAGGGCCAGTTCAGTACCCGGACCCTTCTTCTACACAGTCATGATGCTGTAATTGATGCAGTATGTGGTTTGGCATTGTCATGTTGGAAAACGCAAGGTCTTCCCTGAAAGATATGTCATCTGGATGGGAGCATATGTTGCTCTAGAACCTGGATATACCTTTCAGCATTGATGGTGTCTTTCCAAATGTGTAAGCTGCCCATGCCACACACACTAATGCAACCCCATACCATCAGAGATGCAGGCTTCTGAACTGAGCGCTGATAACAACTCGGGTCATCCTTCTCCTCTTTAGTCCGAATGACACGGTGTCCCTGATTTCCATAAAGAACTTCAAATTTTGATTCGTCTGACCACAGAACAGTTTTCCACTTTGCCACAGTCCATTTTAAATGAGCCTTGGCCCAGAGAAGACGTCTGCGCTTCTGGATCATGTTTAGATACGGCTTCTTCTTTGAACTACAGAGTTTTAGCTGGCAACGGCGGATGGCACGGTGAATTGTGTTCACAGATAATGTTCTCTGGAAATATTCCTGAGCCCATTTTGTGATTTCCAATACAGAAGCATGCCTGTATGTGATGCAGTGCCGTCTAAGGGCCCGAAGATCACGGGCACCCAGTATGGTTTTCCGGCCTTGACCCTTACGCACAGAGATTCTTCCAGATTCTCTGAATCTTTTGATGATATTATGCACTGTAGATGATGATATGTTCAAACTCTTTGCAATTTTACACTGTCGAACTCCTTTCTGATATTGCTCCACTATTTGTCGGCGCAGAATTAGGGGGATTGGTGATCCTCTTCCCATCTTTACTTCTGAGAGCCGCTGCCACTCCAAGATGCTCTTTTTATACCCAGTCATGTTAATGACCTATTGCCAATTGACCTAATGAGTTGCAATTTGGTCCTCCAGCTGTTCCTTTTTTGTACCTTTAACTTTTCCAGCCTCTTATTGCCCCTGTCCCAACTTTTTTGAGATGTGTTGCTGTCATGAAATTTCAAATGAGCCAATATTTGGCATGAAATTTCAAAATGTCTCACTTTCGACATTTGATATGTTGTCTATGTTCTATTGTGAATACAATATCAGTTTTTGAGATTTGTAAATTATTGCATTCCATTTTTATTTACAATTTGTACTTTGTCCCAACTTTTTTGGAATCGGGGTTGTAGTATATTACAAAAAAATCACTAAAAAATGTTTATCCGTAATGATTTTATAGAGGATTTTCTGCGATAGCCCACGAGCAAAACATCGCGCCGCGATCACGTGACCGATGACGTAGTAAATTGACAAGCTAGACAGCTCACTTCCTGTACATACTGTGACTGTGAGTGACAATTCGCGGATCTACGGATTATTTCCACTGTATACGATGGTAAAAAAGTGTGTTCTAAAACCAACAAAGACGGAGTATGTCTGCATCAGTTCCCTGATCCTGATAAGAATAATGGATACGATCTCGCTGAGTGGAACCGGCAAGTAAAGCAGACGAGGGCAGACTGGCGAGGACCACTCAGTCGGTATGGTACTCCTGCTTGGAATTCCGCTGCGTTATGTTCAGACCACTTCAAGCCTGAGAGTTTTGAGCCAAAAAACTCTGTTGCCATTGCCTTGGGATACAAAAAGAAAGGGATTTTTAAGGCCTAGGAGAGTAGGCCCTAGCCAAAAATGTCATTGTCTGAGTCACGCGAGCTATTATTTCACATAGGCCTAAAGGCCTACCATGTATACATTATTACCACTACCAGTCTCCATCCATCATAATCTAGCCTATTATAGGCCCTATTATACATACAAACAAACAGCACTCACTCACAGCGGGACACTGTTTCTACCGACTTTAGATCATGTTGGCACACTTATAACGCGTCCATTGTTTCAAAATACGATATTAATAGAGGCAGTTGGCATTCGATGTGTCCATATAGTATATTGTCGGATGTAACAGTGAATTTGTTGACGTTTCAACCCACGAAAATTGACAGCTGCAGTCATTTCCGTGTTGTTGGAAAGGCCGCTTGAACGCCATCGGTTCGCCCCAAATATACTGCCGATCACGACGCACATTTCGGCCCAGACCTCTGATTTAGTAGAAAAAATGTTGTGCATCGACTCACCTCGACTGGAACACGATTCACTTTCGTCTTCAGACGCAATTTCGTCTGGATAATCGCTGTCTGATTCACTCATTTCGCTTGTGTTTATACTGGATGCTGCCATCCTGGTCAATTTACTACATCATCGGTCCCGACTGGGATTTCCAGGAAATGCTTCCCAGAAGCTCGGTTTTGTCGCTCAAATACACCCCTTTGATGGGGAAATTTTTTATTTTTAATTTGCATACATTGAATATATACCCTTATACTACATTTTCATCAATAGTGGGTTCTAAAATTCTAGAACTACTTTAAATATCTATAAAAGGTTGCTTTCCAAATAATATGTTATGATCACTAAGTGCTGCCTTATTGAGAATGTCCTGAGAATAACATACAAAAAGTCCTTTTTTGATGCAGCCTTTTGTTTTTATGATTCTACAGTCTGACCTTTGAGATTTTCACTGAATCACTTTTTAACATTCATTCTCCCAGACACTCCACCCCTTTCCATTACCAACTTTCAAACATCACACTTATTTAAACTAGAGCAGCGTCTACAGTTATCAACACCTTTATGATCTTTTGGCTATTGCAAAAGGAGAAGATTTTCAATATGTAAACTGTGCATGAATAATTACTCAAACTTCCACTGGAAAAAAAATTAGTTGATTCCTGATTACTTAGCGTATCAGATCACATGACACCGTTCCACAATTATCGACATCCAGCTGATTATTTATAAAGAAAATAATTGGTATGTGGTAATAAGTTAACAAAACATAGTTTTTATTTACATTTTTTTACATATACTTATATTTAGTACAAAATATCTTTTATCGATGTCTGTGTTTATGTAAATGAAGAAGTAATTGATCACATTTTACTAATCATTCATTGTTGTTTGTATTAATTTCTGGTTTTGTAGTTTACCAATAAACGTCAACAGGAAACTGACATTGCAACCACATGAAAATCCAGGTCAAAGGTCGCATGTCATTCCTTGAACCAAAATATAAAATGTCTGCTGATATTGTAATATGTGGTAGATATTTACAACAAACTGCAAAAAATATTTTCTGAATAGAATAGAAAAATCTGAATATTTCAAGCATGTAATGTTTAATATGCAAGGAATTTAATTCTGGTTGAATTCTATTTATTGCAATAGGATTCCTAAAACTCTATAAGCATTCCATTCTGTTATGAATCAGAAAAAAAATTAAATCACAGCACTTTTATTTTTTTTTTAAAGTACTTCATCTACTGTACTTCAGCAATGTTGCACAAAGATCGATCCATAACAGTTGTAAATGTCTCTTAATTCCACAGTGTGTCGATAATGGTGGACACCGGTGAAAGTGATCACTATTATCGACACCTCACGTGATTCTCAAATGCGCGTTTAGATACAAAATGGCGGCTGTCAAATGAAAGAGTAAGAAACAAAGTAGGTTTCGACAAGGAGATCATGAAATATTGGTGAATTTCAGAAGTAAAAACATGTCCATGATCTTTCCAGCATGCTTACCTGCGATGATAAAGTCCGGGTTTTCCTCAAATTGCTGATCGTACTAAAAAAAATATCCATCTCCCGTAAAGAGCTGTGTCATCAGACGACAAGATCAAAGGGTGAGGCGGGTTTTCTGGTTGATTAATTAACCAATAATAACTGCTGTAACTGAAACTCACCTTTGTAAAATTGTTTTTTATTGGTAAATCTGAAAAGGTGTCGATAATTATGGACTGTCAATAATTGTAGCCACCACTCTAATAATTAATATAAATATGCCGGTGATTATAGAAAATCACACACACTGATTGGTTGAGAAATTCAGACTATTTCTCAATAATCACCTCGAGCAACTCGGCAAAATGATTATCAAATGCTTTGTCACCATAAGTGAGGAAGAATTACGAATGATGAAAGAAAATGCTGTTCCTAAAAGCACTAAAGATGCTACAATGTTTGGTCTAAAACCATTCAAAGGTAAGGTGGAACTGTGATTTATTTTATCTCTTTCAAAACAAAGTATTTTCTATGAGTCAGCATAGATAAGTGACACAAGTCTGCGCCATGCAGTTATTACACTTGCACGCTGTTTTTAAAGTCTGAAATAAATGATCTTTTAACACAATTTAAAAAATATATTTTTGACATGATCACCTGTGTACTTATGCTAAAACAATTATCTGCCTCAGGCTCAGGGAATATCGGTGAATAATAACCTTGACTTCACCTTTGGCGAATAATTGTTAATTGCAACACCATTTATTAGTTTAGGGTCTGTGACTTCCTCTTTATTTTTACATTTTGTTTATATTTTATATGGCTTTATGAAGGTTTGTGTGACGCAAAGCATTTTAAACTGTATTAAACTTTCACACGCTGTCAGTGGATTCAGGCTTATGTTCTTGTGCAAAAGTGTTGACCACCCTATTTTTATAGGCTAATTTAGTCCTCTTTTGGATATTTATTTTATGACTTCTTTAGTAGAAAAAAACAACAACTTGTATGTCACAAGAAGGTAACATAAGCCCTGTGATAGACTGGTAACTTGCCCAGGGTATACCCTGTCTCTGGCCTGAAATCAGCTGGGATTATCACCAAATTCCCAACACAATCCTGACAGATAAACACTACAGTTAATGAATTGATGTATGGAAGAAGGTAACATACTGTACTCTGCAATAGCCCCCTTTTCAAACAAACAAACAAACAAACAAACAAACAAACAAACAAACAAACAAACAAACAAACAAATAATGCTGGCCATCCAGGCTTATCTCCCAAAAAATATTTCCTGATAAAAGTGCGCAAAATATACTTGAGACTACTGATGCATTTTAAGGGTTGTCATGCTAAAGATATTATCTTCATTTAGTTTATTGCTGTTGACTGCTCTTTATATACATTTATTATTAAAAAATTTTATTTGTTTTTCAAGGCATCTTAGCTTGACAGCATTTCTTTACATGTGCCTAAGACTTCTGCACAGTACTGTAAAACCCTACAATAGAGTGTTTTCCTATCAGATGTACTCTTAATGGTCCAGTGAATCCTTGAAGCACCCTTTTCCTAAGAGTGTACATACCTTTCATGCATGTGTCACCGCTGAATAATTCATAATAACCATTCAATAATATGCTTTAGGATGAATATCTGAATCATACACTGGGACTTTAAGGGGTTAATTGGAAGAAGAATACTGGGCCACAAATTTTTTCAAGTTTGAAGGCAAATACTAAATAGTTCAGGATGTTGTGGTGTCCCAAATCCAGTAGCTGGTTTGCTGTACACTTTTCAAGTGGAATAAATACATTTGTGGGTAAATTAAGAAGAACAAACCCTTATTTTTATCATATTCCTCCTCTACATTTAGCGCGCGCATGCACACACACACACACACACACACACACACACATAGCGTGCATGTGTAGTGTGCAGAATAAATAAATACATTTGTGGGTAAATTCTATGGCTCTTTGATGCCTGCTGGAAGAGAAGCACAGGGAGGATTGAGAATCGAGCCACTGTGGTTTGTTTACACCCGATATTAAAACTTGTAGCATCCTAGCAACCATTGCAAAGACGCGGACAAAAAGCCCAGAAATTTCTCCTTACCCGGGCAAAAACAATACAGGATTTATCTTGTAGTGCCCTGATCCCCAGATCTTTAACCCAGCCACATATAAAAAGTTGTACTCCTCCATGCTCTTCCAGGTTTTCATCTGTGTGTCCATGTAGAGCAATGTCTGCAGCACCGGGTAGTTTGAGATGTCGAGGAACTCAATGGATGGATAATTTTCAAACTCATAATGAATGAATGAATGAATGAATGACTTTATTTAAACATGATAAGTTGATCAGCAGAACTGGTGGGGTCATGTATGTACAGATAAAAATAATTACAAATACAAATGACTAAAAATATACATAATCTTTAAAAAATACTTAAAATCTGTTGATTATCTGTCAATTATCTTCACATTAAGTTAATTAATAGTATGCATAACTATTGTCTTTGTATTAGTTACAGCTACAATATGATCAAAGTGTATTGTACTAATGTCAAATTTAGCTAGTAAATTTTTCTTTCATCGGAAAAATCCTTCTTTGTTAGTGTGTAAGAATCTATCCCATTGAGTAGATTCTATATCCACTTCTTTTGAATGTACTTCTTGGTTTTAATACCGTGCTTGTTTGCTGAACACAAACATGGCAATAAGTTCTTGTGTTAATGGCCCAGACTCCACTTTTGGATCATGAACCCCTTTTGACTGAGAATGCCCTGCATGCATGGTTTTATATTGGCTTCTGGCACATCCATACAGTTTTAAATACAATACCTTCAATTAAATTTTTTTATTGCATTTATTTAATTCCTGGGCTCCCATCTGTAACAGGGAGTGATGCTTTGTTCCATTAATACACTTTACAGTAGATTCTTAGATTCTAATAGAATTGATGAGCCAAAATAATTGGGGATCTTTTTTAATGGGCCTCGACTTGTTACAAGATTAGATGGGCCTTAAAGCAGAAAAGGTTGAGAACCCCTGCTATACAGTATGAATGCAGTTATTATATGTACTATTATACTGTATGTATTCATTGTTGATGAAGTTTAAGGAATTTATTTATTTTGTGTCTTTATATCTGAGTTTCTGACTTTATAAAGTTTGTGATGTTCTATTTCATGTACTGCTGGTCAGCATTGTTGCCTCACTTCCATTTCCTGCCTCAGTTCAACATTTCCTAAAAGCTCATCTGATATGGTCCACCTACTATTCTCTTCTCCCTTAACATTTTTCCTCCAGCATTTACAAAGCATTGCTGGAACATTTTCCACAGGAGAGTTCAAGCATGAACATTATTTCACACAGTTACACATGTAGCTTGAAGCCCAGTCGGCTTGTCCAACAGGAAATATTCAGTAGTCCTGGTTTAATGAGGGTTATTTCCTTTTCACACATAACTCTGAGCACTGTGTAATATTGAGTAAATGTGAACCATGAAGTAAAGTTTAATTATTTCTAAAACATAGCTTGTAAAAATTGATCTTTCACATTCCAAAGTGTTGTGCTGTATGGAATTTGATTAGATTCCCCCCCCCCCCATCAATAGCACATCATTTACATAACAATGTCCAAGTGCCTTAAATCCCCCCTGTTAATTGTCATTGATCAAATTAGTGAAACTCCCTAGCAAATAGTATCAACATTGCAATACAATGTTTGAGCTGATTGCTGGGTGAAAACATTTTCTCCTATAAGAGAAGTATGCAGTATGCAGAATTGGACTAGCATTCATACTAGACGGACAATCTTTCCATCTTATGTTACTTTGTTCAGAATTTAGTAAGTATGATAAATAATTTCAGCTGTATTCATATGTGTTGCACTTTTAACTCTACATAAACAATGGTAGTAGAGTGGTTAAAGTTCTGTGCTTGTAACTGGAAAACTTGAAGTTCAAATCCCCTGAGTGACCTTACTCAGATAGATAATCGGGTTTTATACATCTTATTTCTGAAAATGCATCTGGCTTTGACTTTTATTGTTTCTATTCTTATATTAATTTACTTATTAATACTTTATTAATAATTTTGTAAAAAACAAAAAAATCTGGACGAAATTTTGGTTCTTTCCTGGGTTGTTGTATTGGGGGGAGGGTTGGGTGTTAGTGTTATTCTTTGACTGACATCAGGGACTGTGGCTCTACCCAGAATGCAAACATTTGAGTGGGATATGTTAGTTAAAAAGACTCCAAATGGTTTAAAACCCAATGGTATACAAACATACCTTCAAGCCCAATGGTATACAAACATACCTCCAGTGTCTTTATAAATGCTTCCCTTCAAAACATCTGAAATGTGTAAGTTGTATCTGCAATATAAAAATACAGACTTGTCAAAAACCTAAAGTGGCGAGGAAGATAAGCAGTGGAGATATGCCCAAGAACCAATCAGCATCATGTTCCTGACACGATCAACCACTCAGACAAATAGGTCTAAATGAAGAACAATGAAAGAATAGCAGGACCTCTGTATCCTGACCTCACATGAACCTTGGGGACATTTCTGGAACATAAGGAAATAGACCCAGGCCTTCTAACATCATTCAAGATTTTACAAAGATGAAAAACGCACAATTATATTTAAAGGTTTTATTTATAGAATCTGTAAGTAGACTTTTCCCACAAGCCAACAAGTAATAAATACACTTTCCAAAAGTACAATGACGTATGTTGATCTTATAAATCTCTGAGACAAGAAAAAAAAAGCAACAACGATCTTAAAACACATCTGAAAATGAATTTTCTGGAGCCCACACTGACAGTGAGATGTAATCTTGAGAAAGCTTATTCGGTATTAAGGCACCCCTAAAGGTCATAAATAAATACACATATTTATATACACAGTCATATCATTACTTTTTTTTTATAAATATCTTTTTAGGAGCAACAGAAAATATATTGTACCAAACAGGCCGCTCGGTGTTTTGACCGACTGCAGCCTGGATTATAACACTGAAGTGTGCTCATTTTGTGGTGCTCATTGGAAGTTTCTGTCTTTAGGCTGGACAGGATTGAGATACTGGTCAAATTCACTGCGATCCAGCTGGTCAAGCATGTCCACTCGTACCTGTTCCAGGTAAAATTCTAGTGACGGTCCACCTGAACACAGGACACAAGCACACGCTTCTGCTCCCCGCAAATCCCACTGTTCTCCTCTCTGCTGCACTGCATGCTGATAACTGTAATATAGCTGGGGTTCTGCCGAGTACACGGACTGCTGTGGGTATGCTAATGACGAGTTCAAGAGCACTGCTCCATCTGGAAACGTTACCCCTCCATTTGTATATGTTGCCCCATTCTGTGATGGGACAGGATGATGCTGGAAACCGGGACCATGAGGGTGTGCGTATGAGTTAGGGAGCATGTGGGAGTGCGTGTATGGATATTGAAGAGCTTGGTTCTGGAACATATAGCTGAGGTTGAGGTTGGGTGAGGCGTTTGTTTCTTTCGAGGACATCTTGGCCGCACGTTTGTTGGCCTTGCGCCGACGGGGACGGTATTTGTAGTTGGGGTGGTCAATAGTGTGTTGAACCCTCAGTCTTTCTGCCTCCTGCATGTATGGACGTTTCTCTGCCAGAGACATGGCTTTCCAGGTCTTGCCTAGAAAAAGAGTGAAGATTAGAAAGATCAGCAGAAAGTGGATATTAATCTGAATAAATCAGTAGTGTCATAATAAAGTAGAACAAATCAGTAGTAGAATAAATAAGTCGGGCGGCACGATAGTGTAGTGGTTAGCACTGTTTCCTCACAGCCAGCAGGTTCTGGATTTGAACCTCACAGCCAACAGGGACTTTTCTGTGTGGAGTTTGCACGTTCTCCCCGTGTCTGCATGGGTTTCCTCTGGGAGCTCTGGTTTCCCCTAGAAATTAGGTAAAAATACCTAGCCACTGGGTTTATACAAGTCTTAGTGCTGGTCCCAAACCTGGATAGACAGAAGGCCCAGTGTGAGACTAGCATGTGCTAAACTGGTTATTAACCTTCTGAAAATAAATATATATTATTTACCAGCTTAAGTTCAGTCTGTATCGTGAAATACTGTGACATCGACCTTGAAAATACTGACCGAGGCCTCGGTCAGTATTTTCAAGGCCTCGGTCATGGTATTTCACAATACGGACCGACCTTAAGCTGGTAAATAATATATTTATTTTTTTCTTTACCAAATTCTAACAGAAAATGAGAGAGTGCCCGAAAGGGAAACCATATTTCAGATAGCGCTGGATACTTCTCTGGAAAGACATGAGCAAGGACGGCTCGTACACGTTGCCATTTTACTTTGTTGCGGACATGAAAAAGTTGCACAGCAACATGTTTAGTTCTTCGCCAGGTATGTCTTCCACCTTCCGACCTTCATTTAGGTTTCGACAGAACTTCCTAAAGACATTGAGGTCGTAGGTCGTCTTTTTTGTTGTATTTTCCGCCCTTTGCTCCTCAATAAACTGCTGGATTTGCTCGGCGTTAGCAACAGTTGCAAGTTTTCGGCTTTGCCCTGAAATTTTTTCTTTTATTTCGTCTTCATCAGGGTAGTAAAACTCGCTTTCGCTGTGAACACTGTTGCTATCCATGCTGTCAAATTAATGCTATTATACTGAGAAAGACGCAAATAAACATTGACAAAAAATTGCTTCTATGTTTGTTGTTGTTGTTGTGAACGAACGAGTCGACAAAGGCCCGTAACCGGGGCCTGGAAATTAGGACTCCGGACTGCTCGCGAGCCAATTGGAGAAAGAAGGCACAACTTTATTCATCACACACTTGTGAAATTTCCTCTCTGCATTCAACCCATCTGAAGCAGTGAGCACACACACATACCCAGTGGGCAGCCATGCTAACAGCGCCCGGGGACCAGTTGGGAGTTAGGTGCCTCGCTCAAGGGCACCTCAGCCCAAGGCCGTCCCATATTAACCTAACCGCATGTCTTTGGATTGTGGAGGAAACCCACGCAGACACGGACAGAACATGCAAACTCCACACAGGAAGGCCCTCACCGGCTGCTGGGTTCGAACCCAGAACCTTCTTGCTGTGACGCGACTGTGCTAACCACTTACACCACCGTGCTGCCCAATTTGATGGAAAAATAATAAATATTATTGTCTAGTTTTAATTCTCGGCGGCACGGTGGTGTCGTGGTTAGCGCTGTCGCCTCACAGCAAGAAGGTCCGGGTTCGAGCCCCGTGGCTGGCGAGGGCCTTTCTGTGTGGAGTTTGCATGTTGTCCGCATGCTCCGGTTTCCCCCACAGTCCAAAGACATGCAGGTTAGGTTAACTGGTGACTCTAAATTGACCGTAGGTGTGAATGGTTGTCTGTGTCTATGTGTCAGCCCTGTGATGACCTGGCGACTTGTCCAGGGTGTACCCCGCCTTTCGCCCGTAGTCAGCTGGGATAGGCTCCAGCTTGCCTGCGACCCTGTAGAAGGATAAAGCGGCTAGAGATAATGAGATGAGATTATTGTCTAGTTTTAATTCTCGGCAGCACGGTGGTGTAGCGGTTAGCGCTGTCGCCTCACAGCAAGAAGGTCCGGGTTCGAGCCCCGTGGCCGGCGAGGGCCTTTCTGTGTGGAGTTTGCATGTTCTCCCCGTGTCCGCGTGCTCCGGTTTCCCCCACAGTCCAAAGACATGCAGGTTGTGAGTGTGAATGGTTGTCTGTGTCTATGTGTCGGCCCTGTGATGACCTGGCGACTTGTCCAGGGTGTACCCCGCCTTTCGCCCGTAGTCAGCTGGGATAGGCTCCAGCTTGCCTGCGACCCTGTAGAACAGGATAAAGCGGCTAGAGATAATGAGATGAGATGAGTTTTAATTCTGGGCTGGCATTTCTGATTCAATCAGTCAGCTGATTGATAGCAAGATGTTAGAATAGTGAGAAGAGGAGGGGGAAAAAAAACACCCACTGGATGTAACCTTTCTGGACTGGAATCTGACAGCTTGATATAATTCATGACTTGGACATACTGCATACAGTGGTCGTGTGTTTTTTGGTGTTCCAGCTGTGCGCATGCGTGTTACAAATATATTGGGGAAATTGAGTGTTAAAGAGAGACAGCATGCTGTTGTTGTTGTACTTACCAAGGATTTTACTCAAGTCAGTGTTTTCCAGATCTGGGTTGAGCTGCGCGAGACGTCTGCGTTCCTCCTTCGTCCAAATGATGAAGGCGTTCAGAGGTCTCCTCACGCGCGTTTCCGGTGTCGGTTTGGTTTCCGGGCTGGAGCAGCTGAGCTCAGACTCAGGGCTGGAAGGCCTGGAGACAGGAACCTTGGGCTGTTCACGTGGTGCGTAACAGCGCTGCTCGCTTTCCAGCATGTCCTCCATGGCGCTCATGTCCATGCAGGGAAACATTCTGTCAAAGTACATGACTGTCTTTAAGACTTCTCCAGCCTGGTCATGACAGTGGCACAGCTCCAGTCGGACTTTAAACAGAGTGCGGACCAATGGGCGCACAGAGGAGTGGATTAAAGGTGTGAGTCTCCACAGGTTTCCCACCTAAGTGAGAACTCCAAGACTCAGTTCAATGAATCATACAAAGAAGTCTTCAAGCCTGAATACTATGTGTTTATTGCTGTAAATAAACATGTTTTTAATCCAGGAATGATCCACTTACACCTGTATTAAAATAGCAAGTGTGACTAATAACCTCGAATTATGCTCATTCATTCATTCATCTTTTTTTCCTGGTCAGAGTTGTAGTGGATCTGGAGTCTATCCAAGGAACACTGGGCACGAGGTGGGAATAAATCCTGGAACATGAATGTCGGTAGTAGGGAATTTTTTATTATTGGGGTGGCATGGTCCTGGGTTCGAGCCCAGTGGCCGGCGAGGGCCTTTCTGTGCGGAGTTTGCATGTTCTCCCCGTGTCCGCGTGGGTTTCCTCCGGGTGCTCCGGTTTCCCCCACAGTCCAAAGGTTAGGTTAACTGGTGACTCTAAATTGACCGTAGGTGTGAATGTGAGTGTGAATGGTTGTCTGTGTCTATGTGTCGGCTCTGTGATGACCTGGCGACTTGTCCAGGGTGTACCCCGCCTTTCGCCCGTAGTCAGCTGGGATAGGCTCCAGCTTGCCTGCGACCCTGTAGAACAGGATAAAGCGGCTAGAGATAATGAGATGAGATAAAATTTTTATTATTGGGGCGGCATGGTCCTGGGTTCGAGCCCAGTGGCCAGCGAGGGCCTTTCTGTGTGGAGTTTGCATGTTCTCCTTGTGTCTGTGTGGGTTTCCTCCGGGTGCTCCGGTTTCCCCCACAGTCCAAAGACATGCAGGTTAGACTAATTGGTGGCTCTAAATTGACCGTGAGTGTGAATGGTTATCTGTGTCTATGTGTTAGCCCTGCGATGACCTGGCGACTTGTCCAGGGTGTACCCCGCCTCTCACCCGGGATAGGCTCCAGCTTGCCTGCGACCCTGTAGGACAGGATAAGCAGCTACAGATGATGGATTATTATTATTATTATTATTATTATGGACAAGTCACCAAGTTATCGCAGTGCTGACACATAGACACAAACAACCACATTCACACCTATGGTCAATTTAGAGCCACCAATTAGTCTAACCTGCATGTCTTTGGACTGTGGGAGAAACCGGAGCACCCAGAGGAAACTCATACAGACATGGGGGGAACAATCAAACTCTACACAGAAAGGCCCTCGTTGACCACTGGGCTCTAACCCAGAACCTTCTTGCTGTGAGGCAACAGTGCTAACCATTACACCACCGTGCCGCCCTATTATTATTATTATTATTATTATTATTATTATTATTATTATCCATCCATCCATCCATTATCTCTAGCCGCTTATCCTGTGCAGGGTTGCGGGCAAGCTGGAGCCTATCCCAGCTGACTATGGGCAAGAGGCGGGGTACACCCTGGACAAGTCGCCAGATCATTGTAGTACTGATACATAGAGACAAACAACCATTCATACTCACATTCGCACCTACGGTCAATTTGGAGCCACCAATTAGCCTAACCTGCATGTCTTTGGACTGTGGGGGAAACCGGAGCACCCGGAGGAAACCCACACAGACACGGGGAGAACATGCAAACTCCGCACAGAAAGGCCCTCGTCGGCCACGGGGCTCAAACACAGAACCTTCTTGCTGTGAGGTGACAGTGCTAACCACGACACCACCATGCCTCCCATTATTATTATTATTATTATTATTATTATTATCTTAAACGCTGGCAGTTCTTTTACTGATATTGCACCCAAAGGAGCAGGCCACAACCCATGGTCAAAGGTCCATTGAGTCTTTCTCCACTTAGGTTTCAAGCACCTTCCTTAATATGCTGGCTGTGCCTAGCAAAGTTGTCTTCTGTAGGATGGCTACTTCAATTCCAACAGCAATCACAACTGGGACTACAACACTGTTCCTTATTTCCCATAGTCTAGAGTCTTCTCAGCGCAGCTCTTGATACCTTTCAACCTTTTCAAGGTCTTTTTTGCGTATCCAGTGATCACCAGGGCAACATTATTATTATTATTATTATTATTATTATTATTATTCCCTCACTGGGAAGCCGTAACATTTTGGCTCCCGATCCTTCCCGCCTTGCCGTGGTGTGAGGGCCCAAATGAACCAATTCCCAATACCTGGGATAGGTGTAAAACTCCTATTCTTTAACCTTAAATGAGGTGGTGACAGATAGTTGGATAGTCGCTAAAGGGAGGATCATCTGTCGGCTTAGACAGGCCCTGCAAGCTGTAGGCCAGACATTAAATAATTCTGTATGAGTACCCAATGGGAGAAAAACGGAACGGAACAGGAAGACTGACCCAGGAACGGTAAACGGATTGAGATTTGCACCGCTGAACATTGGCACATAGTACAGGCTGGGGAGGATTGACAGGCTGGAGGAGGAAGGTGTCTTCCTGGACCGGGATGCATGGTTCAACAAATGCTCTTGACTGACAGGCCTTCAGGCCTAACTGGGTAAGATGTAAGATGTAAGTTATTATTATTATTATTATTATTCATTCTGGGATATTTCCATGACTAACTCCTACATCAGGTGAAAGCCAACACATCAGGGCAGGTTTATGCTGCAAAAAAAGATATCTTGTTAAGAGAAAATATCTTTAATATGGGTGAATTTATGTAATATTTCTTATTAGATTATTAGAACTCAACGATAAGAGTATTTAGTTTCTACTTTTAGACACTTTTGCTGATTTCAAGCTTTAAATTTTCTTATTCTATTGGCAGACAATTTTGCTAATTTTCAGCATTTAATTCTAGAAAGAAGCAAAATTATCTGCCAATAGGATAAGACAATTTAAAGCTTGAAATCAGTACAAGTGTCCAAAAGTAAGCTAAATAATTTATATTTAACTTATAATAATCTTCTAATGAGAAATATTAGATAAATTCACCCATATTAAAGATATTTTCTCTTAACAAGGTATTGTTTTGGCGGCACGGTGGTGTAGCGGTTAGTGCTGTTGCCTCACAGCAAGAAGGTCCGGGTTCGAGCCCCGTGGCTGGCGAGGGCCTTTCTGTGTGGAGTTTGCATGTTGTCCGCGTGGGTTTCCTCCGGGTGCTCCGGTTTCCCCCACAGTCCAAAGACATGCAGGTTAGGTTAACTGGTGACTCTAAATTGACCGTAGGTGTGAGTGTGAATGGTTGTCTGTGTCTATGTGTCAGCCCTGTGATGACCTGGCGACTTGTCCAGGGTGTACCCCGCCTTTCGCCCGTAGTCAGCTGGGATAGGCTCCAGCTTGCCTGCGACCCTGTAGAACAGGATAAAGCGGCTAGAGATAATGAGATGAGAAGGTATTGTTTTCTTGCAATGTATACATATGTATTGAAAAATGTCCTGATATTAATTATTTTATAACCTATTTATTAACTATGTTTATGCATTCAAAAGAAAACTGCTAATGTACGGTATTACGCAGGCCCCTCTTAGTGCTCATTTTTGCTCATAATTTGCAAATCATAATCATGTTTTTCTTCCTTAGACATCACAGCCTCTTGTGTTAGTCAATATCAATACTATATGTGCTATAGACTTGAACATATTTAAATATTTGCCAGCCCTGCAGTAAAGAGTTCTTGTTCAGGGCAGGATTACAGTGCCACCATTGCTGATATTTCTATGTTCCAGGCTGTTATACATATCCAGTCCCCATACAGTAGCCTATAATGTACACTGAGGAGTGTCTGTAGGCTAGTCATAGGATCCAGATGATGACATGTATATGTGCTGTTCTAAAGGCGTGTATCGACAGATGTGCGTGAGACATTGGCTGAGTTGAGACTTGAAAGAGTATATGTGTGAAGGTTATTTTGCTAAGCCTCAGGTTTTTGGGAACGATAAGATTCGTGCACGGAAACCTGTAGCTGGAGGAAGGAAACGTGGCCTTGGAGTGGTGCAGGAGCTCAACAAGGCGCGCGCACTTTATTTTCCCTGCGGAAAAAAATCCCGGCCATCAAATCTCCCTGACTGAGCTCCCTGTGGGATTAACCAAGGGCGGCTTTGTTACCCCAAATGTCAATTTCTTTTACAAAAACAAAGTGCTGCATTTATTTTAGTTAAGCTAAATCTTGCAATCTCTTGACTGTATCTAACTTGAGTCCATCATGCTTTCCAACTAGGCTACACGACAAGCACAGAAGTATTGCACAATGGCTTATAGACTACTTTTATTGTACCAAACTGTGGGTTTAAGTTACTCTATCACTGTGCATGGTAGACCTTTCACCTGTGTAAGTGGAAAATTACACTAAGTGTAGGTCTAAAACATTTTTAAGGTGCAGAATTGAACAATAAGGGGTCACTGTCATATGCATTATAACCTATATTTACCCAGAAAACACATTCTTCTGACAATGTATGTCATACAGTTGTGATCAATTTACATACAGTGACATGAATGTCATCTTGGATATGAATGTCATGGCAATATTTGGGCTTTCAGTAATTTCTTTGAACTGTTCTTTTTCTGTGGCAGAATCACTGTACAGCATACATCTTTAATCAAAAAAACACTAGAATTTGGTGCACAAGTTTTAATTTTCTTTGGGTTTTCTGAAATCAATACAGGGTCAAAATTATACATACAGAGTCAAAAATTTACATATATTCACTTAGATTATTAATTCAGAAGTGCTGAAACTTCCAAAATGTCTTTTATCTTGCCAAGGCCGAGGTCTCTTGACTTCCTGTTAGTGATCATGATTGACTACAGCTGGTAGCTTCTCTGTGTCTTCATAAAAAGGGTTTGTTTACAGCACTCATTGTATTGACCAACACACAGTAAAATGGGAAAGTCCAAGAAGCTCAGTGCAGATCTGAGAAAGAGGATCGCAGATACACACAACTCCGGAATGTCTCTTGGAACCATTTCTAAACAACTGCAAATTCCAAGATCAGTTCAAACAATTGTATGCAAGTTATTGTGAGGTGTAGTCACTTTGCCAAGCCACTTTACTTCAAGAAAACCCAAACTGTCACGCTCAGCTGAAAGGAAATTGGTTTGGATGGTCAGGAACAACCTGGGAACCACCGTAGCACAGCCCTGCCATGAACTGGAAGCTGATGGATCACTGTCTACAGTTCAGATCATCATCGACTAAGAGGCTGCTATCCAAGAAATAACCCCCTGCTCCAAAATTGACACCTTCAAACTTAACTAAAGTTTGAAGCTGCCACACAGACAAAGAAAGCCTTTTGGAGGATAGCTGTATGGTCAGATGAGACAAAGATTGAGTTGTTTGGCCACAATGACCACCATGTACAGAGGGACACTGTGCCAGCTGGTGGTGGTGGATCATCATGCTCTGGGGCTGTTTTGCTGCCAGTGGAACTGGTTCATTGTATAAAGTGGATGGAATAATGAAGAAGGAGGACGACCTCAGAATTCTTCAGCATAAACCATCAGAAACTTGAACACGACTTGGCACTTGGGAGTTACAACAGAACAATGAACCCAAACATGCATCAGAGCTGGTTGTGGAGGATAAAGCAGGCTAATATTAAGCTTAAAACAAGCCCTGACTTCAACCCTATTGAAAATATATGGACAGTGCTTATAAGTCGAGTCCATGCCAAGAATTAAAACAAATTTAATTGAACTCTACCATGAAGAGTCGTGAAATATCCAACCAGAATTCTGCCAGAAGCTTGTTCATGGTAAACAAAAATGTTTGGTCAAGGTGAATCTTCCGAAGAGACATTTTACCCAAATATTAGGTGTTCTGTATGTATAATTAAAAATTTTAAAAATAATGCAGGATAATATTTAATCATGCTGAAGTTCAGCTATATATTTTCATTTATGGTAAGAATACATAAAGTAGCAATATAATCACAATCAGTGTGCCGGAAGAACAAGTCTTCCCTCTGTGCTGGCACAAAGGCATTGGAATGAACTTCACCTAAGGCAGAAAAAAACCCTCACTGTAGCTCATTAACATCACTCTGTCCTGGCTTTAGCTTAGTAGGATTCTTAGACCCGCACATATTTCAGTAGCATAGGGATATGTACAGTATATGATGGAGAGAGAAACAACTGTATAAGGGAGTTTGCTGAATGCTGTAATTTGTAATTGGCTGAAAATTTCTCCTGTTTATTTAATACTATAGCCTATGTTTTGTAGTTGTTTCATGTGAGGGAGACTTTTTGCAGAGTTTATGAAAATTGAAAGTGATTTATAATTTTTATTGGTTAACAAATGAAGGGAATGGTTTATATGATGGGAAAATATATTGGAAAATCCATACAGCTATCTGCTTGCTCCTCTCTCATGTAGCCTACATGTTGGCATGTTCCTGTATATTTTCTATGCTATCAGGAGCACAATAAAAATAATCTAGAGCTAATAAGCTTGAGTGTGTATTTATCCTCTTTGTCCTGATTTTAATGTGTGTAATGTTATACAGTAACAATGCAAAAGTCTTAGTCACGTGCAAAGAAATACTGTAGAGCAAAGATGCCTTAAATAATGAAATTAAATGTTTCTACCTGAAAAAAATACTATAAAAAGCAGGAAACAGTAATAATATGAAACAAATATCCTCAATATTTATTGTGAGGGACTGTTTGCTTAAAAAATAGTCTTAAACAACAGTGAGTGCAGTTTTATAAGGAAATGAGCTGTAGGTTTTACTGAGCATCTTGCAGAAGCAGCCACAGTTCTTCTGGACACTTTGACTGTCGCACTCGCTTCTTAATTTTGCAGCAAAACCCAGTAGCCTTCATTATCAAGTCAAGTTTATTTGTATAGCGCTTTTAACAATAGACATTGTTGCAAAGCAGCTTTACAGAAAATCAAAGGCTTTAAATATGAGCTAATTTTATCCCTAATCTATCCCCAATGAGCAAGCCTGTGGTGACGGTGGCAAGGAAAAACTCCCTCAGACGACATGAGGAAGAAACCTCGAGAGGAACCAGACTCAAAAGGGAACCCATCCTCATTTGGGTGATAACAGACAACATGATTATAAATAACTTTATTCTATAACCGTGTCCTATATAGTCACAAAGTACAACTGTGAAACCAGGAAATTCATTATAGTTTCAACATGAAGTCTGTTTTGTTGAAGTTATAAACCGTTCATTGATGGACACTTGAGTGCAAAACTGTTCATGACAACCACAGTCCTAAAGTTAGTAAGTCAACTAGTCCTCAGACATAAAAGCATTACTGTAAGTGTCCAGAGCGTCTTCCAAGTGCGACTTTCGACTGTCCATATGGGGCCGTCCTCTACAGGAGCGACGTGATGAGATTCCAGCCAGACATAGGGCATCAGGATAGATCAAGCAGGTCCGAGCTATCTGCCTTATGTTTATCTGCATTATGTTTTCTTTTTTAATCTGAAAAAGTGTCTATTACATACAGTAACATGCTGCATTCTTTACTGACATACAAACATTTTTCTGTAACACTGAATTTTGTGCTGGAAAACTAATATTTGGAGATGTAAAATGTGTTTTGTGCTGCTCTGATAAAGTAGAAATCACAAAATAAAACCCTATAACAAAGTTTGTACAAAAAAAACAGTAGGGTGCCTAAGACTTTTGCACAGAACTGTATGTCTTATTGAAATGATCAAATTCATTCTTTCACTTTTAGAACAGAATCCTCACTGCAGTTTTGTTGCATCGAGTTTTCATGTTTATCTTTCAGCTCTAATACACAGAGCACAGGAGGAGAGAGGAGTTTTGTTGGCTCAGGTCTGACTAATGCACCTGCTGCTGGTGGGTGGGGGGCCCGAGAGAGAGAGAGAGATCTCTTCAGCAGCCATAATATAATCATGCACAGAATTGCGTTGACACCTTGATCAAACACAGAGTCATCCATTCAGAACTGGCCTCTCAGTTAATTCAATGAGGCCAGTGATCAAGGTTGAGATTTTTATCTGTGTGGTCTGGCTCATGTCTGAGAGCCGGCCGGGGCACTGAAACCTCACAAAGCAGAGACTGGTCTCAGTTAATCCATCCAGTTTAGCAATAATATAATGTTAGACTGTCTAATGGTACTGCAGCTAATCAAATTGAAGAGGATCACTGGTGCTTTTTTTTTTTTTTTTTAATCATGGAGCTCACGAAACCCAGGATGATTGAGTGTTTGTTAATTGGAGACTAATTTGATCTTGTGTAAGAGATGATGAAATGAGAAAATACTGCAGAGACCCATTAGAAAGCCATCACAATAAGGAGAGATTTGGGATGATCAAAGCCTTTTTTTTTACAAGCCAAAATCAATCATCTATAACCTATAATCTAAATATATAGAGTTTTAAACCTAATGTTGTTTTTTCTCTTTCTTTAATAATAATAATAATAATAATAATAATAATAATAATAATATGTCTTTATTCACTAGATAAAAAAGACATATCAAGTGTAACAATATAAATGACAGAAATGCCTAAATGTAAACCTAATCTAAGAACCTACATCAGCTTATTCTTAAAAATTAATCTATTAAAAAAAACTGTTCCTAAAACGCTCTGTGCTTATTCTAGGCATAACACTGGATCTGTTCCTTAGGTGCAGAGAAGACTCCTTTACCTTAGGCAACAAGCTGAATAGTGGATGACATTAAACTTATTAAACAGTCGGTGGTCACATTTTTCAAGAAGACTAAAAATATCAAAATGAGTTGAAGTATAACATCATTTAAAACATCTAGTTAAAAATTGTTGTATAATATTAAGATCAGACTAACAGCAATTTTTTGGTATTCCAGAAGGCGCACAGAAATGAATAAATACTTGCACACTTCAATATATTCTTAATAGGCTTTTTAAAAAAGACATTCTTTCTCACTCTATTCTTTAATTTGACATTCCATAGTGTACCAGACCAATTTCTGAGGATCAAGTCGACAGCAGTGAAATACAGTAGCTAAATAAACATGTGATAGTCTCAGTAAAGTGTATTGATAAAGCAATCAACAAACCATAAGCTTGTACACTTCGCAGATGTGAATACACTTCTTATAAATGTAGCAATCTGCATTCAAAAGGAATGAAATGACAGCACACCAATACACATTGCTCTAGTGGCCTTAATGTGTGTTTACACTAATAAGTGATTCCTGTTTTGTGGTTAAAGCTGTGCTGTAGAGCAGGAGTGCTGAATCCACATGGGTGTGTGAAGGTGAGCACAGGCCCCTAATGGGCTTGAGTTAATGACAGCGAGCGGCTCAGCATGAATACAATAATGTTAACAGTTTCGGTTGACATTTTCACGATTGCAGGAAATATCGTGCAACCTTAAAGAGACTTTTGCTCGTTTTAACTTGTAAATGCACCTGTGAAATTCATAGTCTTGTGAGAGAAGTCTTTTATAGCTTTTGCTCTTAGAAAGAAAGGGGACTAAACTCTATACTGTTCCTTGTCAGTGGGATCTTCTGTAACTTTACTGTGTATCTTTTACCTGGAAAGGTAGTGTAAAGTATTCTAAAGGCTAAGTAAAAGCACAAGAGTGGTGGGTCTTAATGTCCAATCATATGTTAAATTGTCATGTAAAGGAAATAGTAGAAGAGAGCAGGGACAGTTGGGACAGGGGAGACTCGGGACAGTTTGTTTTCCCATAACTTAATTTCAATCAGGTTTTAAATTACATCAGAAGTTAGATGTTGTCCCTTAGAGTAACCTACTTCCTTTGGAGCCACGAAGTTGGACACTGCAGTAAGGTTTGAGTAGTTCAATATTTTTGTCAACCAAAATTTGTATTTTCTATTTTGCCTCCACCTCCATTCTATGGTGTAATGTATGCTGGTGAATTCAGGATGGGTGGCATGGTGGTGTAGTGGTTAGCACTGTCACCTCACAGCAAGAAGGTCCTAGGTTTGAGCCCAGCGGCCGACAAGGGCCTTTCCGTGTGGAGTTTGCATGTTTTCCCTGTGTCTGCGTGGGTTTCCTCTGGGTGCTCTGGTTTCCCCCACAGTCCAAAGGCATGCAGGTTAGGCTAATTGGTGGCTCTAAATTGACCATGAATGTGAATGGTTGTTTGTTTCTATGTCAGCCCTGTGATGACCTGGCGACTTGTCCAGGGTATACCCCGCCTCTCACCCATAGTCAGCTGGGATAGGCTCCAGCTTGCCTGCGACCCTGTAGAACAGGATAAGCGGCTACAGATAATGGATGGATGAATTCAGGATTTGTTAGAAATTAAAGTATGTAGCCTAGAGTTACCATATATAGTATTATTTATTAAGCTTAAATTCCGGGGGGAAACATTTAAGGATTTTTTTTTTCAAAATGGCAAGATGGGGAGAGTTGGAACAGTTCATCATGTTACAGGTTTTTGTGTTGTTGTTGTTTACAAATATAAAATCATTTCAAACATTTGTTAAAAATGTGGGAGTGGGCCTGCATGAGGATTGACCTTATTACAAACTTATTAAACTTATTACTGCTAACAGTTTTGCGATGATGGCTGAGGACTAGAATTGACATGATAACCTTAGGACTGCAGTTGTCATGAACAGTTCTGCATTCAAGTCTCCATCAATGAACAGTTGATAACTTCAACAAAATAGACTTCATACTGCTTCATATTAAAGTACAATTGTGCTTTGTGACTATATAGGACACAGTTATAGAAGCAAGTTATTTATAATCATGGTATCTGTTATCACCCAGATGAGGATGGGTTCCCTATTGAGTCTGGTTCTTCTTGAGGTTTCTTCCTCGTGTTGCTCATTGGGGATAAATTTATTACTGATAAAATTAGCGCATGTTAAAGTCTTTATTTTTTTTGTAAAGCTGCTTTGCATCAATCTCTGTTGTTAAAACGCTATAAAAATAAACTTGACATTTCATTCCTTTTTGAAATTGAAACTGTTTTGTTGAGTCAGGTTTTTGGGTAAAGTGACATTTTTCTATCGCTGTACAGCACTGTGTGTTCATACGGTTCATATGTTACACGTTTTGATAATAAATAAAAATGTAACATGTAGGCCTAGGTGTTTTTTTGTTCCATGTCTCCCCACTATGTCCCAAGTCTCCCAACATAATGTCGCATATATACCCCCTCAGTGTCTTATGTCTCCATGCAAAAAATAATGGCAGAAAAAGTGAAGCCTGAAGGCTAGTATATGTGACGAGCTGAGAAACTAATGCTGTGGTAAGAGGGGCGAGTAAGTACTCTCTAATGCAATATGAATGTGACGCTACCTGCAAAGAATTTCTCACACAACCTACAAAAGCTGAAAACTCGTGCTAAGTCTCCCTGCTCTCCCCAACATTTACATTATGATGTAACAGATACACAAAGTCAGAGATGTACCCTTGAGGCGACCACACTTGTGACAAGAATAGGTACAGTATCTTTTTTTCTGTGAGTGAGGAGTGAGGGTACAATGTTATTATGTCATTATCTTAATAACATTCCTCTTCAATTATATTACTGAAGGGACAATCATTCGGTCTTTGATTGTATCGCTCCATTGATAAGCATTTGTACCATAAATCTACAATATAGGAGCCTAGTTTTCCAGAGATTGTAGGCTATTTTGGCAAGGGATTCATGTTTAAACACAAGGAAAGTTCTTAAATCTAAATGTTATGTAGTTACTGGCATGTTTTATTTATATCAAGTTTTGAAAAAATGCATTTTATGTCCAAAGGCTGTGACAGAAAAGCATTCATTCATTCATTCATTCATTCATTCATTTTTTTCCTGGTCAGAGTTGTAGTGGATCTGGAGTCTTTCCAGGGAACACTGGGCATGAGGTAGGAATAAATCCTGTAACGTGGATGCGGGTAATAGGGAACTGCAGCACACTGACATTCAGGATTCCTTCAACTGCAGCTGCTATAACAACAACAACAACAACAACAGGTATTCTGGGATATCCCCATGACTACCTCCTATATCAGGTGAAGGTCAACACATCAGGGTAGGTTTATACATGTGTATTGAGAAATTTCCGATGTGGCTTATGTTTATATTCTTGCTTTTTGCAATGTAATCTCAGTGTTTAGGTGTCAGTGTCATTTTTGTCAGCTTTTGTGTACTGCGTGTGAGATGACACCTGTTCAAGAAAGAACAATGGGGAGAATGACCACCTGATCCATTCTCCACCGGCTGTGTATTTCAGGTGCCAGATCTGTGTATTTGTGTATTTTTTTTCTTTCAGTTCACATCTTTTGTAGGTTGTGTGTTTCTGGTCTGACGATGTCTATACTGGTTGTGGTTTTGTTCTGTTCGTCAATCAGTATGATATCAGTCTGTTCTAGTGGACGGTTCTATCTGTTAGTATGGTTCTGTCATGTTACAGTTAATGTAATGCATGCTACAGTACTGTGTTAGGTGGGTATTTGTAATATGGTGTGCATGTGTCTACAGTGGTGCTTGAAAGTTTGTGAACCCTTTAGAATTTTCTATATTTCTGCATAAATATGACCTAAAACATCATCAGATTTTCACACAAGTCCTAACAATAGATAAAGAGAACCCAGTTAAACAAATGAGACAAAAATATTATACTTGGTCATTTATTTATTTATTGAGGAAACTGATCCAATATTACATATCTGTGAGTGGCAAAAGTATGTGAACCTCCAGGATTAGCAGCTAATTTGAAGGTGAAATTAGAGTCAGGTGTTTTCAATCAATGGGATGACAATCAGGTGTGAGTGGGCACCCTGTTTTATTTAAAGAACAGGGATCTATCAAAGTCTGATCTTCACAGCACGTTTGTGGAAGTGTATCATGGTATGAACAAAGGAGATTTCTGATGACCTCAGAAAAAGCGTTGTTGATGTTTGTCAGGCTGGAAAAGGTTACAAAACCATCTCTAAAGAGTTTGGACTCCACCAATCCACAGTCAGACAGATTGTGTACAAATGGAGGAAATTCAAGACCATTGTTACCCTCCCCAGGAGTGGTCGACCAACAAAGATCACTCCAAGAGCAAGGCGTGTAATAGTCGGCGAGGTCACAAAGGACCCCAGAGTAACTTCTAACCAACTGAAGGCCTCTCTCACATTGGCTAATGTTCATGAGTCAGGAGAACACTGAACAACAATGGTGTGCATGGCAGGGTTGCAAGGAGAAAGCCACTGCTCTCCAAAAAGAACATTGCTGTCTGCAGTTTGCTAAATATCACATGGACAAGCCAGAAGGCTATTGGAAAATATTTTGTGGATGGATGAGACCAAAATAGAACTTTTTGGTTTCAATGAGAAGCGTTATGTTTGGAGAAAGGAAAACACTGCATTCCAGCATAAGAACCTTATCCCATCTGTGAAACATGGTGGTGGTAGTATCATGATTTGGGCCTGTTTTGCTGCATCTGGGCCAGGACAGCTTGCCATCATTGATGGAATAATGAATTCTGAATTATACCAGCGAATTCTAAAGGAAAATGTCAGGACATCTGTCCATGAACTGAATCTCAAGAGAAGGTGGGTCATGCAGCAAGACAACGACCCTAAGCACACAAGTTGTTCTACCAAAGAATGGTTAAAGAAGAATAAAGTTCATGTTTTGGAATGGCCAAGTCAAAGTCCTGACCTTAATCCAATCAAAATGTTGTGGAAGGACCTGAAGCAAGCAGTTCATGTGAGGAAACCCACCAACATCCCAGAGTTGAAGCTGTTCTGTACCGAGGAATGGGCTAAAATTCCTCCAGGCTGGTGTGCAGGACTGATCAACAGTTACCGGAAACGTTTAGTTGCAGTTATTGCTGCACAAGGGGGTCACACCAGATACTGAAAGCAAATGTTCACATACTTTTGCCACTCACAGATATGTAATATTGGATCATTTTCCTCAATAAATAAATGACCAAGTATAATATTTTTGTCTCATTTGTTTAACTGGGTTCTCTTTATCTACTTTTAGGACTTGTGTGAAAATCTGATGATGTTTTAGGTCATATTTATGCAGAAATATAGAACATTCTAAAGGGTTCACAACATTTCAAGCACCACTGTATTAGTTTATGTTGTAGTACTAGTTCTTGGTGCGCGATGTTTGAGAACTGGTTGTATCTATGTGTATTGTCTGTCTATGTCAGCAGTTTGGGCCAGAGGTGATGTGGTATATTATTATTATTATTATTATTATTATTTTATTTATTTATTTATTTATTTATTTAATGGATTCTCATGTCGAAGGCAATGCATGAGTATCTGGCGACACTAGTGATGACTCTTTTCGTGAGCAAAGAGACCAATCTTAGAGCCACAAGCCCTGTCACATATGCTGCATTGATACAAAGGGCTGGTAGTGGTGTTAGTGGCCTTCCTCTTGTCACACTTCTCATTAAGTAGATCAGTTCGCCTCTCCTCAAAGACCTCGATGCACTCGCTGCAAGTGCTGCGCCATGTCGCACAAACTTTGGCAATGCTTTCCCAGGCGTCAGGGTTGATTCCACATCTCTTGAGGTTGTGTTTGAGCGTCAACCATACTTTGTGGCATCTTTAGTGCTTTTAGGAACAGCATTTTCTTTCATCATTTGTAATTCTTCCTCACTTACGGTGACAAAGTGATTGGCTGCCATTTTGCGGAGTTGCTGTAGGTGATCGAGAAATAGTCCAAATTTCTTAACCAATCAGCATGCGCAATTTTCTATAATCATCTGCGTATTTATACTAAATAAAATTAATCACTTTGGTAGACTGTTAAGAATATTACATTGCACTTTTATATGTATTTGTATATATAGAAGCTGTGTGTCAGCTTGTATTGTGTGTGTGTGTGTTGAATGTTGGCTCAGATCATCTGGAATGTGGTAATCCACAGCTAGATTGTGTGTAATTGAATGGCCTCTGTGCTGTGTGAATGGGGATTGTCTTGAACACAATGTTCCATTGTATTGGACAGCAGACATATATGAGACTGAGCAGAACAGTGTCAGAACAGAGCAGAGCCAGTAAGTGTGAGGAACTTTGGAGAATCTGCACCTCTTTCCCCATGTTCAGATCACGCTAACCGGGATGTACATCTTGGAAATAATGGGTCTTATAGAACTGGTTGGATTTATCTGCTGGATATGGCGGTGTGAAAAACTGGGTTGCTTTGGACTGGATACTTGGACTCAGTGACGTTTGTGTGTTTGGGGGTACTGAGTGTTTCTCCTCACTTCTACAAGTCTGACGCAGCTTTTATTATTTTTTTTTTCTTAAAAAAAGGATTTTAGGATTTTGAGTTCATGCACAACCTGAAGCAGAAATTTGTGTATATTGAATTCCTGTATACCTGTGTACCTTTTGTATATTTGCTATGTGGTGTATTATTTAATGGCCAATATTCATGAGGGAAGGTTCTTTATCTGAGTGTGAATGTTTTTGGGTTGGATAGAGAATGTCAAAAGGAGAAGGGCAGCTACGTTATGGCACATTTCCATACAGATCTTTATCACATGGAGTCTGAATGTGTGTGTGTGTGTGTGTGTGTGTGTGTGTGTGTGTGTGTGTGTGTGTGTGTGTGTGTGTATGTGAATGAGAGAATGAGAGTGAGAGAAAAGGATATATTAGTGCTCTTCCATACAGAGCTGCATTAAATGGGTATTGTGTTTGTATCACACTACATTGTGTTAGCAGCCAGTGGAATCAGATAGGTGCCTAGACCTCATCCTTTCACCCTCTGTTTCTCCACCAGATAAGCAGGTGAGTATGAGCACAGTCTGAGTGTATTGCTCCACGCCCCCTCCTCAAACAGGGGTCTGGGTCCTGTAAGACAACACACAAACACACCCACAGAGGATTACAAGACCCCTGGGGCACTGTGCTTACAGGGCCCTCATTAGTGAAACACAATGACACCCCACCTCTCAAAGTAGATAGTACATAAACACACGCATGTGAACGCGTACACACACACACACACAAACAGAGAGAGAATAATATGTCCTTAGATGTTAGATGTCCTTCTGCATTTTTTTTATCAAGTAGGGTTGAGCCATATGGTAGTATGATCAGCACAGGGATTGATTTAATCACAATGCACTTTTTTGAGATACTGCTGATACCAAAACTCACTCGGATTTTAAAAAGTATTTATGTGCTGAATATTCATTTTCCCTTTTGTGCTCAGTTTATGCTTCGAATTGTTAAATGTCATATTATCTTCGGATTTTAAATTGTCATTACTGGTTTCACTTTGCACTTAGCACAAAGCTTAATATAGTGATATATAATATATAATATGCACCATGAAAATACATTTTATGATGGCGTATTTGAGATTGTGATATGACATTTATATCATATTAGCCACCCCTGTAAAAGCTACATTTCAAAAACCTTGCAGTATAAATTAAGTGTGGTTATTGCCTATGGACAAAGATAATGAAATGGAAAATTCCTCGTATTCCAACTGCTAAACCTCTGACTCATTATATAGAGCTCTTCCTTGATTGAATTGGTGAAGATGCCCTGTTGACCCTTAACTCCAGTCCAGTCTTACAGTCTTGTCAAAGGTGCAGGCCTGGAACACATGAGCCTTTGAAGAGTGTGCGCATGTGTGTGTTTTAAAGGATTTATAGCACACTAGCATTCAGTGCTAATGCTGAATTGTATTCCAGTTGGTGTATGTGATAAGACGACATTATCAGCCTCTGTGTCCCCCCCCCCCCCCCCCCCCCGAAACTATTGTTCACCTCTCAAGCAGCTGTGATCAACTACTGAATGTCACAGCAGGATACTGCACTGTATTCAGCTCTGATCCTAACACACACGCATACAAAGAGGCATTCCAGTTCTCTCACACACACACACTTTTTACAGGGGGTTTCCATTGAACAATTTATGCAGAGTTACTGTTGATATCTAGGCAACCTAATACTAACCTTATATAACCTCCATGTACGCTCATACAAGCAAAGAAAATATTTTGCTTCTTTTAATTTCTTGCAGCAAAGTCTGCAAACATTATACGGTATGTATATAAATTGTAACAAATATTTCTGTGAAGCAGCAAGAGTCCAAATGTGGAATTTATTCTGAAACTTGAAGGAATTTTTGTCTCTGCAAACTGAGTACGCATGCATGATATACATTTCATGATTAAATTTGATTATTAATGTTTATTTCTTTATTTCTGTCTTTTTTATTTATTTTATTACCAATTCTATTTTGTTTTGACTTGACAACACAACATATATCCTGATAAAATGTAAGAATGTGTATATAAAATTTGAATTATCTTATATATTTTTTTGCATCATCATTTTCACCATTTTCATTTTAGTGTAAGTAAAATTACATACATGACTAAACTAGGTTGATTGAGTTTAGGTAATTTTACACATTTAATACATAGTTTATACAGGAAATTACGTTGGAGACACATATATATAGAGTGTCTTGTAAAAGTATTCATCCCCGTTGGTGTTTGGCCTGTTTTGGGGGGTTAGCACGATTTGATTTACACAACATGCCTACCACTTTAAAGGTGCAATTTTTTTTTTTTATTGTGACACAAACAATAATTAAGATTTAAAAAAAAAAGAAATCTGGAGTGTGCAGAAGTATTCACCCCTTTCGTATGAAACCCCTAAATAAGAGCTGCTCCAACCAATTCACTTCATCAGTCACATAATTAGTTGATTAAGATCCACCTGTGTGCAATCAAAGTGTCACATGATCTGTCACATGATGTCTGTATAAATCAGCCTGTTCTGGAAGGACCCTGACTCTGCAACACTACTAAGCAAGCAACGTGAAAACCAAGGAGCCTCCAAACAGGGCAGAGACAAAGTTGTGGAGAAGTATAGATCAGGGTTGGGTTATAAAAAATATCCCAAACTTTGAATGTCCCAGGGAGCTCCATTAAATCCATTATAGCAAAATGGAAAAAACATGGCACCACTACAAACCTGACAAGGGAAAGCCGCCCACCAAAACTCACAGACCAGGCAAGGAGGGCATTAATCAGAGATGCAACAAAGCCACCAAAGATAACATTGAAGGAGCTGCAAAGATCCACAGCAGAGATGGGAGTATCTGTCCATAGGACCAGTTTAAGCCGTACACTCCACAGAGTGGGGGTTTATGGAAGAGTGGCCAGAAAAAAGCCATTGCTTAAAGAAAAAAAAATATAAGAAAACGCATTTGGAGTTTGCCCAACAGCATGTGGCAGACTCCCCAAACACATGAAAGAAGATTCTCTGGTCAAATGAGACTAAAATTGAACTTTTTGGCCATCATGGGAAACACCATGTGTGGCACAAACCCAACACCCTGAGAACACCATTCCTACAGTGAAGCATGGCGGTGGTAGCATCATGCTGTGGGGATATTTTTCATCTGCAGGGACAGGAAAGCTGGTCAGGACTGAAGGAAAGCTGGATGGCACTAAATACAGGGCAATTCTGGAGGAAAACCTGTTTGAGTCAGTCAGAGGTTTGAGATTTGGATGAAGGTTCACATTCCAGCAGGACAATGACCCTAAACATACTGCTAAAGCTACACTGGAGTGGTTTAAAGGGAAACATTTAAATGTCTTGGAATGGCCTAATCAAAGCCCAGATCTCAATCCAATTGAGAATCTGTGGCATAACTTAAAGATTGTTGTACACCAAGACAACCCATCTAACTTGAAGGAGCTGGAGCAGTTTTGCCTTGAGGAATGAGCAAAAATCCCAGTGGCTAGATGTGCTAAGCTAATAGAGGCATACCCCAAGAGACTTGCAGCTGTAATTGCAGCAAAAGGTGGCTCTACAAAGTATTGACTTTGGGGGGGTGAATACCTATGCATACTCCAGATTTCTGTTTTTTCATCTTAATTATAGTTTGTGTCACAATGAAAAAAAAGAAAAAAGAAAATTTGCACCTTGAAAGTGGTAGGCATGGTTTTGTAAATCAAATGGTGGTAACCGTCCAAAATCCATTTTAACCCTTTGGTGACTGACCCCTTGAAAATGGTTCCTCCAGGAACGATGACGTTTCAGTTGTCAAGACAACGGAAAAACTAAAATACAAAAACAGAAAGATACGTCACAATGCTCTTGTGCACAAAACAAAATGCTCTTGTATTTGTATTTGTATTTTAGTTTTTCCGTTGTCTTGACAACTGAAACGTCATGGTTCCTGGAGGAACCATTTTCAAGGGGTCAGTCACCAAAGTTAATTCCAGTTTGTAATGCAACAAAACAGGACAAACACCAAAGGGGATGAATACTTTTGCAAGACACTGTGTGTGTGTGTCAGACACACACACACACACACACACACTGTCACCTAACTTATATTTACAGTGCCCTTCACAATTATTGGCACCCCTTTTAAAGATTAGCAAAAAGGGTTAGAAAAAAATCCACCTTTTGGTGAAGTCACTTCATCTCACACTGAAAAAATGAGGAAAAAATCCAACCTTTAATAGAAACAAAATTATTCAGAGAAAAACAAATCCCTCATCAATAAATAATTGTTTTCAACAAAACCATGTGTTTTGTTGGCACCCCTGGGAATGATAGTGAACACAATGTAACTGAAGCATGTTTCCCATTTAAATTGTACCTTGTTAAGTTGATTGGAGTGTGTAGAACCTTTCAAGCTGTAATCCATGACTTCCTGATTAACTGGGGTACAAATATGAGGTGACACAGAGGCCAAATTCCCTTAGTCATCCATCACCATTGGTAAGATAAGAGAACACACAAAGCAAATGAGGGAGAAGTGTGTTGACCTTCATGAGTCAGGGAATGGTTATACAGTGGTGCTTGAAATTTGTGAACCCTTTAGAATTTTCTATATTTCTGCATAAATATGACCTAAAACATCATCAGATTTTCACACAAGTCCTAAAAGTAGATAAAAAGAACCCAGTGAAACAAATGAGACAAAAATATTATACTTGGTCATTTATTTCTCATCTCATCTCATCTCATTATCTCTAGCCGCTTTATCCTTCTACAGGGTCGCAGGCAAGCTGGAGTCTATCCCAGCTGACTACGGGCGAAAGGCGGGGTACACCCTGGACAAGTCGCCAGGTCATCACAGGGCGGTCATTTATTTATTGAGGAAAATGATCCAATATGACATCTTTGTGAACCTCTAGGATTAGCAGTTAATTTGAAGGTGAAATTAGAGTCAGCTGTTTTCAATCAATGGAATGACAATCAGGTGTGAATGGGCATCCTGTTTTATGTAAGGAACAGGGATCTATCAAAGTCTGATCTTCACAACACATGTTTGTGGAAGTGTATCATGGCACGAACAAAGGAGATTTCTGAGGACCTCAGAAAAAGTGTTGTTGATGCTCATCAGGTTGGAAAAGGTTACAAAACCATCTCTAAAGAGTTTGGACTGCACCAATCCACAGTCAGACAGATTGTGTACAAATGGAGAAAATTCAAGCCCATTGTTACCCTCCCCAGGAGTGGTTGACCAACAAAGATCACTCCAAGAGCAAGGTGTGTAATCGTCGGTGAGGTCACAAAGGACCCCAGGGTAACTTCTAAGCAACTGAAGGCCTCTCTCACATTGGCTAATGTTGATGTTCATGAGTCCACCATCAGGAGAACACTGAACAACAATGGTGTACATGGCAGGGTTGCAAGGAGAAAGCCACTGCTCTCCAAACATAACATTGCTGCACATTTGCAGTTTGCTAAAGATCACGTGGACAAGTCAGAAGGCTATTGGAAAATGTTTTGTGGATGGATGAGACCAAAATAGAATTTTTGGTTTAAATGAGAAGCGTTATGTTTGGAGAAAGGAAAACACTGCATTCCAGCATAAGAACCTTATCCCATCTGTGAAACATGGTGGTGGTAGTATCATGGTTTGGGCCTCTTTTGCTGCATCTGGGCCAGGACGGCTTGCCATCATTGATGGAACAATGAATTCTGAATTATACCAGCAAATTCTAAAGGAAAATGTCAGGACATCTGTCCATGAACTGGGTCTCAAGATAAGCCGGGTCATGCAGCAAGACAACGATCCTAAGCACACAGGTTGTTCTACCAAAGAATGGTTAAAGAAGAATAAAGTTAATGTTTTGGAATGGCCAAGTCAAAGTCCTGACCTTAATCCAATCAAAATGTTGTGGAAGGACCTGAAGTGAGCAGTTCATGTGAGAAAACCCACCAACATCCCAGAGTTGAAGCTGTTCTGTACAGAGGAATGGGCTAAAATTCCTCCAAGACGGTGTGCAGGACTGATCAACAGTTACTGGAAACGTTTAGTTGCAGTTATTGCTGCACAAGGGGGTCACACCAGATACTGAAAGCAAAGGTTCACATACTTTTGCCACTCACAGATATGTAATATTGACTCATTTTCCTCAATAAATAAATGACCAAGTATAATATTTTTGTCTCATTTGTTTAACTGGGTTCTCTTTATCTACTTTCAGGACTTGTGTGAAAATCTGATGACATTTTAGGTCATATTTATGCAGAAATATAGAAAATTCTAAAGGGTTCACAAACTTTCAAGCACCACTGTATATATAAAAAAGCTACTCATCTGAAAGTGTCCATTTCTACTTTTAGGGCAATAATAAAAAAGTGGACACCAACTGGAACTGCTACAAACTTGCCTGGAAGAGGACCCAAGTTTATTTTGCTCTCAAAAAAAATCCCCAAGGATCACTGTTGGTGAATTACAAGAAAAAGTAAAATCTTGGGGTTTCCAAGTCTCAAAAACTACCATCAGACCCCACCTCCATGCCAACAGAGTCTTTGGAAGGTTTGCCAGAAAAAAAGCCTTTTCTGTCAGTTTACCACAAACTTTAGCACCTGAAGTTTGTGAAATGTGACTACAACTTTGACTGGAACTGTGTTCTATTCTCTAATGTAACAAAAATGGAGCTTTTTGCTAATAAACACATCATAATCCACAATCATTGCTAATAAATCCCACCATATGTGGGTTTGGCGTAAAAAGAAGGATGGCTATAATGAAAAGAATCCTATCCCAGCTGTAAAATATGGTGGAAATTCTGTGATGTTTTGAGGCTGTTATTCCTCCAAAGGCCCTAGAAACCTTGTTAGAGTACATGGTGTCATGGACTCCATGAAATACCAGGACATTTTAAATCAAAATCTGACTGCCTCTGCCAGAAAACTAAAACTGAGTCATCATTGGATCTTCCAGCAGGACAATGATCTGAAGCAAATTTTCAAATCAACACAAAAATGGTTAACTGACCACAGAATAAAACTTCTGCCATGGCCATCTCAGTCCTGTGACCTGAACTCCATTGAAAACCTGTGGGCTGAGCTGAAGAGGAGCATGCACAAGAGAGAGCCAAGGACCCTGGATGATGTGGAGAGATTCTGTAAAGAGGAATGGGCTCAGATGCCCGATAGACAAAAACGACTTTCCATCATTATTTTTTCATAATCAGTTAGTTTATTTATTCCTTTCAGCAGTAAAAGACTGAATTACAAGGAATGTCAGCAAGACATGAACAATCCTACATACAATAATACAAATCAATAATCAATGAATAATTATTAAATATTATAAATACTATAAATACTATACATAGAAAACTTCAAGTCAGGGGATATTAATCTACATTATATCTTCGTATCAACTTATCACATTTCCAGTAAGCACTTTTGGTGGCAGATGATAATGAAATCAATAAAGCTATATGGCCTTTCGAGTTCATAAAATTGGTTAAATTTAGTTCCGTCCAAAATTTAGTCATTGTGATATATGTTTATTTCTGTAATATCTAAAAAAAAAATCCAGACCATTCTGTGGCTGGGAAGTTATTTAATTTGAGGGGCTTCCCAAGGAAATAATGTGCATGAAATTGCTCGCTTCATGCAGTTAAGCAGACAGAGGAAGTCCGGTGTATGCATACGCAGGCTTACCTCCTTCTTTTTCTTCTTCTTTTGGGTTTTACGGCGGCTGACATCACAGTGTTGCATTACTGCCACCTACAGGTTTACCTTTAACCGTGCACTGACAGTTCCATTATTCTGTCGCTAAACGAACAGCTGATCACACCGAGGTGCTCGCTGACCGCAGATATTTATTAGTTTGGTCCTGCGTTTCCTTTCCTTCGCAACATAACATCTTTTCTTCTCGCATTCTGTTACTGTAGTTGGTCTTTCGTGTTTCATTCGCACACTCACGTCCTCCATTTTTCTCTCCTGTTTCAAATTTGTATCCCACAATACCTTGCACAAATGGGGAAAGCCCACCACGTGATGCATGATGTAGTATCTTGAATTGGGTCATGGTGAAGCAGGAAAAAAGTAGCTGAGAATTTCAGGCCACATGGCCCTAAATTCATTAATTGTTCTGTTTTAAAAAAATCTAATAAAATTGGAAGTCTGTGATTCGAATTCAGTAGCTTTCGGTTCACTAAACGAAAATAATTGGGTGCCAGAGAAAATTCTTTTTATGACCTTCACTTGAAAAATCTGAAAGGCAGTCTACCTTTAAAGCGTTTGGTTCTAGCCACCACTTCAATTATCCTATGACATGAAGTGTTTTTTAATGAGTACAAATTAATTGGAAAAAAAAAACAGTGAATTAGGTGCATTCAAACCTTTGACTTATATATATATATATATATATATATATATATATATATATATATATATATATATATATATACATACACACACACACACGAGTGTTTTACTGGGAAATACATATGAGCCACATCCGGGGCATTGACAAAAAAAAAAGTGACATATTTCTCAATATGTCAATCAAGAGAAAATTGATGAATTGTTTTGATAAATTTTGGAACTTTTTGTCTGTGAATGTGTCTATATACTAAAAAGAAAATCACACGTTGGCTTGAAGATATGAAGTTTATCTTCTCATGTTGAAAAACTTGCATTTTTCATACGAAACACATCACGGATCCGAGTTACACATTTCCTGATATTTCACTCCAATGACATCACTCCCAGTGTTTTCCCACTGACTAGACACACATTGTCAAAATGGAGAACTGGTTCAAATTTAAAATTCTTTTGATTAATTTGCAGTGTTTTTTTTGTGTGTGGATGTGTTCATATAATATAAAGAACATTACACGGTGGCACAAAGATATGAAGTTTATCTTTTCATGTAGGGCGGCACGGTGGTGTAGTGGTTAGCGCTGTCGCCTCACAGCAAGAAGGTCCTGGGTTTGAGCCCCGGGGCCGGCGAGGGCCTTTCTGTGTGGAGTTTGCATGTTCTCCCCGTGTCCGCGTGGGTTTCCTCCGGGTGCTCCGGTTTCCCCCACAGTCCAAAGACATGCAGGTTAGGTTAACTGGTGACTCTAAATTGACCGTAGGTGTGAATGTGAGTGTGAATGGTTGTCTGTGTCTGTGTGTCAGCCCTGTGATGACCTGGCGACTTGTCCAGGGTGTACCCCGCCTTTCGCCCGTAGTCAGCTGGGATAGGCTCCAGCTTGCCTGCGACCCTATAGAAGGATAAAGCGGCTAGAGATAATGAGATGAGATGAGATGAGATCTTTTCATGTTCTCATGTTGAAAAATATATATCACTCGTTCATTTCACTCAATTCTGATACATATACATTCAGCACTCGAAGATAAACTTCATATCTTCATGCTGCCATGTAATATCCTCTTTACAGTGGTGCTTGAAAGCTTGTGAACCCTTTAGAATTTTCTATATTCCTGCATAAATATGACCTAAAACATCATCAGATTTTCACACAAGTCCTAAAAGTAGATAAAGAGAACCCAGTTAAACAAATGAGACAAAAATATTATACTTGGTCATTTATTTATTTATTGAGGAAAATGATCCAATATTACATATTTGTGAGTGGCAAAAGTATGTGAACCTCTAGGATTAGCAGTTAATTTGAAGGTGAAATTAGAATCAGGTGTTTTCAATCAATGGGATGACAATCAGGTGTGAGTGGGCACCCTGTTTTATTTAAAGAACAGGGATCTATCAAAGTCTGATCTTCACAACACGTTTGTGGAAGTGTATCATGGCACAAACAAAGGAGATTTCTGAGGACCTCAGAAAAAGCATTGTTGATACTCATCAGGCTGGAAAAGGTTACAAAACCATCTCTAAAGAGTTTGGACTCCACCAATCCACAGTCAGACAGATTGTGTACAAATGGAGGAAATTCAAGACCATTGTTACCCTCCCCAGGAGTGGTCGACCAACAAAGATCACTCCAAGAGCACAGGCGTGTAATAGTCTGCGAGGTCACAAAGGACCCCAAGGTAACTTCTAAGCAACTGAAGACCTCTCTCACATTGGCTAATGTTAATGTTCATGAGTCCACCATCAGGAGAACACTGAACAGCAATGGTGTGCATGGCAGGGTTGCAAGGAGAAAGCCACTGCTCTCCAAAAAGAACATTGCTGCTCATCTGCAGTTTGCTAAAGATCACGTGGACAAGCCAGAAGGCTATTGGAAAAAATTTTGTGGATGGATGAGACCAAATTAGAACTTTTTGGTTTAAATGAGAAGCGTTATGTTTGGAGAAAGGAAAACACTGCATTCCAGCATAAGAACCTTATCCCATCTGTGAAACATGGTGGTGGTAGTTTGGTCCTGTTTTGCTGCATCTGGGCCAGGATGGCTTGCCATCATTGATGGAACAATGAATTCTGAATTATACCAGCGAATTCAAAAAGAAAATGTCAGGACATCTGTCCATGAACTGAATCTCAAGAGAAGGTGGGTCATGCAGCAAGACAATGACCCTAAGCACACAAGTCATTCTACCAAAGAATGGTTAAAGAAGAATAAAGTTAATGTTTTGGAATGGCCAAGTCGAAATGTTGTGGAAGGACCTGAAGCGAGCAGTTCATGTGAGGAAACCCACCAACATCCCAGAGTTGTAGCTGTTCTTTACGGAGTTATGAGCTAAAATTCCTCCAAGCCGGTGTGCAGGATTGATCAACAGTTACCAGAAACGTTTGGTTGCAGTTATTGCTGCACAAGGGGGTCACACCAGATACTGAAAGCAAAGGTTCACATACTTTTGCCACTCACAGATATGTAATATTGGATCATTTTCCTCAATAAATAAATGACCAAGTATAATATTTTTGTCTCATTTGTTTAACTGGGTTCTCTTTATCTACTTTTAGGACTTGTGTGAAATCTGTTGATGTTTTAGGTCATATTTATGCAGAAATATAGAAAATTCTACAGGGATCACAAACTTTCAAGCACCACTGTATATAAAAGGGTAATTGATAAGTATTTGTCCAGCAACCACTGCATCCATTTCCCTGTAACCTATTTACATAAGGATGCATGTATTCAGATAGTCATTTTTCATTTTATTTATTTTTTGTGCAATTCAAAACAAGGGACCCAAAAATGCTAGACATGGTCCTGACGAAGATTAATTTGTAGACAAACTTTAAAAAAAAAAAAAAAAAAAAAAAAAATATATATATATATATATATATATATATATATATATATATATATATATAAAATCTGCACCAGTTGTTGACTTACCTTCTCCGCATTATTCTCATAAGTCCAATGCAAAATTAAGAAAACAAAACTTTGAACACCAAAAACATAGATCAGCTGATGTGAGTCAAGGGAAAACAGTGTGAGTTTGAGTTTTCAGAGAATTATTCCTTAGTTGTGCTCACTTGAACTGAGCACTGAGAACAGTATATGCTTGGGGGGAGGCAAGTTAACAACACTTAAGGGCTCTTCACTTGTCCCTCTGGGGGGAACCCTCTGTGGTAAGCTACCTCTGTGGAACACTACAACAGAGTGTTTCTTATTAGAAAAGCTTTCAAGTATGACCTTTCTGGAAGAACCCATCAAGAATTTATCCCATTTACCTGAAAATTAAAGTTTTTTATTTTATATTTGAGGCCACAGGTAAACAGGTAATGCGCTCAGATGAACTTTACTGACTCTCTCTCTCTCACACACACACACACACACAGAGGGTTTGGTGTTCAGTGTGCGCTGAACACTGGCTCTCTGCTGCTTTGAAGATAAGCGCTGGTGTTCGCTCATAAACACTGATTGTAGCCTCGCTTTCCTGAGATTTTGATTTATTTAGAGAGTAGCGCTGAGAGCAGTTGGACCTCTCTTCCTGCCCTTTTCTGGCCATGTAAATCTCACTTTATTATTGGCAGCAGGAAAACACTCCATCATATACATGAGCCACCCTCAGTTCACCTCAAGGCCCAGCGCAGACAGATCGGCCCAAAAGCATGGCTTACTGGGACTTTGAAGGAAGAGGATCCTAAAATGCTCCAGTGTTTAAGTCAAAGTTCAGTTTATTGTCTTCCTGTCCTTATACACATATGCAACGTGGAGAAATACTGCAACTCCAGGACCAGGTTGGAAAATGTGCAATAAAACAAAGCAGGGCCAAATGAACAAAGAGCTGCCCTACATAATAGCATGAACTATACATATTGAAAATTCGACCCATTTATTATTCAAAATAGTAATATAAATTCCTAAATTATACTGCTGAAACCAAGAATCGTATGAAAGGAATTATGATTTAAGCAAAGTAGGCAACATCTCTCTCTCTCTCTCTCTCTCTCTCACACACACACACACACACACACTAACATCAACACAAACATGTGCTTCCTTCGATAAAGCCAGCAGAGACTGAGGCTGAGCCCCTTGTGACAACTGTAAGCCTGTGCTATAAATAGACTGTAGTAACCTCTGTTTGCAAAGCTCAGAAGAATTGCAAATGGTCAAGTGATCTCATACAATTTACTGGAATATGTATTCACTCATTTCGAATGGCTGTGTGCCAACCGGTGCTTAAAATATTACCTATAAGTAACATCTGTGAATTAAGAAAGTGAAGGCTTAAAAAATATAATGTAAATGACTGGAAAGTCATTGTATGGAATCTTTTTTCTACCACAGTAATAATGAAAAGATTTCATAATTATAACTTTCTATCTTATAATTATGAGATCTTATCTCATAATAATGAAATATGAGAAAGTTTCTCATCATTGTGACTGAGTATCTCATAATAATAAGATTTACAACCCAATTCCAAAAACGTTGGGATGCTGTGTAAACTAAATAAAAACAGAATGCAATAATTTGCAAATCAAGGAAACCCTATATTTCCTTGAAAACAGTACAAAGACAACATATCAAATGTTGAATGTGAGAAAACTTATTGCTTTTTGAAAATATACATGCTCATTTTGAATTTAGTGCCTGCAACATGTTTCACAAAAGATGGGACAGGGGCATTTTCACCACTTTGTTGCATCACCTCTAGTTTTAATAACACTCTGTAAATGTCTGGGAACTGAGGAGACCAATTAGTGTGGTTTTGAAAGTGAAATGTTGTTTCATTCTTGCCTGATATAGGACTTCAGTTGCGCTACAGTTCGGGGTCTCCTCTGTTGTATTTTGCGCTTCATAATGCACCAAATGGGCGGCACAGTGGTGTAGTGGTTTGCGCTGTCGCCTCACAGCAAGAAGGTCCGGGTTCGAGCCCTGTGGCTGATGAGGGCCTTTCTGTGCGGAGTTTGCATGTTTTCCGCGTGAATTTCCTCTGGGTGCTCCGGTTTCCCCCACAGTCCAAAGACATGCAGGTTAGGTTAACTGGTGACTCTAAATTGACTATAGATGTGAATGGTTGTCTGTGTCTATGTGTCAGCCCTGTGATGACTTGGTGACTTGTCCAGGGTGTACCCCGCCTTTCACCCGTAGTCAGCTGGGATAGGCTCCAGCTTGCCTGCGACCCTGTAGAAGGATAAAGCGGCTAGAGATAATGAGATAATGCACCAAATATTTTCAGTGGGAGACAAATCTTGACTGCAGGCAGGCCAGTTTAGCACCTGGACTCTTTTACTATGGAACCATGCTGTTCCCTGCAAAAGATATCATTTGAATGGCAGCATGTTGCTCTAAAACCTGTATATATTATTCAGCATTAATGATGCCTTCCCAGATGTACAAGCTACCCATGTCATGTGCTCTAATGCACCCTCATACCATCACAGGTGATGGCTTTTGAACTGATAACAGATTGGATGGTCCCTCTCGTCTTTAGCCTGGAGGACGTGGTGTCCATGATTTCCAAAAAGAATTTCAAATTTCAATTGGTCAAACCACAGGACAATTTTCCACTTCACCTCAGTCCATTGTAAATGAACTCAGGCCCAAAGAGGGCGGTGGTGTTTATTGGATATTGTATATTATATATGGTTTTAACTTGCATTTGTGGATACACTGACAAACTGTGTTCACAGACAGTGGTTTTTGGAAGTGTTCCTGAGCCCATGCAGCAATTTCCACTACAGAATCATATCTGTTTTTTTTTTTTTATGCAGAGTCACCTGAGGGCCCAAAGATGGCAGGCATTCAATGTTGGTTTTCACCCTTGTCCCTTGTGTACAGAGATTTCTCCAGATTCTCTAACTCTTTTAATGATATTATGTACCATAGTGGATGTGATCCCCAAATGCTTTGCAAATTTACAACCCCAAATCAGAAAACATTGGGATGGTATGGAATATGCAAATACAAAAAAGAAAACAGTGATTTCTAAATTTACTTGACTTGTATTTCACTGCAGACAGTATGAACCTAAGATATTTCATGTTTTGTCTGATCAGCTTCATTTCATTTATTAATATCCATCCATTCCTGCATTTCAGGCTTGCAACACACTTAAAAAAAAAGTTGGGGTGGAGGCAATTTCAGTCTAGTAATGAGGTAAAACAATTAAATAATGTTGTGATTTAAAACAGGTGATGTCAAGAGGTGTCTGTAATCATGATTTGGTACAAAATCAGTATCCAGGAAAGGCCTAGTTTTTGAAGAGCTCCAGTTTGTCAACAAATGTGTGAGAAAATTATTGAAATGTTTAAAAACAATCTTCCTCAAAGAAAGATATGAAGGCATTTGGATATTTCACTCTCTACTGTGCATAATATCATTAAACGATTCAAGGAATCTGGAAGAATTTCAGTGCATAAAGGCCAAGGGAACAAACCTAAGCTGAACACCCATGATTTCCGATCCCTCAGATGGCACTGCATCAAGAGCCGTCATTCATCTATAGCTGATATAACCACATGAGCTTGGGATTACTTTGGCAATCCTTTATCAAGCTCAACAGAGTTACATCTACAAATGCCAGTTAAAACTTTACTGTGCAAAAAGGAAGCCTTATGTTAACTGTGTTCAGACGTGCCATAGACTTCGCTTAACAAAAATCAAAGAACACAGGGACAAGGGAAATCCAGGCAGAGGAAGCAAAACACAATCCAAAGGAACAAGCAGGTAAAACAGGGGCAAAAAATTGGACAGAAAACTAGACAAAAAACAAGGAACAATTCAGGCAGGGGGAATCAAGAAGACACAATACCAAAGGGTTGTAGCAAGGCGAGGAAAGTCTACGAGAGACAGTCTGGCAACTGGAGTAGCTCCAAACAGTTCTTAAGAAGGCCCTGGCTGATGGGAGAGGAGTGGTAGCAGGTGTGGGAGTGCCGCTTCAGGGAAAATGGCCTTCAGCAGGGCAGGACTGAATTCCTTTCCCGGATCCGGCCTGGAGCCGGCATGGAAGTCCCACAAACTCAGGCATGGATGGACTGAACCGGACTGTAACAGTACCCCCCCTTCAATGGACACCTCCAGGTGCCTTAGGAAGTGTCTCAGGGTGTTGTTGGTGGAAGTCCGTGATGAGGGTGGGATCCATGATGAACCTGGCAGGAACCCAGCTCCTCTCCTCAGCACCATACCCCTCCCAATCAACCAGGTACTGGAGTCCTCTGCCTCAGTGTTGTACCTTCAGCAACCTCCTGACCATGAAGACCTCACCACCATCTATGAACCTGGGAGGAGGAGGGGGTTTGGAGGGTGGGGATAGGGAACTGGAGACAAGGGGTTTAACTTGGGAGACATGGAAAGTTGGGTGAATACGGCACATGGTTACGGGCAGAGACAGTCTTACAGAGCAGGGACCTTGGAGATGGGGAAAGGTCCTATGAACCTGGGAGCCAATTTGTGGGAGACTGTCTTGAGGGGCAGGTGGCGAGTGGAGAGCATTACCCGCTGCCCCACCCAATAGATGGGAGCTGCCGAGTGGTGTTTGTCAGCTTGCTCTTTAAACATCTTGACAGAACGTAGGAGCTTTTTCCTGGTCATTGCCCATGTTCTCCTGCAGTGGTGCACAAACACCTGGGCAGAGGGCACGGCGACTTCTTCTTCTTAGATGGGGAAGAGTGGTGGCTGGTAACCCAGAGAGCACTGGAAGGAGGAAAGACCTGTAGCAGAGGTGGGTAAGGAGTTGTGATCGTACTCTATCCAAGGAAGGGTCTTGGTCCAGGAGGCAGCATCCTTGGACACCATGCACCTGAGAGACACTTCCAGCTCCTGGTTGGCCCGTTCCATCTGTCCATTGGTCTGAGGGTGAAAACCTGAAAACAGACTGCGAGAAGCACCAATGAGTTTACAGAAAGCCTTCCAGAATTGGGCAGAGAACTGGGGTCCATGGTCTGATATGATGTCTGAGGGGAGTCCGTGTAGACGGAAAACATGGAGTATCAGCAATTCGGCAGTCTCCTTGGCGGTGGGAAGCTTGGGCAGAGGGATAAAATGAACAGCTTTAGAAAAACAGTTGACAACAGTGAGGATACAAGTATTGCCACCTGAATTAGGGAGTCCTGTGATGAAATCCAGGGCTATGTGTGACCAGGGCCGGTGGGGAACAGGAAGGGGTCTCAGTAGGCTGGCAGAGGGTCTGTTGCCAGTCTTGTTCCTGGGGCAGATGTCGCAAGCTGCCACAAACCTCTGGACGTCCTCTTTGATGGATGGCCACCAAAAGCATTGTTGGATGAGTGCCAGAGTCCGGGCTGCTCCTGGGTGGCACGCCATTCTGGAACCATGACCCCACTGCAACACTTGTGCCCGCACAGAAACAGGAACAAAAAGATGGTTAGGAGGTGCATTACTGGGCCCTGGGTCCTGCTTATGGGCCTTCTGGACCAGGGTTTCCACCTCTAACAGAGCGGCCCCCACCAGGCACCGTGGAGGAAGGATGGTCTCGGGGGAGGTCAATTCCTCCGGGAGGGGAGAAAACATTCTGGACAAGGCATCAGGCTTACCATTCTTAGAGCCTGGGCAGAAGGAAAGTGTGAACTTGAAGCAAGAAAAGAAGAGAGACCATTGGGCCTGACGAGAATTGAGGAGCTTGGCAGTCCTGAGGTATTCAAGGCTCTTGTGATCTGTCCATATGATGAAGGGAAGGTCTGACCCCTCCAACCAATGTCTCCATTCTTCCAAGGCCAGTTTAACGGCCAACAGTTCCCTATTGCCAATGTCATAGTTTCTCTCAGAGGGGGAAAGCCGACGAGAGAAGGAGCAAGGATGAAGCTTGTTGTCACTAGCCAATCTTTGGGACAATATGGCCCTGACCTCTGACTCCAAAGTATCGACCTCAACCACAAACTGCTGGGACGGATCTGGAATGGTGAGTATAGGTGCTGATGTGAACCTTCCTTTGAGCTCGGAGAACGCCTTCTCGGCCCCTTCCCCCCAGCTGAAAGGGACCTTGGTGGAAGTTAGAGCCATGAGGGGCCCAGCCACCAAACTAAAGTTCCTGATGAATCACCTGTAGAAATTTGCAAATCCAAGAAACTGCTGGAGTTCTTGTCGAGAGGACGGCGTGGGCCAGTCAGCAATTGCCTTGAGTTTCAGGGGGTCCATCTGAATCTGTGCAGGGGAGGTAATGAAACCCAGAAAGGGGACAGAACTTCTATGGAACTCACATTTCTCAGCCTTAACAAAGAGTTTATTTTCCAGGAGTCATTGAAGGACCTGCCTGACGTGGATGTGGTGTTCATCAAGGAAGCGGGGGAAAAATCAATATATCGTCCAGATAAACTAAAACAAAAAGGTTAAGGTAGTCCCTCAGAACATCATTAACAAGGGCCTGGAAAACCGCGGGAGCATTAGTCAGGCCGAACAGAACCACGAGATATTCATAGTGGCCCGTGGGGGTGTTGAACGCTGTCTTCCATTCGTCCCTTTCCCTGATCCTCACGAGGTGGTAAGCATTACACAGGTCTAGTTTGGTGAAAATCTGGGCTCAGGACCATCCTAACTTTTTCTGATTTGAGGTTGTATGTTGAGGAACGTTATTCTTAATACTATTTTCCCACACAGTCTTTCACAGAGCGGTGAACTATGCATGATGGTTGAATCACTTCATGTGCTTTCCTTTTCACCACGTCACAGCGAAACAGGCCCAAACTATGATAATACCACCGCCATGTTTCACAGATGAGACATACACTCTCCATCTTTACTTCTGAGAGACTCCGTCTCTCTGGGATGCTCTTTTTATACCCAATCATGTTACTGACCTGTTGTCAATTAACTAAATTAGTTTAAAGAATAGTAATAAAATACACAACTTTTACTGTCTTTTGCTGCCCCGTCCCAACATTTTTTGAAACGTTGCTGACGCTATATTCAAAATGAGCATATATTTTTTCAAAATACAATAAGATTTATCAGTTTCAACATTTGATATGTTGACTTTGTACTATTTTCAATGAAATATAGGGTTTCCATGATTTGCAAATCAGCACATTCTGTTTTTATTTACGCTTTACACAGCGTCCCAACTATTTTGGAATTGAAATTGTAATTTTGAGAACATGTTCTCATTATTATGAAATAGTAAGTCATTTTTTCTGACATAAGTCTTAACACTGACATAGTATATGTTCTCATTATTATGACATAGCCTAACCTAATATGTGACTTAATTTTCTTTTTTTTTTTTAAATGGCAGAAATGGGCTTCCAAATCATTGAGACTTACAGTGTAAGGCATCTATGTTTTATCCAGTACACTATTTTTGACAAATACAAATTATTCAAGTGCTCATGGGTGAAATATGCAGTACTACAGTCTGGAATGTCATGACCAGCTGTGTTTACTTCATTAGTGACATTTCCATCGGAATTCAGTCAGAATGTCAGGAATGTGTCGGGTAAGTAAGGACAACTTCACCTCAGGACATATTATGAAGTGATCATCGCCATGCTTTGGAAAATATACAGGAAATATGTTGGCACTTTTAATGTGATTGAGAAGTCCAGTTATTTTTCCTCATGTGTTCGAGTTTATCCTTCTCTATTGCAGCTGCAAACTTTTTTTTTCCCCTCCAGCAGGTCGATGGAGAATCAGCGCCTCAGCCCGGATACAGCTGTATGTGAGTAATACCACGTTCACAACCACTTTGCCTGGTCTCCATCTACATACACACACAAAACAGAGGCCGGAGAAAGGCAGCTGGTTCCTGTTTTCAGGCACCAAAGCCTCTTTATTTTCCCTGCATTTCCTGTTCACCTGCTCCAGTTGATCCTAATTTCTTCTCTTCAGAAATGTCCCTGGTACCCTCTCATAAATAAAGGTATTAAACTGTACTTTTCTTTGGGATGGTACAATCAATCAACAGTACACTTTTCTACCTTTAGTATGTAGCTTTTATCTGGGAAGGTGCAAGTGATGTACTGTTACCACAAAGAAGGAAGCACACAACTGTCTCGAATGTCTTTGTATAATGTAGCATTATGATTTCTCTTTACTAGAATGACCAGGTCTAGCCCAAACGTGTTCCAGCATGACAATGACTCAGTACACAAAGTAAGGATCATGAAGAAATAATTTGCCAAAACTGGTGTGGAAGAACTTCAGTGACCTATAAAGAGCTCTGATCTCAACTCTACTAAACACTTTTGGGATGAATATGAACACTGCTTGCTAGGCTTTCGTTTTTGTCTAACATCAGTACCTGACCTCACGAATGCTCTTGTTGAATGAGCACAAATTCCCACAGTCACACTTGTAAGACTTCGTAGAAGAGTGGAGGCTGTTACAATAGGAAAGACCAACTCCATATTAGTACCCACGGTTTTGGGAAGGAATATTCAGTAAGCACATCTGGTTGTAATGGTCAGGTGTCCACATACTTTTGGCCATAGTGTATCAATATGCATAAATTGACTGTACCACCTCAGTGACAAGGAAAATACAGTTTGGTACCTTTATTTCTGAGAGTGTATACCATCTTTGTCTGCTGGTAAATTATTTTCCAGCTGCTATATTATTTGAATAAACTGATCAATAAATTACAGCTGTGGTATTTTCTTCACATTCATAGCAGCAACTCAGAAACTGTTTCCTTCATCCCACCACATACCAGCTGGCAAAGACAGTCTACCATTTTGGCCTGTAGTTTAGTCAGACTAAGTTGTATTTTCCAACATGGTACATTAGAGGAAATAACTGTAGCCTTGTCTTTTAGTACCAGACCTGGAGAAACCGGACTTGAGTCATAAAAAATGATGACCTCGGTTAATCCTCAGCTAACCTCACACCCATATATCAGCCATGTTGGTAGTGGGGTTTTTTTTTTGAGAATTTTTCCATGGGCTGATGACTGACTCGAGGCTACTTTCACTAAGTAAAAGAAGCATACATTTATTCTAATAATTTGTACTTCTTGGTTTTGTGTGTTGTCCTACTTACTGTAAAATTTCTGCCTGCACACAAATACCCTTTTAAGCCATAAATATTAGCATAGGAACTTAGTAGAAATAAATAACTTTCATCCATGGGTTTCCTACTGACTTTTCCCCTTAAAAGGTAGACTGCCATTCAGATTTTTCAAGTTTAGGTTATAAAATGAATTTTCCCCGACACCCAATTATTTTTGTTTAGTGGACCAAAAGCTACTGAATTCGAATTGCAGACTTCCAATCTTATATTTAAAAAAAAAAAAAAAACAATTAATGAATTTAGGGCCATGTGGTCCTAAACTCTTCACTATTTTTTCCTGCTTCACCATGACCCAATTCAAGATACTACATCATGCATCACATGGTGGGCTTTCCCTGTTCACACAAGGCATTGTGGGATACAAATTTGAAACAGGAGAGAAAAACAGAGTATGTGAGTGTGTGAATGAAACGTGAAAGAATGACTACAGTAATGGAAAGCAAGACGTTATGTTGTGAAGGAAAGGAAACGCAAGACCAAACTAATAAATATCAGTGGTCAGCGAGCACCTCTGTGTGATCAGCTGTTTGTTTAGCGACAGAATGATGGAACTGTCAGTGCACAGTCAAGGTAAACCTGTAGATGGCAATAATGTAACACTGGATGCCAGCTGCTGTAAAACCCAAAAGATGAAGAAAAAGAAGCAGGTAAACCTGCGCATGTGCACATGGACTTCCTCTGTCTGTTTGACTGCACGAAGTGAGCAATTTCATGCACGTTATTTGCTCAGGAACCCCCTCAAATTAAATAATTTCCCAGCCACAGAATGGCCTGTTTTTTTTTTTTTTTTTTGAGATATTGCAGAAATAAACACATCACAATGACCAAATTTCAGAGGGAACTAAATTTCAGCGATTTTATGAAATTGAAAGGCTGTCTAGCTTTAACTCAATGCAAACAGAAAGACAGTTTTGGTTGGCAATGGTGCATAGTTATTTATTTCTTAAAATTCAAAGTGCTTTTAATATGCACTGATTAGAACAGATAGTGCCTTTGTTGGGAAATAAGAAGTAATATACTTGTACTCAAAGTCTTCATAATGATGACCTCACAAAAAGTGGGAAACTGAACTATTCAACAGCCATGTAACGGAAGCAAGCAAAACATTACCACTACAAGTCGAGCTTCAAGCTTGGAGACAATTTATTACTGATTAACAAAAACAATGATACATATTTACACAAATATCACTCAGAAAACTGGCTTTTGAGTGTCAGTATGCCACATCAAATATCATGAACTGTAGTACTTCAAGACATCCTTGTCAGTGGGTTTAAGGATCTTTTTCTCTGCCAAATTTACGACCCAACCTGGGGCCAATCCAAAAAAGATCTGTCGTGGGTCCTTCCTCTCTGCTAACATTTTGCACACTGATTCAGTTGACATGTCTGGTAACGCGTAGCCGTATTTCTTTGCCAGTGAAAGCCGGGCGGCCTGGATCTGCTCTGGATCGGCAAGATAACCGCGGTTATTAGGATCTATGTAGTATGGAAGGAGATCTTCACCAGGGAGCATCCGCTTAGGAATGGGCTGGCCAGTCATGAAGAATGGTACTGGTTTCACAAGGATATCTGCAGCAAAAACACACACAAAGGGGCAAGTTAGAATAAAGCCTCGGTTACAACCGGCCGTACGTGCTCCTACGGCCGGTCTATGTGCAAAAAACGCAAGAAACGCACGGAGGGCGCGCGTGTGACGTGCTGATTTTCGAGCCGTAGACTGGCCGCAGAGGTTCTTTGTCATGTCAAACAAACTCTACGGGCGCTTACGTTTTTTTCAGGTTGCAAGACAAACTTACAGCCAACGTGCGTCTTTCTCCATGAACAAAAAAAACGCAACGATCTGAGAAACGCCAAAAATCGCACGGCCAAAAAAAATCGTACGTCCGGTTGTGACCTAGGCTTAAGTTATACAATATTGCAGGGGTGGGCAATCTGGCTAAAAATATCATGATTTTTTTTTTCCCCCCTTTCAGGCTGGACCGCCATCTACGATTTTATCACAATTATGTTCATGTTGGTTTTTTAACACAGTTTTCCAGGTTACTATTCAAAGAGTGGCCAAAATAAATTTTCCTGTTGATGTAACTATAGCTCTAGAAAGAAATATAGCCTGAAAGAAAAACACTAACCTCTTCGATCAAAGTACATTTTCAGACTAATGTAAATGAAGTGCACTTCTTGACAAAATATCAGTTATTCTAAAATGATCATTTTAAACAAAAATATAGCATGGATTGCATAAATCCTTAATACTACTACTACTACTACTACTAATAATAATAATAATAATAATAATAAGCATCACCTCAACTAATGTATTCAGTATTTAAAAGGGCAATAAACAGAAAGGAGACTGAATGGGAAGGGAGTATTTAAATATGTTTAAATAATGAATACATTCAACAGGGTTGGCTTTACATTTTTATTTAACATTTTTAAAATAAGCTACTCATGCTTAATTTTGTTTTTTATTGCACTTCTCTCAGCATTCTGTGTACAGCTAAGGAATGGCAGTGTAAGAAAAACATTTGCAAGCCTGTAAGTCTTACAGAGGCTCGACTATGTTAAATCACTGAAAGCGCTCGTTTTGAACTGTTCTGATGGGTGGTATATCCTTGGCCAGGTTAAAAGTCACGACATCATTGATTACTTGTTTCCTCGTAAAGAGGTGGCCTTTTAAAACGCATTTGATTACTTCCCTGTTTCTGGCTGTGTTGCAGTTCATGTATCCTCTCTGTGTTATGAGGTGTTCACTATACACGTTGAGTGCTTTCTTGGTGGTTAGACAAAATCTTTATGCTTTCTTAGTGTGCCAGTCTTGCCTTTCTAAGAATAATAAACTTGATTATCCACAGAAATCTTTCAGCTTACACTGATTTCCAAAGATGCTGTGCAATAACATGAAAAAAAACAAAATAACAATCAAGTACAATATATCATTCGATATAATAAATGTTATTAGTATAAATACGGAGGGGATTATAGGAAGTCATGCACCGATAGTCCGAATTTCTCGACCAATTTCTCAATAATCGCCTCGAGTGACTCAGCAAAATGGCGGCCAATCGCTTCGTCACCGTGAGGAAGAGTTAGAAATTCTGAAAGAAAATGCTGTTCCTAAAAGCACTAAAGATGCCATGAAGTTCGGTCTAAAACTATTCAAAAGTGGAATTGTGATTAAAGTATTTTATGTGAGTTGGCGTAGAGTAGTGACAAGTCTGCACCACGCTGTTATTACATTTGCATGCTGCTTTTGAAGTTTTAAATACGATTTTTTTTTTTTTTAAATCATCACCACCTGTGTATTTCTACTAAAACAATTATCTGCCTCAGGCTCAGTGAATATTGGTGAATAATAACCTCGACGACTTCTTGGTTATTATTCACTTTGCCTTCGGTGAATAATTATTAAATAATATAACTAAATACTAATAATATTGGGCGGCACGGTGGTGTAGTGGTTAGCGCTGTCGCCTCACAGCAAGAAGGTCCTGGGTTCGAGCCCCGGGGCCGGCGAGGGCCTTTCTGTGTGGAGTTTGCATGTTCTCCCCGTGTCCGCGTGGGTTTCCTCCGGGTGCTCCGGTTTCCCCCACAGTCCAAAGACATGCAGGTTAGGTTAACTGGTGACTCTAAATTGACCGTAGGTGTGAATGTGAGTGCGAATGGTTGTCTGTGTCTATGTGTCAGCCCTGTGATGACCTGGCGACTTGTCCAGGGTGTACCCCGCCTTTCGCCCATAGTCAGCTGGGATAGGCTCCAGCTTGCCTGCGACCCTGTAGAAGGATAAAGCGGCTAGAGATAATGAGATGAGATGAGACTAATAATATTAATCTTCATGGGTAACATCTCAATGGTACAGTCATGAGTAATGTCTTCAAGTATGTCGACAAACTCCCCATTCTGCGAACACAATAGGAAATGTAATCTAAGAAACTGTTTATTCTTGATTAGTATTCATTTAGTCACATGTCAGTCAGGGAGAGAGCAGGCTGGACTATATCATAGTGTAAATTCTGGTTCATGAAACAGCTTTAGGTGCCATGTCTGCGTGTTCTCATAGCAACTGATAAAATGTTTATCATGGTACGGTAATTGATGTATATTGTACAACCAAGTCATCTCACCAACCCCTACAATATAGTACCATAAATAGTCTAACAACTACTTAATTGCTAAAGTTTATTATAAATGTCAGTTGACTTTATGCTATATGTATTTTTACATGCATATGTATACTGTGTGACTCACCAAGGCTGCGAGGGTCGTAGTAGCTGGTGGAGATTACGCCTCCATTGCGTTCCACTGCAGCAATGGCAGCTTCGGAAGCACGCTGAACCTCCAGATTCACCTTTGCACAGAATATGTCTGCTCCCTTGAATATACACAAGGACAGTTAAGTTGCTGAGAAAGTGCTCTTAATACAAGACTCTTAAAAATGACTGACTGCTGCCCCCCTCTGGACAACCTGATTCATTCCGACCTGATGAGGAATTTATATCACAATGAAATGAACAATCATTATTGGGGGGGGACCCCAAAACAACCACCTGAAAGAACACCGGGAAATTATTTATTTTTGAGTGTGACATGAATTCATCTCCATGTCATGCAGTTTTCAGCGGTGTGTGCATGTCCCCCACCCAACTCTTTACTTTAGACATTAATGAGCACATCATAATAATCATAAATGCCCAAACCTCTTCGACAAGATTGACCCCATAGTCACGTTTGAGCGGCTGAATGGTGACTCCTCTGCCGTTGACCAGCTGTGTGAGGTCTATGGGCCGAGACGGATCCACACGGCCAAGGTCTATTAAATACTGTAGCCTCCGCAGAGTGAGTGGTGGGTACTGTTGGCGACGGCTGAGGACAAACACACACACTTATGTTTAAATCAATGAGGAGGTTGTGGAAAATTATCCTGGCAAGAGAAAATCTTACAAATTATTTAACATTATATGAGAAATCCAGCAAGTGAGCAGTATAGTTTTCCCACCTGTGCCCCTCATTGTAACCATATTTAGGAATGAGCAAGTAGAATGGGGTCTGGCCTCCCTCAAAGCCTAGGCGCGGACGGTTCCCACGCTGACGTTCACCTTTGTGGCCCCGTCCGCTCTTATTCCCACCATGCATCCCCCGGCCCCGACGCTTCTCCTGTACATAGGCATTATTTTTTAGCTGTACAAAGTGCATATCTTCAACTTAAAATCTACATGCTTTAATTCCAATACAGGGCTTGACATTAATGGTTGTCCGCTTGTCCTGGACAAGTGATCCTTTATGTCGGACAAGTTCATCGTCTCAGTTACTTGTCCAATCGGACAAGTGCCAAAATACGCCAATATTCGGGTTACATATCAAATTTATCAGTTTATTCACATGATTTCCGAAGCATCTCACTCAACATATTGTCTTGATGAATCACCGGATGTTTCTCTTCGGAAAGAGCGATGTGCGCATGCGCAATATTCCGCTTGCGAAACCGGCCAATACCGCTTCGTGTATTTGAGCTGAAAAGTAAACAGTCGTTTACCAGACCCTCCAGGATTTCGCGATGTTGCGATTTGCAACATCAACGCAAATTCAACCAATCCCCGCGAATTCAGGGCGGTGTTGCAATTATATCCAATCACTGCAACTTTCCCGCAAATTTGACCAATCGTTGGCGTCGTCTTGAGGTGACATCGACAAACTACCTTACGCCTTACTTCCGTGTATACGTTCAAGAGAAGCAGCATGTGCGCAGTGTTGCCAGATTGGGCGGTTTTTGAACATATTTTGGGCTGGAAAACATCAGCAGTATCTGGCAACACTGCATGTGCGAGTCAGTGTTTATATAGGCTTAAATTCTGTTCCTGAAAGTGTGTTATGTTTACAGTGAAGGACTGTGTGCACTTTACATTATTTTTTACTTAATACAAGAAATTAATGGATGCCAACATTTTTGCCAAAATGGTATTTTATTTTCCATTGTTTAGGCAGCTTCAGCATCATACTGTGAGATTCTGTTCAAATTGTTTTTTTTCTTCTATGAAGCCTGAGCCATTTATTAGTTTATAATTATTGTTTAATTTAGTCTTCAGGAGAGACTGCCTGCACACAGTACTAGTATTAATAGTTTTTTATTTTCTTACATGAAAGCTGAGGCATTTATATTATATTTTAAGGTAACTTCATGTTGTGCTGCGAGGTTCTATGCACTTTAACTTTTGAACCAACAGGAGCATTTGGATAAGTAAAGCCTATTTTTCTGCATTTTTGTAGTCCTGGTAATCTTTTATATTGGTAAAGTTGTTTATAGGACCATTTCTCAGTGTCTTTGTTTTTTTTATTCAATAGTTTTTCAGTAATCACTTAATATTTAACATATCACTCAATTTTAATCACAAAAAGAGAAATTTGCAACAATTTCTCGCAACTTTCACTTCCTCCCGCAATGTAATCGCAACAAAAACCTAAAAAACACCGCAACTTTCATCACAACCATTAAATACCAGACAGGAGCCACAATGAATAATTAGACAACAACAGTTAATCAGTGGAGGATATATATTCAAAGTTAATAATTTAAAAATGAAAATATACTGTATAATTTTAATTTTCTGGTTTTCAATTTCTCATAAATAAATTAATGATTGGAGTCCAATTTTTTTCTGCAGTGAATAGATTGTGTTAAAGTAATTCTGGTGAAATTAGTTTATTACAAATAGTTTTTGTGGGTTTTTTTCTCAAATTTTTCTTCGGACAAGTCAACTTCACATTCGGACAAGTACATTTCCTTTCAACTTGCCCGACAGGACAAGTGGTTTCAAAAGTTAATGTAGAGCCCTGCAATATCTTTCATTTTGCTCTATATTAAGCTGTGGATCATTAACCATACTGGTTGTCAGTATGGATATAAATACCCTAACAAAGACCAAGTGCACCAGATCGCTATTTCAGATCTTTGGGATCAATTTGTCCATTTCAAAAGGATAACTCTATATTTCTAGACTTGATTCTAGAAGTTGATGTAGAACATGCTTTCAATTTCAGCAGTCAGCTGAACACCCATACATTAACGTACAGGACGCTTGGCTGTTGTAGGAAAAACGAATCCTGGATATCACGCCGATGTTTCAGATGCAAGTGTATTCCAGAGCCTGGACTTTCCCCCATTTAATCTGACCGCCCTGAGTTTGTTATTAAGGCCACAAAGTATCAATTTATCTGCAGTCTGCTTGCCAACCATTACTGACATTATACAACCCCAAATTCCAAAAATGTTGGGACACTGTGCAGGGCTCTACATTAACTTTTGAAACCACTTGTCCTGTCGGGCAAGTTGAAAGGAAATTTACTTGTCCGAATGTGAAGTTGACTTGTCCGAAGAAAAATTTGAGGAAAAAAAAAAAAAAAAACTATTTGTAACCCAACAATCTTAATTGTATGTTTCCGAATTCACAACATATGCAGAATATCTATGAATCAAAAGTAATCAAAACTTGATATACTGAGGCAAAAGCTCAAAAATATAGTAAAACAGACTGATTGATACCATAATTCACCAATTATGCTTTAGTTCAGAAGCAATATATTCCAATAGAGTAGAAATTATGAACATAAAATTTTAAGAACAAATAACTATACTATGAGATCCAGAAACACTAACCATTATATATACACAGATCAGTACTCTGCAGTTCAGTAACAAATATCACAAAAAGTAACATTATCATAAAATTTATGACTTGAGATATCACTAGTTTGGACAAGAGAAACAAATAACAATGCTACAAATAAAAACAACTGATAACAAAATTGACTATTATACACTGAAATCTAGTTATCAAATGACATGATAATATATCTTATGAAAACCTCCACACCTCTATTGACTCACAATAAAGAAATCATTTCGCCAGAATTTAACACAAAAATCTATTCACTGCAGAAAAAATTGGACTCCATAAATCATTAATTATGAGAAATTGAAAACCAGAAAATTATATATATTCATTTTTAAATTATTAATTTTGAATATATATATCTCCTCCACTGATTAATTGTTGTTGTCTAATTATTCAGTGCGGCTCCTGTATGATATTTAATGGTCAAAAAAAAAAGATAATTAATAATTTCAAATAATCCATAATTATATCTAAATTATAGAGCCCTATGTTTCAAATCCCTAAACTCCCATTACTAATTAGTTAATTAATACAGCCAGTAACCTAATTAGCAGCCATTTGACAGCTTGGTATTTTATAGATAACTTTCCCCACTCCTACCTCACTCCCTGTCAATCCACACGCATGCAGGCGCACATTCCCCGCCAGCACACGCTCGGCTATATAATGAACACCATCAACAACAAGTCAAAGACTTGGAAATTACCACATACTCAACGTAAATATACAGTTGAATAATGATCCCGCCAACAGAAATGTCAACAAATCCACGTGTATGACTCGATTAAAACCAATCATAAACGACCGTTTACTTTTCAGCTCAAATACACGAAGCGGTATTGGCCGGTTTCGCAAGTGGAATATTGCGCATGCGCACATCGCTCTTTCCGAATAGAAACATCCGGCGATTCATCAAAACAATATGTCGAGTGAGATGCTTCGGAAATCACGTGAATAAACTGATAAATTTGATATGTAACCTGAATATCAGTGTATTTTGGCACTTGCCCGATCAGACAAGTAACTGAGACGATGAATTTGTCTGACCTTAAGTATAACTTGTCCCGGACAAGCGGACAACCATTAATGTCGAGCCCTGCACTGTGGAAAACAAATAAAAACAAAATGTGAAGTTTTGCAGATCATGGAAACACTTTTATTGAAAATAGTAGAAAAGACAACATATCAAATGTTGAAACTGAGAAATTTTATTGTTTTTTGAAAAATATATGCTCATTTCGAATTTGATGTCAGCAACACATTTCAAAAAAGTTGGGACGGGGCCAACAGAAGACTGAAAAAGTTGTGTAATTACTTTAAAAAAAAAAAAAACTTATGGAGGTTAATTGGCAAGAGGCCAGTAACATGGCTGGGTATAAAAAGAGCATCCCAGAGAGGTGGAGTCTCTCAGAAGTAAAGATGGGGAGGGGTTCACTGCTCTGTGAAAGACTGTGTGGGCAAACAGTGCAACAATTTAAGAATAACGTTCCTCAATGTAAAATTGCAAAGAATTTGGGGATTACATCATCTATGGCACATGATATCATTAAACAATCTAGAGAATATGGAGAAATCTCTGTATGCATGAGACAAGGCTGAAAACTGACACTGGATGCCTGTGATCTTCAGGCCCTCAGGAGACACTGCATTAGAAGCAGACATGTGTCTGTCCTGAAAATCACTGTAGGGGCTCAGGAACACTTCAGAAAACCATCGTCTGTGAAAACAGTTCATTACTGCATCCACAAATGCAAGTTAAAAGCATCTACAAACAATATCCTGAAACACTGCCACCTTCTCTGGGCCCGAGCTCTTTTACGATGGACTGAGGCGAAGTGGAAACTTTGTCCTGAGGTCAGACAAATCAAACATAGAAATTCTTTTGAAAGAAGCATGGACACCACGTCCTCCAGGCTAAAGAGGAGAGGTACCATCTGGCTTTTTATCCGTGCACAGTTCAAAATCCAGCATCTGTGATGGTATGAGGGTGCATGAGTACACATGACATGGGTAGCTTGTACATCTGGAAAGGCATCATTCATGCTAAATGATATACACACACACACACACGTACGTTTCAGAGCAATATGCTGCCATCCAGACAAAATCTTTTTCAGGGAAGGTGCTAAACTGGCCTGCCTGCGTTCCAGACCTATCTCCTATTTAAAACATATGGCGCATTATGAATTGCAAAATATGACAAAGGAGACCCTGAACTGTTGAGCAACTGAAATTGTATATCAGGCAAGAATGGGACAACATTTCTCTTTAAAAACTACAGCAACTGGTCTCCTCAGTTCCCAAATGTTTACAGGTTGTTGTTAAAAGTAGAGGTGATGCAACACAGTGGTAAACATGCCCCGTCCCAACTTTTTTGAAAGTTGTTGCTGACATCAAATTCAAAATGAGCACATACTTGTATTTTTCAAAAAAAAAAAAAGCCAACATTTCAGTTTCAACACGTCTTTGTACTATTTTTCAATAAAATATAGGGTTTCCATATCTTTGTTTACGTCTTGTATTTCTGAAAAGGAAAAAAATTTTGGCTGATATTCAAAATCAATGTCTGTCTTAAAGCATATACACAGAGCCATGGCCTCACTTTCGTTTATAAATGCCTTGAGACCTCAAGAATGGCACAGGAATAGTTTTAAGCATTAACAATAAATCCAATATAGTAATTTTTACAATTAAAAGTGATTCATATAGGTAGCGGTCTGAATGAATGACCTTGACGTCCGTAACGTCACAGCAGGAAGTCCATCAGTCTCATCGCCATTTCCGCTATACTAAAACACACAGCTGACTGCAACTCTGATCCTCCATTTTGAGCCAATTTCTCGCCATGCCACGTAGATGTGTTGCTGGCGGGTGCAGCAACACGACAGAAGGTGGATTTACGTTGCATTCATGGCCCAAGAATGTTCAAACTGCAAAGATTTAGACGTGTTTTGTGAGTTGTTCACGGGCACATTGGGCAGCTACGAAGTGGTCTCTCCTCTGCTCTGCACATTTTACTGAAGACTCGTACGAAACCTCTGATCTGTTGAGGAGCGTTGGCTATAAGCCCGTACTGAAAGAGGGTGCAGTACCAACAATTAAAGAAAAATAAAACAAGTATTGATTTTTTAAAGTGAGTTCAGTTGCACCAGTCCTCCTGAAGCGTGAGCCGAGGGTTGGTGGTAAAACCCGGGACAGAACAGGATGTGACGTATCACTCAGGCAGTGACCTCCCCGTGGTTGTTGCTAAAACCGGTGACCTCCCGTTCCGTCCTGGGTTTTAGTAATTGCCTGAGCTGAGCAGTAATGATGGAACACACAGTATGAAGAAAAGTGAATGACTGGAGCAGCCGTCTTATTTCTAAACTGGATATCGCTGCCATCTCGCCCTTACGTGGAAGAAGCGAATGAATGGAGAACTGAACGAACAACTGAAAGTCAGATTGTTTCAAAACAATCAGCCACAAGATCGGCCTTCAAGAAGTGAGAACACAGACGGGTAAGCTATGACTCTCATTTGGATGATTTAAAAAAAAAAAAAAAAACCCGTTGTTTACCTGCATTTAGATTAATCCATGTAACTTGTATTGTGTGTTTAAGTTAGCGGTATAACATTTAATTTGCTTCAGAATGTGATTGTCTCAGTTCATCTGATTATTTAATCAGCCTTTTACGTTTTATCAGTGAAAATGCATGCATGTACATGTATGCTGCACAAGTTAACACACCTATCCTGTTTTAATGAGAGTCAACCCACAATCAATGAAGTCAAATCAGTCTTAGTTGAGCGAGTTGGTAACGGGATTTCTTACTTTCTTGTACTTTCTTACATTTCTTACTTACTAGAAATGTGTTATGCCTGATGTAAAGACTCTCGTCTCTGTGAGCCTACCACACAGATTTAATACTTGTCATTTTTAGGGCATACCTAACAACGTGTTTTCTTTCTCTCTCCCCCCCCAATCTGTCCCTCTGAGTTACATGTTGATCCTGGGATTGAGATGCTGGCCTCTTCTGCCCCTCGGACCTGCTTGATCCATCCTGGTGCCCTGTGTCTGGTCGGAGTTTTATCGCACCGCTCCTGTGAAGGACGGCCCCATGAGGACAGTTGAGGGTTACACCTGGAGGACGCTCTGGACTCTCACAGTAATGCTTTTATGGCTGAGGACTACAGTTGTCTTGCTAACTTTAGGACTGCAGTTATCATGAACAGTTTTGCACTCAAGTTTCCATCAATGAAGAGTTTATAACATCAACGAAACTGTCCTCATGTTAAAACTGTTAATATTATAGTCAGGCTGTCTGTTGTTGCCCAAATGAGGATGGGTTCCCTTTTGAGTCTGGTTCCTGTCGAGGTTTCTTCCTCATGTCGTCTGAGGGAGTTTTTCCTTGCCACCGTCGCCACAGGCTTGCTCATTGGGGATAGATTAGCGACAAAATTAGCTCATGTTTTAAGTTGTTCAAATTCTGTAAAGCTGCTTTGCGACAATGTTTATTGTTAAAAGCGCTATACAAATAAACTTGACTTTCACCATAAATTTTTATTTATAATGACTTTGGTCTATAGCTGTCAAAGGCCTCAGTCTTAAAACCGGTTCCCGCTGTGACATCATGCACTCAGAGCTGGCTGGCTCAGCGGGGCAGCTTGAATGCCAACTATGCGGTCGACTTTAACGCTCAAATAAATAAATAAATAAATATATATATATTATTCCCATTTATGTAGCATACAAGAGTCAAGGATGGAGATACTATCCACTCAGAAATTTATTTAAAAATAAAAGGTTGTGTGTATCTCCCTTTAAAAATCGGCTGGGCTCCATTTCAAACATGATATAAAAAAAAAAGAATTAAACTGATGAAAAATCAAAACTGGTCAGAATTGAAAGGGTTTCTGGTCACATACTGTCTCTTTTACAACCAAGATATCATTGGGATTCTCCTGGTAAAGGTAAGATAAATACATTTCAGTAGACTGACTCTCCTGGGTATTTGAATCTACACTGAACCTAGGTTTTCCTGATTCCATTTTTTATAAAGATACACCTGAAGTCAGTACAGTTTATAAAAAAAAAGAAAAAAGCGCAATAAAAATTCGAAGGCAAACACTTTTCCAGTTCCTCACAAATATTACACCATTATGATTATTTTCCAGATGACTGACTGATAACTATATGATGAGTCTCAATCTAAATCTACAGTGGTGCTTGAAAGTTTGTGAACCCTTTAGAATTTTCTATATTTCTGCATAAATATGACCTAAAACATCATCAGATTTTCACACAAGTCCTAAAAGTAGACAAAGAGAACCCAGTTAAACAAATGAGGCAAAAATATTATACTTGCTCAGTTATTTATTGAGGAAAATGATCCAATATTACATATCTGTGAGTGGCAAAAGTATGTGAACCTTTGCTTTCAGTATCTGGTGTGACCCCCTTGTGCAGCAATAAACACAACTAAACGTTTGCGGTAACTGTTGATCAGTCCTGCACACCAGCCTGGAGGAATTTTAGCCCATTCCTCCGTACAGAACAGCTTCAACTCTGGGATGTTGGTGGGTTTCCTCACATGAACTGCTTGCTTCAGGTCCTTCCACAACATTTTGATTGGATTAAGGTCAGGACTTTGACTTGGCCATTCCAAAACATTCACTTTATTCTTCTTTAATCATTCTTTGGTAGAACAACTTGTGTGCTTAGGGTCGTTGTCTTGCTGCATGACCCACCTTCTCTTGAGATTCAGTTCATGGACAGACGTCCTGACATTTTCCTTTAGAATTCACTGGTATAATTCAGAATTCATTGTTCCATCAATGATGGCAAGCCGTCCTGGCCCAGATGCAGCAAAACAGGCCCAAACCATGATACTACCACCACCATGTTTCACAGATGGGATAAGGTTCTTATGCTGGAATGCAGTGTTTTCCTTTCTCCAAACATAACTTATCCATCCACAAAACATTTTTCCAATAGCCTTCTGGCTTGTCCATGTAATCTTTAGCAAACTGCAGATGAGCAGCAATGTTCTTTTTGGAGAGCAGTGGCTTTCTCCTTGCAACCCTGCCATGCACACCATTGTTGTTCAGTGTTCTCCTGACTCATGAACATTAGCCAATGTGAGAGAGGCCTTCAGTTGCTTAGAAGTTACTCTGGGGTCCTTTGTGACCTCGCCGACTATTACACGCCTTGCTCTTGGAGTGATCTTTGTTGGTCGACCACTCCTGGGGAGGGAAACAATGGTCTTGAATTTCCTCCATTTGTACACAATCTGTCTGACTGTGGATTGGTGGAGTCCAAACTCTTTAGAGATGGTTCTGTAACCTTTTCCAGCCTGATGAGCATCAACAACGCTTTTCTGAGGTCCTCAGAAATCTCCTTTGTTCGTGCCATGATACACTTCCACAAACATGTGTTGTGAAGATCAGACTTTGATAGATCCCTGTTCTTTAAATAAAACAGGGTGCCCACTCACACCTGATTGTCATCCCATTGATTGAAAACACCTGACTCTAATTTCACCTTCAAATTAACTGCTAATCCTAGAGGTTCACATACTTTTGCCACTCACAGATGTGTAATATTGGATCATTTTCGTCAATAAATAAATAAATGACCAAGTATAATATTTTTGTCTCATTTGTTTAACTGGGTTCTCTTTATCTATTGTTAGGACTTGTGTGAAAATCTGATGATGTTTTAGGTCATATTTATGCAGAAATATAGAAAATTCTAAAGGGTTCACAAACTTTCAAGCACTACTGTAGTTACCCAGACATGGAGCATAACAGGCTAGCACTATTACTAAAATACCAAAACATTTTTCTAACTTCAGTGACTAGGTGTATTTGTTTAGATATGTTTCCTAATATTCAACATTTTGCATCTTCTTCGAAACTAGCAAACTAAATAAACCTTATCCTAGTGGTTTCCCTGCTAGCTGAACACAATACTGCTAGTTCACACAGAAACATGACTTACATTTTTCCTTGCACCAGGATTTGGCCGAAGATTAGCTAGAGTTATCCGTGGTAAATTTCTCACAATGTCTACACTTTTCCCACCGGTAGTCTTGGACACAGACATTTGTCTCGCTGCACATTTGCTAGTTAATCTGGTCAAGGGCAAGTGTCATGGCGCACAGACACGTGGTACAGAGCACCGGAAATACATCGAGCAAGAGAAGGAAGTGCACAGAGGGGGAATCTGTGTGTACACTTCAGGGTATCCAGACATTGCATTTAAAGTCTACATTTGTAACAGAAATGTACCACAATAGTGTAACGAGACACATTGTGAAAATAAATCCAGACCCGCCTGGAGCAAAGAATTAAATCACCAGTGAGAGTGAATAATGAATACATTTTGCCTGTTAATAGTCAAGTCAAGTCAACTTTATTGTCAAATATGCTATACATGCTCGACATACAGCACAGATGAAATATCAGTCCTCTCTGACCCACGGTGCAAACAGGCAATACAATAAATAAAAATAGAATAATTGAAAAACAAACAATATAAACAGTATAAACACTAGATAAGAACAAGACATAGACTAAACACAGACAATATAAACAGTGTAAACACTAGATAAGAACTACACACAGACTAAACACTCATATATATATATATATATATATATATATATATATATATATATATATATATATATATATATAAATTGGTTCAAATAACCAAACAGTCAAGGACACTTGAGGTATAGCAGGTAAATATGAAATAAACAAAACCAAAAAATTATATTCCATGATGTATAATTCATATACTATTTTATTATAATAGCGAACAAATAGAGTATTTATTAAAAAAAAAAAAGCATGACCTATATGGAGATGCCGGGGATTGAACCCGGGGCCTCATACATGCAAAGCATGCGCTCTACCACTGAGCTACATCCCCCGTGCTAGTAGTTACTGATTCTCAACTATTTAATAAGAAAGACACAGTCTCTCGTTCTAACCCTAATGAGATCTTGTATCATAATTATAACTTATTATATCATTATGACTTACTACTGTATTTCATAATCATTTTAATAAAATTCTCAAAATTATGGCTTAATATCTCATTATTATGAGATTAAAAAGTCACAATTATAAGATCTGCCATCATGTTATGAGATAAGATAATGAGAAAATTATCTCATAATTACGAGATGTTAAGTCATTATTATGTTGGAAACGGGCTTCCATAGAAATTAGCCCAAAAGTTTGGACACTGGAAATGATGACTCAAATGGAAATGTTTTAATTTTTGAAAACACGTTTTCATTTTATCAATTGCATTCTACACATAAATTGGATGGAAACAGACCAAATAGATAAAACAGTGTTTGTGCAGTAATATCAATAAATAAAACCATGTGCAAATGTTTGGACTTTATTAACAATTAAACCAATTATAATATTATATGCAGTAAATAAAACACAATGGGGAGTGCTCTTATAGGAAAATAATCCATAGAGTGGTGTGATGCAGCCTAACACATTAAAATCTGACAGTAAATACTTAAAAAATTAATTAAGTAATCTAAATACCATAACAATAAATTATGTCATTCAGTCACATACACATGTCTTACATGGCATATAAGCTTACTTGGGGTGTAACCAACTACAAATACTGTACATTAATCAGATTCAACAGATAAGGCGTCCTAATGAATAACAAAAGACTGGGAAAATTGTGAAGTGTTCAAAAAACAACTGTCTGAAACATTCTACAGGTAAACAGGATAATTGGTAATTGGAAAGGCTCAGTTGTTTACAAGTATGGATGGGTCAAGGTTCATCACTTTGTGGAAAAAAAACTGCATGGGCAAATAGTTCAACAGTTGAAGAACAACATACAGTTGCAAGGAATTTAAGGATTTCACCATCAACCATCCGTTATAGCATCAAAAGATTCAAAGAATCTTGCACGTAAAGGGCAAGGCTGAAAACCAACATTGAACACCTGTGCCCTTCAATCCCTCATGTGTTACTGCATTAAAAATCGGCATGATTCTATAAAGGATATTATTACATGGGTTCAGAAACACTTTGGAAAACTGTTGTCAGTAAGCACAGTTCACCGCTGCATCTACCATGCAAAGAGAAAGTCAGATATCAACAACATCCAGAAACGCTGCAAAATTCTCTGGGTCTGAGCTCATCTGAAATGGACGGATGCAAAGCTTGGACGGATGTTTTAGGTCATATTTATGCAGAAATATAGAAAATTCTAAAGGGTTCACAAACTTTCAAGCACCAGTGTATTTTGCAAAGAAAAATGGGCAAAAATTTCAGTGTCTAGATGCGCAAAGCTGGTAGAGACATACCACAAAAGACTTGTAGCTGTAATTGCAGCAAAAGGTGGATCAAGTATTGATGCAGGGGGGCTGAATACTAATGCACACCAGATTTTTATTTGTTTAAAATTTTGAAGCCCATTTATCATTTTCGTTTCACTTCACAATTATGTGCTACTCTGTGTTGGTCTATCACATAAAATCTCAATAAAAGACTTTTAAGTTCGTGGTTGTAAGGTGGAAAAATGTGAAAAAGTTCAAGGGGTATGAATACTTTTTCAAGGCACTGTATTCAAAGGCTGCTTGCTTTGCAGATTTGAGCAATTTTCCAGACACCTCCACTTCGTTGTACTCTGTGTCAATAAACTTGTTAATCTTGCAAGACACCGGATTCACACGTGTTGGGTGAGACGTCTGACTCCTAAATTCTGTCTTGATGTGACGCACCATGCTGAAAGCCCTTTCCACATCACAGTTAGTATTTGGCAGTACCAATAGCAGCTTCATCAGCTGAGAGAGCTCCCTGAATCTCAGCTGCCCTGAGCTCACAGATATGACTTTGGACAGCTTCCCCCAGAACTCATCAACTGGTAAATTCTTATAATTTGGCACCAGTGCTTCCAGATTAGATGAGACATAATCCAGGACTTCTTGTTCTCTGGCATCTGCCTTCATTACATTTGGAAATCTCTCTGCTAAAGTCGAAATCTGCTCTGGTTTCACATCATCATGGTTCTCAGGATTGACCACTGACAGATTCGTCAAGATTTGATCTCTCACTTTTTTTGGAAAGCTTCTGACGTAGAATGCTCTCGCATCTCTGTAGAATTGCTTTGTTTTGTGCCTGGAGAGTGCTGATTTTCACATCGGAAAATCACATATTTGACAGAAGATGGATGTGTTAATAGTACCTGAAGATACAGTATTAATTGAACAGTGTAAATTTTGCTCATGTTATGAGAGAATCTCTTTCAGAGCCTATAAACACAGTAACCCCTGATGAGTTAGTTGAGAGAGATAACAGGATGGCGTGTCCATTCATTTGATATTGAAATCATGTTTTTAGATGCAATATAACACGTGTTTCAGTGGACAAAAAGGCAATGACAAGATTCAGAAATACACAGGGACAAGGACACGTTATCCTAATGGGCTTCATGGGCAGCTGCCCAGGGCCTCGGCCACTAGGGGGCCTCGGAGGTAGCAAGATCGGAAAATATGAAACGATATTTTCAGAAGTTTTGATCATATTGATGACATTTTTGATGCATTTCGCCACCCGTAAGGAAGCCCACCTTGTCCCGTCGCATAAATCACCCGTCATTATCAATATGATCACTGTCCACCATGTCTTCACACGCTACGCCAGCTTGAGTTCAATGATTTAATTAATGACTTCGCTTTCCCCGCGTGGGTTTCCTCCGGGTGTTCTGGTTTCCCCCACAGTCCAAAGACATGCAGGTTAGGTTAACTGGTGACTCTAAATTGACCGTAGGTGTGAATGTGAGTGTGATTGGTTGTCTATGTCTATGTGTCAGCCCTGTGATGACCTGGCGACTTGTCCAGGGTGTACCCCGCCTTTCGCCCGTAGTCAGCTGGGATAGGCTCCAGCTTGCCTGCGACCCTGTAGAACAGGATAAAGCGGCTAGAGATAATGAGATGAGATGAGACTTCGCTTTCCAGAAAAGTAGGAAAGTGCCCTTGTAAGTTGACCCATGGCTGTCAAACTGAATGCGCAAAGCTGTGTGCCACTGCTGTTTGGGACATTACGTGTGTGAAAGGATGAAATGTCTCACATAGCCTAACATTTTGAGGTTTATTTCTGAGAAGCAAGATATTTTTCTTTCTTTGTTATCGCTCTTTGTTTTCACAAGTTAAAAGTCGCCTGGATTCCAAAATGAAAACGAATGGTTATATACCAAATGAATGTTCTTGTTCTGAATACTAAAGAAACTGTTGTAGGCCGAGGTTATGTTCTTGACATGTTGTTCATTGACTCACTCATTCAAAGGCTTCTTGAGGCTAAACTTTAGTTAACCAGACTTGTTAACCGTGATGTCTGATGGATTTTTTCACCATGCAATTGCCTATTTCACCATTGCTTTTTCTCGATTAAATAGGTGTTGATGGATATAAAGTTTTATCGTTCAATAGTATTTCTAATTGTGCCACTGTCATTATTTAAGTTTCTGTGTCTAGTTAGACAGGCACGTCTGAGGGGGTGAATTTGCTGAGCACAGCTGACAACGGGGGGGGGGGGGGTGTCTGCCCAGGGCCTCAGGGGTGTGTCTGCCCAGGGCCTCGGCAAGGGTTAACACGGCCCTGCACAGGGAAGTTTATAAATTATAAATTAATCTTGCAATGGCTTTTTCCTTCACTCCAGTTCCGTGATTATTCTAGGGACTTCACCTTAAGGGTGGCACGGTGGTGTAGTGGTTAGCGCTGTCGCCTCACAGCAAGAAGGTCCTGGGTTCGAGCCCCGGGGCCGGCGAGGGCTTTTCTGTGCGGAGTTTGCATGTTCTCCCCATGTCCGCGTGGGTTTCCTCCGGGTGCTCCGGTTTCCCCCACAGTCCAAAGACATGCAGGTTAGGTTAACTGGTGACTCTAAATTGACCGTAGGTGTGAATGTGAGTGTGAATGGTTGTCTGTGTCTATGTGTCAGCCCTGTGATGACCTGGCGACTTGTCCAGGGTGTACCCCGCCTTTCGCCCGTAGTCAGCTGGGATGGGCTCCAGCTCGCCTGCGACCCTGTAGAAGGATAAAGCGGCTAGAGATAATGAGATGAGACTTCACCTTAAAATTTCAAACAGTTAATTCACCTTAAAATCAGCTCTCTGTAAAGGGACACCGCAATATTTGCGGTTTGCAATTTTGAAAAAAAAAATCTTGTTGCAGAGATACAATGATTTTAGTAAAAATAAATAAATAACGGTAATTACGCGTTGACACCCCCCCCCCCCACACACACACACCTCTACTTAACGTTGTAACACAAAATAGAAAGGGTATACATGGTCCTAATTGGTTCTTTTATGAGCGACTTATGCCGCTTTTCCACTACCAACGCGGCTGAGTCGGGCTGAGCCGTGCCGTGCTGAGTCGAGCTGAGCGGGGCTGTTGGAGTTGCATTTCGACTACAACCGCGCTGAACCGTGCTGGCTGAAAGTGGGTGGACACATTGGGTGGAGTTAGCGAAAGTGGGTGGACGTCACGTGATGTCGTTAAGCAGCGCAAACAGTGACATCAGTGAGCTTTTAAGCGGTAGTCTCTCGACCCGAATAGTAAACAATAAACATGGAGGACATGGAGTCGTTAGTGTTGCTGGTCTTGGTGCTGTGGCTTGTTGTCACCGACAACGCGGACAGATACTGGCAAGAGCGTATAGATGAGGCGAGGCGCATAAGGCTTCAGAAATTCTCGTAATTCGTAATTCTTCTCCTTCCGGGTTTGCGGTGTTTACAGATCTCAGCGCGCTCGCGGGGCGTGTGTGGGCATGTGAGGACACTCCTCCTCACCAATCAGTGCACAGGGGAGTGTCTGCTCACGCCCCCAGCCTCACTTGGCTCGCTTTGGCTCGCTTCAGCCCCACTCCAAAACGGTGCGAGTTTTAGGGGCTAAGCAGGGCTGAAGCTAGCTGAGTCGTGCTGGTTTTTGGTAGTCGAAACGCGAGCCGTGTCGGGCTGAAGCGAGCTGAAGTGAGCTGAAAAAGGGTAGTGGAAAAGGGCCATTAGTTTTGGAGGTGAATCCTCACAAATTCCTGGCGGTTGCGCGCCATCTGCTCCTGCAGCTCCAGCACTGAAAGGGAAAGTAATTTATTGCCATTATTGAGCCTTCTGCCGAGCAAGTGAGCTTACAAAGATGACAATTACAAAGAGACACTGCTTCATCATAACTGTGAAAGTTGAACACCTAATCAGTTTAAAAAAAAAAAAAAACTAAAAACCCCAATGATTTGTACCATGCATTCCTGGGTTCCAGAAAACAGCTGGAGCAGCTGCTGCTCTTCTTCATGCTCTATGCACTCACTGACTGGTCGATAGGTTCGGGATAAATATTGCTCGCTTGCTCTAGTTTCCGTGAGATTGTATGTAATTTGTGGGCATCAGGGAGCCGCTATCAATATGCAGGAGACTCCCGGGAGACTTGGGATGTCTGTACCTTACATCACATTTCTACCATACCTCTGTACAAACAAAAGAAATATGCTTTCATATGTTGAGCTGTCGGCCATAGGTTACTAAGACTGCATACTGTGCACAGATGTGCTCCCAACAAAAATAATATAAAATAATTAAATTAATTGTAAAATGTTATAAAACTTGTACCTTACTTGTACAACCCCGATTCCAAAAAAGTTGGGACAAAGTACAAATTGTAAATAAAAACGGAATGCAATAATTTACGAATCTCAAAAACTGATATTGTATTCACAATAGAACATAGGGGCTAAGCAGGGCTGAAACGAGCCGAGTCGTGCTGGTTTTTGGTAGTCGAAACGCGAGCCGTGTCGGGCTGAAGTGAGCTGAAGTGAGCTGAAAAAGGGTAGTGGAAAAGGGCCAATAGACAACATATCAAATGTCGAAAGTGAGACATTTTGAAATTTCATGCCAAATATTGGCTCATTTGAAATTTCATGACAGCAACACATCTCAAAAAAGTTGGGACAGGGGCAATAAGAGGCTGGAAAAGTTAAAGGTACAAAAAAGGAACAGCTGGAGGACCAAATTGCAACTCATTAGGTCAATTGGCAATAGGTCATTAACATGACTGGGTATAAAAAGAGCATCTTGGAGTGGCAGCAGCTCTCAGAAGTAAAGATGGGAAGAGGATCACCAATCCCCCTAATTCTGCGCCGACAAATAGTGGAGCAATATCAGAAAGGAGTTCGACAGTGTAAAATTGCAAAGAGTTTGAACATATCATCATCTACAGTGCATAATATCATCAAAAGATTCAGAGAATCTGGAAGAATCTCTGTGCATAAGGGTCAAGGCCGGAAAACCATACTGGGTGCTCGTGATCTTTGGGCCCTTAGACAGCACTGCATCGCATACAGGCATGCTTCTGTGTTGGAAATCACAAAATGGGCTCAGGAATATTTCCAGAGAACATTATCTGTGAACACAATTCACCGTGCCATCCGCCGTTGCCAGCTAAAACTCTATAGTTCAAAGAAGAAGCTGTATCTAAACATGATCCAGAAGCGCAGACGTCTTCTCTGGGCCAAGGCTCATTTAAAATGGACTGTGGCAAAGTGGAAAACTGTTCTGTGGTCAGATGAATCAAAATTTGAAGTTCTTTATGGAAATCAGGGACGCCGTGTCATTCGGACTAAAGAGAAGGACCACCCAAGTTGTTATCAGCGCTCAGTTCAGAAGCCTGCATCTCTGATGGTATGGGATTGCATTAGTGCGTGTGGCATGGGCAGCTTACACATCTGGAAAGACACCATCAATGCTGAAAGGTATATCCAGGTTCTAGAGCAACATACTGTATGCTCCCATCCAGACGACGTCTCTTTCAGGGAAGACCTTGCATTTTCCAACATGACAATGCCAAACCACATACTGCATCAATTATAGCATCATGGCTGCGTAGAAGAAGGGTCCGGGTACTGAACTGGCCAGCCTGCAGTCCAGATCTTTCACCCATAGAAAACATTTGGTGCATCATAAAATGGAAGATACGACAAAAAAGACCTAAGACAGTTGAGCAACTAGAATCCTACATTAGACAAGAATGGGTTAACATTCCTATCCCTAAACTTCAGCAACTTGTCTCCTCAGTCCCCAGACGTTTACAGACTGTTGTAAAGAGAAAAGGGGATGTCTCACAGTGGTAAACATGGCCTTGTCCCAACTTTTTTGAGATGTGGTGTTGTCATGAAATTTAAAATCACCTAATTTTTCTCTTTAAATGATACATTTTCTCAATTTAAACATTTGATATGTCATCTATGTTCTATTCTGAATAAAATATGGAATTTTGAAACTTCCACATCATTGCATTCTGTTTTTATTTACAATTTGCACTTTGTCCCAACTTTTTTGGAATCAGGGTTGTATGTTTTAAGATCATTCTCCAATATTATTAAAAGAAACTGTTCCCAGAAAATCATATGTAGCTGAGTCAGTTTTGACCCAGCCCAAGCATTACCAGGAACAGCTTCAAAACTCACCAACAAATGGATGCATTATGCTAAAAATGTTTTTGAAGTCAGCTCGGAATTCTATCTGTGTGTAATTTCAGATTTCACATGGATTTCTTCTGGGTTCTCAGAATTTCTTCCCACTCTCCATAAAATATGCATGTAGGTGAGTTAGCTACATTAAGATAAGATAGCCTTTTATTATCCCACAAAGGGAAATTTACATTGTTACAGCAGCAAAAAATATAAAGAAAAAAAGATAAGGCAGTGAAGGAGTAGTGCAAAAGTACTAAGTATACAAAAAAAAAAAAAAATATATATATATATATATATATAGAAATAAACTACAAATTTAGAGATTAAAAAATTAACAAATTTGCATAAATTAAATGGTTTGCAGCTATATAGTTAACATAAGTGTATTACAAAGGTGGAATTGCATGTGTAAATATTGCACAGGTATTATTACCAGTATTACCCAGATAGTATTGCACAAGTAAGCCGGTATATTGCACAAGAGCCATTTTAACCATGTGCAGCTAGCAGTTTGCTGTAAAGTACTGATGCTGGTAGTCAGTGCACACAATATACGTTCAGAGGGGTTTCTATGGATGTAGAAGTGATCTGGACAGTATTGTTCGTTATTGTGAGGAATGTCTGGTGCTGTGCTTGGTAAGGTACTGGTTGTACAGTCTCACAGCAGTAGGGAGGAAGGAGCTGCTGTATCTCTCCTTAACACACCGCAGATGGAGGAGCCGGTCACTGAAAGAGCTGCCCAGTGCTGCTACTGTCTGCTGCAGTGGATGGGAGGTGTTCGCCATTAAGGACGACAACTTGGCCAACATCCTCCTCTCCCCCACTACGTCCACTGAGTCCAGTGCACAGCCCAGGACAGATCCTGCCTTCCTAATCAGCTTGTTCAGTTTTTTTCCTCTCTGCTGTTGTGATACTGCTTCCCCAACAGACAACTTCATAGAATATGGCTGATGCCACCACAGAGTCATAAAAAGAGTTCAGAAGTGGACTGTGAACTCCAAAGGCCCTGAGCCTCCTCAGCAGGTGGAGTCTGTTCTGGCCTTTCTTGTACAGGGTGTGTGTGTGATCAGTCCAGTCCAGTTTATTGTTCAGATGAACACCCCCAAATTGCCCCAAAGTGTGAATGTGTGTGCATTGTACCACTCTGTGCCCAGTGTTACCCAGGTTATCCAGAGTGTGTAATAATTGTCCCCACACTTTCATGTCCAAACAACATAGATAAATGCCCAGTCATAATTTTACTCTTTCCCTTTTTCACTGCTTAACAACATTATATAGGAATCTACTTAGAAATATGTTGTGATTGATATCCGAGCATGTGTCGACTCACAATGGAGTCGACACATCCACTCAACAAAGTGTCAGTACTTGAATTTGATCTCAGCCAGTCCCAATGCAAACAATATAAGGACTTTTTTCCATAAGAGCTTTTAACAGTTTTACTATTTATCCAGTTTGAATCTGTTATATGGGTTGAACTAGACAGTGAGCAAAACCTGTACAAATACAGTATGTGTAGTACCTATTCGAAAGTGCATTTTGTTTCCTTAATTTTTCTTAATTTTGGGTTACTTTAGGAAAAGTCATCAAATTTCAGGTTGAAAATATTAATAAATTTAGTCTGGTTTCAATACATTTGAACGTCGAAACAACACACCACACTCCACGTTATTGGTATCCAAAAAATAATACATAGAAAACACTTACTGTATGTGTGCATGATTCGTCTTATTATTGATGGCAAAATTTCATATCCATACATTTGTATTTACAGGAAAGAAACCCTGCTTACTGCCTTTATCAAAGAGATAAATAAGACATTATAATGTTAAAAAGTGTACTTTTTTTCTTCCTTCTTTTTCATATCATGTGTTCCCTTTGTACTTGCTGTAAACTTAATTGTGAGACGTTATTATAAAAACAATACTAGAGCGGCGGCTACAATTATCGACAGTCCATAATTATCAACACCTTTTCAGATTTACCAATAAAGAACAATTTCACAAAGGTGAGTTTCAGTTACAACAGTTATTATTGGTTAATTAATCAACCGGAAGACCCGCCTCACCCTTTGATCTTGTCGTCTGATGACACAGCTCGTTACCTGAGATGGAATTATTTTCAGCACAATCAGGAAGTTGAGGAAAACCCGAACATTATCATCGAAGGTAAGCATGGTGGAAAGATCATGGACATGTTTTTACTTATCACATTCACCAATATTTCATGATCTCCTTGTCGAAACCTACTTTGTTTCTTACTCTTTCGTTTGACAGTCGCCATTTTGTATCTAAACGTGTGTTTGAGAATCACGTGAGGTGTCGATAATAGTGATCACGTTCACCGGTGTCCACCATTATCGACACCCTGTGGAACTAAGTGACGTTTACAACTGTTATGGATCGATCTTTGTGTAACATTGTTGAAGTAGATGAAGTACTTTAAAAAATAAAAGTGCTGTGATTTATGATCTTTTTTTTCTGATTCATAACAGAATTGAATGTTTATTAGGAATCCTGTTGCAATAAATAGAATTAGACCAGAATTAAATTCCTCGCATATAAAACATTACATGCTTGAAATATTCAGATTATTCTATTCCATTCAGATTTTTTTTTTCAGTTTGTTGTAAATATCTACCACATATTACATCATCAGTAGACACTTTATATTTTGGTTCAAGGAATGACATGCGACCTTTGACCTGGATTTCCATGCGGTTACAGTGTCAGTTGCCTGTTGATATTTATTGGTAAACTACAAAACTAGAAATTAATACAAACAACAACAAATGATTAACAAAAAGTGATCTACGAAAATACTTAAAGTGGGTAGAAAATGGGACAAAAAGGTTTTCTGACAGGTTAAACATCAGTTCATTTCTTTACAAACATTAGAATTACTTCCTCATTTACGCAAGCACCGACATCGATATATTTAAATATAAAAGATATTTTGTACTAAATATAAGTCTATGTAAAACTAATTTTAAATAAAAACTACACTTTTTTAACTTAATACCACATACTGATTATTTTTTAATAAATAATCATCTGGACGTTGATAATGGGCGGCACGGTGGTGTAGTGGTTAGCACTGTTGCCTCACAGCAAGAAGGTCCGGGTTCGAGCCCAGCGGCTGGCGAGGGCCTTTCTGTGCGGAGTTTGCATGTTCTCCCCGTGTCCGCGTGGGTTTCCTCCGGGTGCTCCGGTTTCCCCCACAGTCCAAAGGCATGCAGGTTAGGTTAACTGGTGGCTCAAATTGACCGTAGGTGTGAATGTGAGTGTGAATGGTTGTCTCTGTTTCAGCACTGCGATGATCTGGTGACTTGTCCAGGGTGTACCCCGCCTCTCACCCATAGTTGGGGATAGGCTCTAGCTCGCCTGTAGAACAGGATAAGCGGCTACAGATAATGGATGGATGTTGATAATTGTGGACAAAGGTGTCAATACTTGTGGAATGGTGTCACGTGATCTGATATGCTAAGTAATCAGGAACCAACTCATTTTTTCCCAGTGGAAGTTTGAGTTTGAGAATTCATGCACAATTTACGTCTTGAAAGTCTTTTCTACTTTTGCAACGGATCGTTAAGGTGTCGATAATAGTATCCGCCGCTCGAATAAAATATTTAAAAAAGAAACGGGAAAAAGAATATTATTGGTACTTGATGAACCAATAGCAGCCACTGACTCGTCATAACGTTAAAATTCTACCAATCAGAAGACGCATACATGACGCGTCATAAAAGGCAGGACTTTCAGTGTCAGTTTCGAGAGAGGGAGGGTACGTGGTTGGTTCCGCCCCCCAGAGTACTGATCCAGGATCAGGCTTTTCATTCACGTACCGTATTTAAAACATAACCATGTAAGACTAGAGCTGAACGGAGAGCTGTTTTAGAGTAGACTGTTAATACAGGCAGCAGTGTGAGGTGTTACACTTCAGTACATGACTCTAAGCTAGCCTTCTGTACACGCCAAACACTTAGAAATACAGGAAGTGGAGGTTTAGGGGATTATATTGCTGGTCCGGTTTCTTTTAGTTGGTATTTTTGGAGTAGAAAACCACAGTGCTCGGATAAAGGCGACGCAGCTTGGAGGCTTATTCTCCTACTGAATGTCATCCTGCTCTCCGGTACATGTGCGGTAATAACATGTCCGCGCCGCTTCCTGCCATAGTGCCGGCCGCCCGCAAAGCTACAGCGGCGGTAAGACACACACACACCCACCGGGAGAGAGAGAGCGCTGAGGCTAAGCAGGTTTGCGTCACTGAAAAGATCCTGCATTGTACATACCCATAGGATTGCGGGTGCTTAAGGTGCCATATTGTACCCCTTTCCACAAGTTGACACGGCTCTCTAAGGCCTTAATTAAATGTTTATGAGATGCTTTGGTCAAAATACCATAAGGATAAACCACCACAACTCCCTTTACCCTCTGTGTAAACAGTTCTGTTCAAAATGGCTGATTTGAGTGCTTGTTCCTTTAAATGATAATGAGCCACTGCTTACCCCACCCTCTTTTCCACCAGCCAATCAGGTAGCACTGTCCTCATGAATATTCCTTCAGAAAGACAGTTCTCAAGCCATGAGTGGAGATACTTAAGAAGGGGCGGCATCATTCTAATGAGCATCGTTCTTTTGTGATTTAGAAAGGGAAGTCAAATTTGAACGGCTTGTTGAACATCCATCCATTACACTGGGGAACAATTTGAAAAAAAAAATCTGTTGAGTTAGATTTTTATGCTGATTAAAACTAAAATTGGCATGCTGATTCCAAAATTGCAATCAGTTTTTTTTCTAGCACGTCAAGTTTTTTCTCCACAGCTTACCCTCCAGATAAAGGCTCGGTCCCACTGGCCGATGGACACAAAACGTATGCAAAAAGGACACAGCGGACGAGCAAAATTTCGGGGGTGGCTCTATCCGTTTTCATCCGCTTCAGAAATGGACAAAAATGGCGAAAATTTGCGAAAACAGAACGGAAAAGACCGGGCGTGGGTAGTATATAGCGGGGATGTTAAACGCATGTTCATAGGAAGCCTAGCGGATGGAAGTGGATGACAGCTCCGAAGGGGTTACCGGTGATAACTGAGAAGCGGACGCATAGCGGATGAAGAGGATGCATCACGTACGCCTAACGGAAACAAAGGGGATGTTGCGCGGATGTATATCGGATGCAGACCGTTCACTGCGCATGCGGGGGGTATGAATTGCGTCTGCTCCGCGGATATAAAGGGATGCAGCACGCACGCCGTCAGCATAAAGCGGAAAGACGTGCTGGCGGCTACATCGATACATCTCTACTACTAGATGATTTTCTCCCCCTTTTTATACAAAATATCGATTGTCCGCTAGGTGTCCTTCTACATACTCTAGACATACTCCAGACATCCTAAATATACGAGATACATCCCAGATATAAACGCTTTGTCCGTTTTGAATACTTTATATACGAGATGCATACGCTTACATCCTTTCTATTTCCGTGCTACTAACGATGAATAGACGTTTCATGTACCTTATCTTTCCTCCCTCTTTCCGTTTTCAGCTGCAGCGGATGTGAGTTGCGAGGATGCCCAGAGGATGCAGAGAGGATACAGCAGACGTTTAACGGATGATAACGGACATAGAACGTTTGTTGCTCGTATATGTCGCGGATTTACATCATACACGGCGGAAAGTTCATCCGTTCTAAAAGTTTTGTGCAGCTCAAAACTTTTTGCGCGGATGAAATCACAGTGGACGGATGCTCGATGGATAGAGCGTATGAAGCACGTATGCAATGAGTACACAACGGATGCGTAGCGTTTTCCAACGGATGGCAAAGATTTTTTTACGTTTTACATCCTCTTTGCATCCGTAAGTGCAGTGGGACCGGGCCTTAAGCAAAATCCCACTGTAGTAAGACTATTTGAAGGTTATGGAAGAACGTTATCAGGGTAGATGGGATGTACAGATGATGGCTGACTATTGTTGGAGCATCAAACGCGATAGTCCTCAAGTTGAACACTCCAGAAAGAGCTATAAACGTAAATTTTTACCTTAACTACTCACACAGGCGGCATGGTGGTGTAGTGGTTAGCACGGTCGCCTCACAGCAAGAAGGTTCCGGGTTCGAACCTAGCGGCCGGCGAGGGCCTTTCTGTGTGGAGTTTGCATGTTCTCCCTGTGTCTGCGTGGGTTTCCTCCACAATCCAAAGACATGCAGTTAGGTAAACCCGGGGCGGCCTTGGGCTGAGGTGTCCTTGAGCAAGGCACCTGACCCCTGACTGCTCCCCGGGTGCTCTGGTGTGGCTGCCCACTGCTCTGAGTGTGTGCGTGTGTTCACTGCTTCAGATGGGTTAAATGCAGAGGATGAATTTCACTGTGCTTGAAGTGTGCATGTGACGAATAAAGGTTTCTTCTTCTTGCACACAATTATAATTACAGTAGCCATATCCTTTGTAAAAACAGTGTTAAATAAACATTGCAGTCATGCCTGTTTCTTTCATATTTCATTGTATGTCAATATTTGTAAATTTTTATAAACCAAGCACATATCTGTTAAGTACAGTATTTTTCATATTTTTTAAGAAAACGGGGATCCTATAGTTCAAAAACTTGACGTGATAGAGAAAAACTGAGATCAGTTTTGGATTCCGCACCCAAAAATGAGTTAAAAACAGCTGTCAGACCTATCTCAACAAAAATTGTGTTCCCCAGTGTTATCTGCAACTTGATACCGAGGTCTTTTACCCAGCCACATACAAAAAACCCATAAGCATCCATACTTTTCTACGCTTTCATCTGTTTTGCGGTGTAGAAGGACGTCTGCAGCACCAGATAGTTCGAGATGTCGGGGAACTTGACTGAAGGGTAGTTTTCGAGATCGTATGACAAATCCTTCTTTCCCAGACTGTAGGGGTCGATTCCGTTGCACATAGCAATCTTCTGAATATATCTAAAGCGAGCAGTGGCTTCTAGATTACGAGCGTACTCTGATAAGTCATCGCTAGTTGTTTGCACTACAGCAGCTGTTTAGACCACCAGCTATTTCACTTCCAAACAAATCCTTCTTTCTCAGACTGTAGGGGTCGATTCCACTGCACATAGCAATCTTCTGAATATATCTAAAGCAATAAGTTATCACTACCATTATCTCTAGCCGCTTTATCCTGTTCTACAGGGTCGCAGGCAAGCTGGAGCCTATCCCAGCTGACTACGGGCGAAAGGCGGGGTACACCCTGGACAAGTCGCCAGGTCATCACAGGGCTGACACATAGACACAGACAACCATTCACACTCACATTCACACCTACGGTCAATTTAAAGTCACCAATTAGCCTAACCTGCATGTCTTTGGACTGTGGGGGAAACCGGAGGAAACCCACGCAGAGAATATGCAAACTCCACACAGAAAGGCTCTCACTGGCTGCTGGGCTCAAACCCAGGACCTTCTTGCTGTGAGGCGACGGTGCTAACCACTACACCACCGTGCCGCCCTAGCTTGTTGAAACATGTTTTCTGAAATTGCTGGGTTTCAGTCATGTGACTTTTCTTAGCAGTTTTACCAGAAGTGAAATAGCTGGTGGTCTAAACGGCTGCCGTAGTGCAAACAACTAGCGATAACTTATCAGAGTACGCTCGTAATCTAGAAGCCACTGCTCGCTTTAGATATATTCAGAAGGTTGCTATGTGCAACGGAATCGACCCCTACAGTCTGGGAAAGAAGGATTTGTCATATGATCTTGAAAACTACCCTTCAGTCAAGTTCCCCAACATCTCAAACTATCTGGTGTTGTAGACGTCCTTCTACACCGCAGAACAGATGAAAGCGTGGAAGAGTATGGAGGCTTACGACTTCTTTGTATGTGGCTGGGTAAAGGACCTCGGTATCAAGTCGCTGCCGAATGAATCCTGTATTGTTTTTGCCCGTGTAAGTTTTTTTAAGCTTTTTGTTCGCGTCTTTACAATGAAGCGCTGCAAGTTGAAGTGTAAACAAACAACAGTTCGCTTGATTCTCACTTGTGTTGGCTCTTATCTCTCAAGTAAATAATTCACAAAGATCATCAGAAACCCCTTTAAAGACCTGGATCTTAGTTAAACAAGACGGAGAAGTGATCACGGCGCATTATAACTGTATGGCTGGGGAAGAATTTTGTCGCGACCTTCATGCGTATGGACTTTGTGAGGCATGAGGAGTAAACAAAGAAACAGCTGGGGACTTTAGCACTTTGTGACTAAAAAAAGTACCGTAAAATAATGACAGCAAAAAAAGTACTTGGAAAACACTAAGGCCATAGCTGAGAGGGAGATACAAACCTTTCACCAAGCGATCACTGCAAACTCGAGCATGTTTTGACTCGGCTCTCTTCGATTTCAGTGAGAGGTTCAAAAGCCACCTTTCTCGACGTCTTTTTGTGAAATCCTGTGTTCGGTCTCCCTTTTTTTTGTTAGTTCACAGGGAACCCTGAAGAAACTTTTATCAGTTTCACAGTTTGATCGATTCAAACAACCTAAAACAGCGCAAGCGTAAGGCATTTTTCATGCGAGCAATGCACCTTCTCCGTACAAACACTTTGTCAACTGAGCTTTGGTAGACCACCAGCTAAAGTTTTGAAGAACTAATGAGGCGGATGTGACGTCACGTGAAACCCAGCAATAGGCAGAACAAAAAAAACCTGACTGACTGGGTGTCTCATTTCAGAGTTTGTAGGTTGGTAGGCACTCCAGATACCCAAATGTATGTGCACAAACAATAAAAAGGTGAGTTTTTCATTATATGTCCCCATTAAGAATGCCAAGGTACACTTGCACCCTTGAAAATTCTCTGAACAAAGGACTTGGTCCTCTGATTGGCTCGCAAGCGGTCCGGAATCCTGCGATACGGACCCCGGTTACGGACCTTTGGCGACTCGCTCATTCACAACAACAAACATAGTAGCAATTTTTTGTCAACATTTATTTTCGCATTTCTCAGTATAACAGCATTAATTTTACAGCATGGATAGCGATAATGACAGTGTTCACAGCGAAAGCGAGTTTTACTACCCTGATGAAGACGAAATAAAAGAAAACATTTCAGGAGAAAGCTGAAAACGAGCTTGTAGCAGGTTTGTTCTAAATATGGTTTCCCTTTCGGGCGCTCTCATTTTCTGTTAGAATTTGGTAAAGAAAAAAATAAATATATTATTTACCAGCTTAAGGTCGGTCCATATCGTGAAATACTGTGACCTCAGCCTTGAAAATACTGACCGAGGCCCAGAGGCCTCGGTCAGTATTTTCAAAACCTCAGTCATGGTATTTCACGATATGGACCTCCCAGCTGGTAAATAATATACATATATTCTATCCACATTCACTGGATATGAGCAATCGTGCACTCTGATTGGCTACTCTACTATTAGGCTATCAGCTCATATACCATGAGTAGACAAAAACAAAATGGCGGAGCACATCAAGTCAGATATATCACTTTATCAAGTATTTAAAAGAAACAGAAATAGCTAAAAGAATATAGGTTTTTTTTCCCTCCAGTATTTCTTATTCCACAAGATTGTTCCACAATCCAGCCCAGTCGGTGGCAGTAATACCACCTTTAAGTTGGTTTACCAACCGCCCCCAAAAAAAAACCTAAAGAAGAAGAAGGAAATGGTGGAGCGTCTTACTGAACCAACCGAGGTCGAAACAAAAACTCAACTTAAAAACAAACCCCCAAAAAATGCAAAAAAAAAAAAAAAGCGCAACAAAATATGGAATGAAAGTATTTCATGGTAAGAACGTATCTTTTTTAAAATTAAAAAAAAAAATTATTATTATAGTATTTTTCACAAATTGCTACTGTCATTTCGCCGGTTTATTTACATTCTAAGCGGAAATTTTTTTGTCGGACGTTTTTGTACAAAGTTTTTATTTATTGAATTTGCAAAAAATAAAAATGCTCTGTTTCTCAAAATCCGGTGCTATGCACCTCATCGGTTATCAGCTCATGTACAACTTGATTTCGTGGAATAACTGTTAAATGTACAGTTGTGGTCAGAAGTGTACATACAATGACATGAATGTCATCTTGGATATGAATGTCATGGCAATTCTGGATAATAGAATAATAGAAAAAAACCATGAATTTGGTGCAGAAGTTTTAATTTATTTTGGTTTTTCTGAAATCAACACAGGGTCAAAATTATACATACAGGGTCAAAAATTTACATACACTCACTTAGATTATTAATTCAGAGGCGCTGAAACTTCCAAAATGTCTCTTATCTTGCCAAGGCCGAGGTCTCTTAACGTCCTGTTAGTGATCATGATTGACTACAGCTGGTAGCTTCTCTGTGCCTTCATAAAAAGGGTTTGTTTACAGCACTCATTGCATTGACCAAAACACAGTAAAATGGGAAAGTCCAAGGAGCTCAGTGCAGATCTGAGAAAGAGGATCGCAGATGTACACAACTCCGTAATGTCTCTTAGAGCCATTTCTAAACAACTGCAAATTCCAAGATCAGTTCAAACAATTGTATTCAAGTTATTGTGAGGTGTAGTCACTTTGTCAAGCCATTTTGCTTCCAGAAAACCCAAACTGTCACCCTCAGCTGAAAGGAAATTGGTTTGGATGGTCAGGAACAACCTGGGAACCATCATGGCACAGCCCTGCCATGAACTGGAAGCTGATGGATCACTGTCTACAGTTCAGTGAGTTTTATATCACCATGGACTAAGTGGCTGCTATCCAAAAAATAACCCCCTGTTCCAAAATTAACACCTTCAGGCTTAACTAAAGTTTGCAACTGACCACATGGACAAAGAAAAAGCCTTTTGGAGGAAAGCTGTATGGTCAGATGAGACAAAGATTGAGTTGTTTGGCCACAATGACCCCCATGTACAGAGGGACACTGTACCAGCTGGTGGTGGTAGGATCATCATGCTCTGGGGCTGTTTGCTGCCAGTGGAACTGGTTCATTCCACAAACTGGATGGAATAATGAAGAAGGAGGACTACCTCAGAATTCTTCAGCATAACTTCAAACCATTGGAAACTTGAACATGATTGGGAGTTACAACAGGACAATGAACCCAAACATGCATCAGAGCTGGTTGTGGAGGATAAAGCAGGCTAATATTAAGCTTAAAACAAGCCCTGACTTCAACCCTATTGAAAATATATGGACTGTGCTTATAAGTCGAGTCCATAGCAAGAAAAAAAACAAATTTAATTGAACTCTACCAATTCTACCATGAAGAGTCATGAAATATCCAACCAGAATTCTGCCAGAAGCTTGTTCATGGTAAACAAAAATGTTTGGTCAAGGTGAATCTTCCGAAGAGACATTTTACCCAAATATTAGGTGTGCTGTATGTAAATTTTTGACCCTGTATGTATACTTTTGACCCTGTGTTGATTTCAGAAAACCCAAAGAAAACTGTGCACCGAATTCTATTTTTTAAAAGATGTATGCTGTACAGTCCTTCTGCCACAGAAAAAGAACAGTTCAAAGAAATTACTGAAAGCCCAAATATTGCCATGACATTCAAATCCAAGATGACATTCATGTCACTGTATGTAAACTTCTGACCACAACTGTATATATTGTGTTGTTTTAATGAAGATGAGTCTTCTGATTCTGACTGAATAAGTTATTTGGCTGCAACTGGGTCTGAATGTGCAACACTGTGGTTATTATAAATGTGCCTCATGGTCATTTGCGGTGATTTAATCTTAACCAGTGCTTACATTTCCAGGTAATCTTCCTCCACGGCCTAGGAGATACAGGGTAAGGAGCGCAAACCCCTAACTTAAGCATTAGTTTACAAAATTTAATTGCCACACTGATCGACCTATTACGTGCCATTATTTCCATTAGGCATGGCTGGGCTGAAGCTATGGCTGGGATCAGGACCCCTTATGTCAAGTACATTTGCCCCCATGCGTATGTACAATACACCATCTTATCAAATGCAAGCAAATTTATAAAACAAATGTCCCAGGTTGAGTTATTTTCTTTTCTTCTCCTTTCTTTCTCTCTTGGATTATACCAGACCAGTCATGCCAGTTACCCTGAACATGAACATGGCAATGCCTTCCTGGTAAGTATCAGCTGTGCTTTTGAATTTTACCTCGATAACGCAGTCCTCTGAAGCAGTCGTTATTCAAGTTATTTATATGATTTGTGTCCTGACTCACAGGTTTGATATCATTGGGTTGGGTCCAGATGCAGAGGAGGATGAGAGTGGGATAAAAAAAGCTGCAGAAAGCAGTGTGTACATCTTCACCATTTAGTCAAAGGTGTAAATATTCTTCTTGATGTTTTCTTGTGCCCTAATTTCTGTTTCCTGTTGCAGTCAATGCTTTGATTGATCAGGAGGTAAAGAATGGAATTCCGTCTCATCGCATTGTGCTGGGTGGCTTTTCTCAGGTGGGTGGGTGGGTGGGGGGAATGCTGTGAAATTGAATTACTGTAAAAAGTACTTGTTGGACATTCTCATCTATTCTGTGACTGGTTTGAGTCCCTGTTGTGAAAGAACTCAAGTCATTTGTTTTAATGATATTCTCATTTATACATGGAACACTGGTAGTGCGTTCTTGATAACTTTTTTTTTTTGTATGAATATGTACGTTTAGGGTGGTGCACTATCACTTTATACAGCTCTAAAAACTCATCAGAAACTCGCAGGCGTTGTTGCTCTGAGCTGCTGGCTGCCTCTCAGGAACTCTCTCTCAAAGGTATATGGTACATTTCTGATGTGCGTATTTCTGCTTTTCTCTCCATTTTGCCACTAGTGTGTGGATAAAACCATCTAGATCTTTTAAATATTTACATTTATATGCAGTATGATTATGAATCCATCTCTCTCTCTCTCTCTCTCTCTCTCTCTCTGTATCTATATAGTCACTGATTGGCACTAATAAGGAAATACCAGTGCTGCAGTGTCATGGTGAGGCAGATCCTCTGGTTCCATTGATCTTTGGGTGTCTTACGGTGGAGAAACTCAAGACCATGCTGAATCCTAACAACATCGCCTTCAAAACATATCCCGGGATGCCCCACAGCGCCTGCCCAGAGGTCTGTCCCCAAATTAATGAATTTAATGAAACAGTGTCGAATTTCTCTTGATTTTGGTTTAAAGTGTATGTACTGCCTCTAAACCACACTTTTTTCCTTGTACAAAGCAACAATCATTATGTTGATTGACCATGCGTTTTCGAACCATAGCTGATTCAAAAGGCCATAAATTAACGGAAAATCAATAAGATCAGCCGATTTTCACAGAATCTGCTGAGACCAGAAGATCCCGAACCAGCAGATCCCGAAGGGGCGCGTGACGTCACACGTAACAATCCAGGTATCAGTTTCGTTCATGTGCGCAGCAGTGGTTAGACCAGTCTGGATATGGAATCACGTTTTGGAGAGAATTCTGATAGTGTTTGGGATTCTTATATGTCAGATGAAGGGGCAGATGATTATCAAGGATATTCTGGAGCAAATGGTTATCTTTTCGAGGCCCCAAGACGAGAAACTGACAGTTCACTCAGTTCATGACAGTCTTCCTCTGTAGCGTGCAAGAGATGGAGAGATAGATAGAGAGAGAGATGTGCAGAACGCAGTGGTTACCTTTCATCATGTTTTCCTGAACAAAACTAAAAACAAATTGAGTCTTGCAATATTGCAATCTGAGAGCATTTACCACGTTTCAGTTAATAATTAATGATGATTGCACGCATGCATTTTTTTTCCTGTTAAAGTGCATCAGATATGATTAGATCGGATGTCACGGGCGTGTAAATGTTGCTCGTAATCCTGCGTCTGGTGCACTCTGTGTGTGTGAGAGATAATAAGGGAATCGATGAACTGTCCAAATGTCAGATCAAATGTCATTTATTAAATAAATGGGTTTCTTTTTTGCTCCAGTAATTCCCATGTGATTGTTCTGGTGGTGATGAACACTTGATGAATCAGATTTATTATTAGTCGGTGACACAAAATCTGCCCGCTTCGTTTGCATAAACCTCACCAACTGTCGCTTTAGATTTGTGTCATTTCTTGGAAATTCATGAATTGGATGTCCTGTTGTACACTACCGTTCAAAAGTTTGGGGTCACCCAGACAATTTTGTGTTTTCCATGAAAAGTCACACTTTTATTTACCACCATAAGTTATAAAATGAATAGAAAATCTAGTCAAGACATTTTTTTGGCCATTTTGAGCACTTAATCGACCCCACAAATGTGATGCTCCAGAAACTCAATCTGCTCAAAGGAAGGTCAGTTTTATAGCTTCTCTAAAGAGCTCAACTGTTTTCAGCGGTGCTAACATGATTGTACAAGGGTTTTCTAATCATCCATTAGCCTTCTGAGCCAATGAGCAAACACATTGTACCATTAGAACACTGGAGTGAGAGTTGCTGGAAATGGGCCTCTATACACCTATGGAGATATTGCACCAAAAACCACACATTTGCAGCTAGAATAGTCATTTACCACATTAGCAATGTATAGAGTGGATTTCTGATTAGTTTAAAGTGATCTTCATTGAAAAGAACAGTGCTTTTCTTTCAAAAATAAGGACATTTCAAAGTGACCCCAAACTTTTGAACGGTAGTGTATATGGATTTGAACATCCAAACACAATGCAGTGCTTTCCCATCGTTCTTTTTGTAAGATTCCAACAACAATATCCAATTTCAGTGAGTTAACAAGCACGGAGTCAGATGAACCAAAATGGCCCAGATAACCAGGGTTCCACATGTGACGTCATGTGAGATTTGCCCTGAGGCAAGGCTGCCTTTTTCCGGGATCCGGAAGCCGCGATTTATCGATTAGTTTTGTGCTTGATAATAAAATAACAAGTAATTAATATTATTGTCCCCCCTCGCTTTATTAATTAATTTTGGTCGTTACTAATGATATATATTAATTTTAAAGCATTACAAAAAGGCATTGCATTCACTTTAATACACCTGAAAATGTATAATAAAGTCTGAGGATCAAGCTTTGGTTAATTCATTACCAACCTTTTTTTTTATCTTTCCACTCAACAGGAAATGATGGATATAAAACATTTCATTGAGAAGCAGCTGCCTCCGATCGACTAAGCAATAACGCCTTAATGATCCTTTGTACTGATCAGTGGGCACAAGCTCTCTCTCCAGCTCTCATCACATGACTGAACTGATAACAAAACAACCAAATCCAAATCCTGGACTAATCCTGATATCAGACTTGGTGCTAAGTTTAACTGGAACCACACTGCAGTGGTTCTTAACCCTTGTTCTGGTATACTCCAAGCCTGCATATTTTATTTATTGTTTGTTTTTTCCTTGCTTTAACACATGATCTAATTAATCAATCAATTAACCAGCCCTTCCTGATTTGATGTGTGTTTGTAAAAGAAGGGAAAACACCAAAATCTACAGTGCATGAGTAATCTAAGAACAGGGTTGTAAAAAAATTTTTGCACCACTAGGTTTTAAATAAGCTCAGAGTCACAGACACAGCTAGGAAGAAAAATGTTGCCATAGTAACCTTTGACCTTGTGACCTTTTTCTTAGACTGAGCTTTAGTTATTTGGGGACACGTCACCGATCAGAAACACAGTTTTTTAAAAATTGTCTATAGGAGTCTTATAACTTTTGAAATAGCTAATGAAATAAGCCATGTCGTTATCGAAGAGAGTTTGGTTGACAATAAAGGGTTTCTGATGACAAAATGATGCATAATAAAAAAAAACATAAATTATGCCTCCTTGTACCAGTTTTGACTTTGTTTGTGGAAGATGTGGATATATAGATTGCAAGTATTAGTATAACACTTTTTACTTATAATATTTATTCATAATATGCTCACCAGACGCTTTAATATGAACACTGACACTCTTGAACATTCATGCAATTATCCAATCAGCCAATCGTGTGGCAGCATCGCAATGCATTGAATCATGCCGATACAGATAAAGCGCTTCATTTAATGTTCATATCAAACAGAATGGGGGAAAAATGTGATCAAGCCTGCGCCCACTGCAGCTTCAGATTCCTGTCCTTGGCTGACCGGAGTGGTTTTGTGTTCTGAAGTGCTTTTCTGCTCATCACGGGTGTAAAGAGTGATTATTTGCATTACTGTAGCCTCGCTGTCAGCTCAAACTAGTCTGGATTGGCACTTCTAAATCAAACAATTTTTAATATACTATAGAATAGAAATATTTTATAGATCTACAGTGGTGCTTGAAAGTTTGTGAACCCTTTAGAATTTTCTATATTTCTGCAAAAATATGACCTAAAACATCAGATTTTCACACAAGTCCTAAAAGTAGATAAAGAGAACCCAGTTAAACAAATGAGACAAAAATATACTTGGTCATTTATTTATTGAGGAAAATGATCCAATATTACATATCTGTGAGTGGCAAAAGTATGTGAACCTTTGCTTTCAGTATCTGGTGTGACCCCCTTGTGCAGCAATAACTGCAACTAAACGTTTCCGGTAACTGTTGATCAGTCCTGCACACCGGCTTGGAGGAATTTTAGCTCGTTCCTCCGTACAGAACAGCTTCAACTCTGGGATGTTGATGGGTTTCCTCACATGAACTGCTTGCTTCAGGTCCTTCCACAACATTTCGATTGGATTCAGACTTGACCATTCCAAAACATTAACTTTATCCTTCTTTAACCATTCTTTGGTAGAACGACTTGTGTGCTTAGGGTCGTTGTCTTGCTGCATGACCCACCTTCTCTTGAGATTCAGTTCATGGACAGATGTCCTGACATTTTCCTTTAGAATTCGCTGGTATAATTCAGAATTCATTGTTCCATCAATGATGGCAAGCCATCCTGGCCCAGATGCAGCAAAACAAGCCCAAACCATGATACTACCACCACCATGTTTCATAGATGGGATAAGGTTCTTATGCTGGAATGCAGTGTTTTCCTTTCTCCAAGCATAACACTTCTCATTTAAACCAAAAAGTTCTATTTTGGTCTCATCCGTCCACAAAATATTTTTCCAATAGCCTTCTGGCTTGTCCACGTGATCTTTAGCAAACTGCAGACGAGCAGCAATGTTCTTTTTGGAGAGCAGTGGCTTTCTCCTTGCAACCCTGCCATGCACACCATTGTTGTTCAGTGTTCTCCTGATGGTGGACTCATGAACATTAACATTAGCCAATGTGAGAGAGGCCTTCAGTTACTTAGAAGTTACCCTGGGGTCCTTTTGACCTCGCCGACTATTACACGCCTTGCTCTTGGAGTGATCTTTGTTGGTCGACCACTCCTGGGGAGGGTAACAATGGTCTTGAATTTCCTCCATTTGTACACAATCTGTCTGACTGTGGATTGGTGGAGTCCAAACTCTTTAGAGATGGTTTTGTAACCTTTTCCAGCCTGATGAGTATCAACAACGCTTTTTCTGAGGTTCTCAGAAATCTCCTTTGTTCATGCCATGATACGCTTCCACAAACATGTGTTGTGAAGATCAGACTTTGATAGATCCCTGTTCCTTAAATAAAACAGGGTGCCCACTCACACCTGATTGTCATCCCATTGATTGAAAACACCTGACTCTAATTTCACCTTCAAATTAACTGCTAATCCTCGAGGTTCACATACTTTTGCCACTCAGAGATATGTAATATTGGATCATTTTCCTCAATAAATCTCATCTCATTATCTCTAGCCGCTTTATCCTGTTCTACAGGGTCGCAGGCAAGCTGGAGCCTATCCCAGCTGACTACGGGCGAAAGGCGGGGTACACCCTGGACAAGTCGCCAGGTCATCACATAGACACAGAAAACCATTCACACTCAATTTAGAGTCACCAGTTAACCTAACCTGCATGTCTTTGGACTGTGGGGGAAACCGGAGCACCTGGAGGAAACCCACGCGGACACGGGGAGAACATGCAAACTCCGCACAGAAAGGCCCTTGCCGGCCACGGGGCGCGAACCCAGAATCTTCTTGCTGTGAGGCGACAGCGCTAACCACTACAACACCGTGCCGCCTAAATAAATAAATGACCAAGTATAATATTTTTGTCTCATTTATTTAACTGGGTTCTCTTTATCTACTTTTAGGACTTGTGTGAAAATCTGATGACGTTTTAGGTCATATTTATGCAGGAATATAGAAAATTCTAAAGGGTTCACAAACTTTCAAGCACCTCTGTATAAACTGAATCTCTGTGACAATTATGGAATGTTTTCTCAAGTTAAATTACTGAAACAATATACCCATCTAAATTTAGTTTTAGTGAGACTGGAAAATAATTCAATAGTGTGCTCATTTAGCACACTGGATGAACTCATTTTGATCCTGAAATTTTCTTGAAAACATGATTTTTTTTATCATATTGACAAGTAAACTGCTAGTGTGGCAGGAAGAACAGTTACAAAATGTCAGTACCTTAAAAGTTGTGTCTCATCTTTGTGTAATGTTACATTCAGTACCTTTTGTAGACTTCAACTATACCAAAACTGTGCAGCACATACAAGAACTGAAGATAAATATTTGTGGATAAATTTCTGACTTAATTTTGACCAAGTTTGGACCAGTGATGTACCTCAGGAGTGTTGAGAACACACTCTAAGTATTTCAAGTTTAAGAGGTTTTAGCTTATAACTGATTTGTATTCAGTGGAAGAAACAAAATATCTATTATAGTAAATAAGTAAATATTTACCTTGTATTTATTTACTTTCCTGAAGGAAAGTAAATAAATACAAGATAAAACATTAGAAAGTTAAAAATTTAATGCAGAGAGAGAGATTTTACTTATCCAAAGTACTTTCCTTGATATAAAATGAGATCAGTTAAGCTAGACAGGTTAGTTGTTTAATTTATTAATAGCCTCGGCCTACAACAGTAACCAAGTACAGAAGATTCAAAAGGTATGCAAATAGGCTAATGCATTAGCATCTTAAACTTGAAAGAAAGCAACTGAGAAAGGATGGGTGAACAAATAACAAAAGGGTGTGCTTTGCTTTAGTAGTTGAATCTACAGACAAAGTTTGGCAGTTCTACCTTAAAAGTTGAAGGAGTTGTAAAATCAGTGGATTGCGATAGAGGGATGAATGAAAGAATAGAAGGGTGAGATAAAGGTGTGTCATTAGTATGAAAAACAGTAAAGTGCTGTACTTTTGCAGTTGAATCCATACACCTAATTCCATGACTCTACCTAAAAGATGTTGGAGTAGTCAAATCAGTGGTTTCTAATGAGAGGATGGAAGGAAGAAAAGAAAGGAAGATGAGCAGAGAAAAGCTATGCTGTATTTATGTAAGGTGTGCTTAGATTCAGAATTTGAATCTACATATGAAGTTTGGCAGCTCTACCTTAAAAGTTGAAGGAGGAGTAAAATCAGTGGATTGCTATAGAAGGATGAATGAAAGTATAGAAGGGTGAGATAGAGGAGTGTCATTAGTAAGAAAACCAGTTAAGGACTGTACTTTTGCAGTCTAATTCAAATATCAAGTTTCGTGACTACTTTAAAAGATGTAGGAGTAATAAAATAAATAATTTCTATTGGGAGGATTGAGGGATGAAAAAGAAAGAAAGCGGAGCAGAGAAAAATTTCTGCTGTATTTATGCAATGTACCCCAATTTATGGAACCCTGACCCTAACCTAACAATATTTACCAACTTCAATGGTCCTAGCTTTAAATCTCTAGGAGCAGTTAGACCTTAAAAATGAACTGAAGCCAATGGTGAAAAAAGTGAAGGATGGAAAAAGAAAGCAGGAGTGAAAGAGATATGAAGAGAGGTGAGTGCTTTGAAGTATTGCCCAGAACATGTCTAGTAAGTTTGGAGAAAACTGACAGACAGACGGATAAAAAAGAGGATGTGGGTGGAATATGAAAATAAATTAGCTGACATGTCCTTTACAAGACCAAAGTTTGAGTGAAGTTTCTATGTTAAGCAGTTCAAGTTAAATAATTTGCACAAAATCACTTAGAAGAATAACAAGAATAAGAAGTCTAGAGGGCGACACAGTGGTGTAGTGGTTAGCGCTGTCGCCTCACAGCAAGAAGGTCTGGGTTCGAGCCCCGTGGCCGGCGAGGGCTTTTCTGTGCGGAGTTTGCATGTTCTCCCCGTGTCCGCATGGGTTTCCTCCGGGTGCTCCGGTTTCCCCCACAGTCCAAAGACATGCAGGTTAGGTTAACTGGTGACTCTAAATTGACCGTAGGTGTGAATGTGAGTGTGAATGGTTGTCTGTGTCTATGTGTCAGCCCTGTGATGACCTGGCGACTTGTCCAGGGTGTACCCCGCCTTTCGCCCGTAGTCAGCTGGGATAGGCTCCAGCTTGCCTGCGACCCTGTAGAAGGATAAAGCGGCTAGAGATAATGAGATGAGATGAGAAGTCTAGAGAGGGCGGCATGGTGGTGTAGTGGTTAGCACTGTCGCCTCACAGCAAGAAGGTCCGGGTTCGAGCCCCGTGGCCGGCGAGGGCCTTTCTGTGTGGAGTCTGCATGTTCTCCATGTGTCCGCGTGGGTTTCCTCCGGGTGCTCCGGTTTCCCCCACAGTCCAAAGACATGCAGGTTAGGTTAACTGGTGACTCTAAATTGACCGTAAGTGTGAATGGTTGTCTGTGTCTGTTAGCCCTGTGATGACCTGGTGACTTGTCCAGGGTGTACCTTGCCTTTCGCCCATAGTCAGCTGGGATAGGCTCCAGCTTGCCTGCAACCCTGTAGAACAGGATAAAGCGGCTAGAGGAGATGAGATGAGAAGTCTAGAGATATGAATATAATGATTTGCTTTGCAAGCACTAGAATAATAATAATAATAATCCTAGGAAGAATATAGTGCTTTGCAAGCACTATAATTAGGACACAGACCTATTAACAAATAGTTGTGCTTTATTATTTATTTATATCTCTTTATACAGTTTATCCCGGTTATACACAAGTGAATATATCAAATGCATCCTCTGAACTTCAAAAACATGCATGTAGTAATAAATAGAAGATCGCAAAACTGAGCTTTATTGGTCCAAGTACTATTACAGATGATGTTCTAGTGTGTGTGTGTGTGTGTGTGTGAGAGAGATGTACATATGTTTTATATGCAGTCATAACTTCCTCTGTTCTATAATTGAAAGCACCTTGACTTGTAATGTACTTTATATATCCTAATGTAAATCCTTTGTATGTATCGCAAGGCACAAGTATTCATATGCCATTTTAGTGCCTTTTGCACAACTAAGGCAAAGAAATATTCAAATATATCTTCATTTCTTTTGTGGCATCCTAAGACCAAAGCAGGATACTAGCATCCCCCCCCCCCCCCCCTTTAACCACTAACTAATAATTTAGTGGAGTCAAAATGTTATAAAAATCCATAAGAATGTAAAAGTACATCAGGACACTGGAAAGTGAGGATGGTCAAGGGGCAGTGTATAAGCTGTATGAATGTAGCCTGATGCCGAGGTATATTATGTGAAATCTGTTTAAGACATTGGATACGGTTGTGTGATGCTGGATGATTTACAGTCCTCTCTGAAAGTAGTGGAACAGCAAGGCTAATTCTTTTGTTTTTGCTTTCCACTGAAAACATTTGGGTTTGAGATCAAAATATGAATGAGACAATAGATGAGAATTTCAGCTTTAATTTCCTGATGAGTTGGGTGAGCAAAATTATTGGAACAGACGGTATTGCCGTAAATAACCCTTAATGTTTGGTTGCGTATCCCTTGCTTGCAGTAACTGCATCAAGCTGGCGACCCGCTAACCTAACTGCACCAAAATGTTGCATGCTTCTTTTGTGATGCTTTCCAGGCTTTTAATGCAGCTTCTTTGAACTGTTGTCTGTTTTGTGGGGCTTTCTCCCTTCAGTATCCTCTTCAGGAGGTAACATGCATACTCAACTGGTTTAAAGTCTGGTGATTGACGTGGCCAGTCTAAAACCTTCCACTTTTTCCCCCGATGAAGTCCTTTGTTGTATAGACAGTGTGTTTTGGGTCACTGTCTTGCTGAAAGATGAACTTCTTCCCAATTAGATCGGATGCATTTCTCTGTAAATTGGCAGATAGAATATTTCTGAATTCATTCTGCTGCTACCATCATCAATAAAGATTAGTGAGTTCATTTCAGAAGCAGTCATGCAAGCCCAAGCCATGACACTACCTTCACCGTGCTTGACCCATTGAGCCTGTATGTTTGGGATCATGAACAGGTCCTTTCTTTCTCCTTTCTCCACTTTGGCCCTTCCATCAATTTGGTAGAGGTTAATGTTGGTTCCAGAACTTTTGTGGCTCATCCCTGTATTTCTTTGCAAATTCCAGTCTAGCCTTCCAATTCTTACTGCTGATGAGTGGTTTGCATCTTATGGTATGGCCTCTGTGGGTTTGTCTCAATATCAAGGAAGGATCCTTAACAGCTGCATTTCAAGGATGCCACATCATAGAATCTGAAAGAGTGTTCTAAAGTCTAGGATCCTTTGCATTCTACCAGGTACCAAGTCCTTTGTTCGGAGAATTTTCAAAGATGCATGTGTGGATCCCCAGCATTCTTAAAGCACCCACAATCCTATGCACACATACAAAGCAGGATATTTTCAATGACACAATCCTTCTCACTCAATACACTGTTCCATTATGTGTTCTTCGAATGCTAAAAAGGAGTGTTACTAGCTTCTGAAGTACGCAATTTGGAAGGACCTGTCCTACCAGAGAAGCATCCCTGACTTTGAGAAATACATATATATTATTTACCAGCTGGGAGGCCGTATCGTGAAATACCGTGACCTAGGTCTTGAAAATACTGACCGAGGCCTCTGGGCCGAGGTCAGTATTTTCAAGGCCGAGGTCACGGTATTTCACGATATGGACCGACCTTAAGCTGGTAAATAATATATTAATTTTTTTCTTTACTAAGTTCTAACAGAAAATGAGAGTGCCCGAAAGGGAAACCATGTTGTGAACTAGCGAGTCGCCAAAGGTCCGTAACCGGGGTCCGGATCGTAGGATTCTGGACTGCTCATGAGCCAATCAGAGCGCACGATTTGATGGAAACCGGACCGCAAAAAAAATAATATATATTTCTGCTCTCAAAGTCTTCTTTGAATGGTGGATTGTGATACCTTCAACCTTGACCTGTGGAGGTTGTTAATGAGGTCACTGACTGTCATAAACTGCTGTTGACCTGTTTGATGTCTGATTGTTAGCTATAAACTAGTGGTTTATTTCTTTTTAAAAGACATTCCAAATTGTATTGGCCATGCCCAGTGCTTACGCAGTGGCTCGGATCAATTTTCCCTCTTTTCTCAGCTTCAAAGTGGCTTGCTTTTCTCCCATAGACAGCTCTCTGGTCTTCATGTTAGTTTATCCTTTTAAATAAAAATGCAGTCTTCACCGGTGAAACTCAGGGCTCAAACCAAGAGTAAACAAGCAATCTATCAGGGAACCCCTGGGCAACAAGAAACACCTGTCAGCCACATGTTCCAGTATTTTTGATCATTTGAAAAGTGGGAGGGTTAAAAACAGATGACATGCTCGAAGTTGTTTAATACATGTAAAGGCTGAAATTCTGTTCTATCATCTTGTATTCTTTTGATCTCAAACTCAAATATCTTCAGTGTATAGCAAAAGCAAAATAATTGGCCTTGCCCTTCCAATACTTTCAGAGGGGACTGTAGTTGAGATAGTCGTCTCAGTGTAAGTGTCAGGATTCAATGAATTGTTCAGTGTGTGTGTGTTGAGATAGATAGAAAGAAAGAAGTTCTGTATCATGTATATGTGTGTGTATGTGCCTGTGTGTTAGGACTCCTCAGCTGTTTTAGTCGTTTCCAAACTTGCAATAAGGTCTGCATAAACACTGGAGTTCATGTAACGAGGATATGAGTCTCGCTGCATGAGTGTGTATATTTGCTGCTGGGCCTCATCAAAGGTTTGTGAGGACGGATTCAGCATGTTCTTGCTAATCACCTCCCGTGCACGCGCATCCAGACTCACCTAGTTAAACACAAAAGGCAGCAAAACATAAAAGGAATAGCAATTTGATTAAAAATACTACGGTTACACCAATTAAGAAACCCATCTGTGTTATTGGGTTTAAGGAAATGTACCTCTCTTGGTGACAGCACAGAGACGTAGTCCTCATATATTTGCTTAACTTTCTGTTCCACCACAGTTCTGTTGGTCTCTTTCTTCAGCTCCTCACAGGCCAGCCAGAATATCAGGTTCTCCTCACTGAACTCAGTCTTAAGGAACTGACGGAAACTGGACCGGCCATTTGGGCTCTTGATTAAGTGCTCAAATGATTTTGCCCATGAATGGGCCTCCTCTAGTGTTGGACCAGTTCTGTACAGCCAAAGATAGGGATTAATTGTTCATTATATTGCATTCCACTTGGGATTTTGACATTGCTATGATTATCCACTCACTAAAAGAATATGCCAGTCTTTGTCAACCTTATCTCTCTCCGGGTCAAGAATGTCATCACCTTTTTGTTTACTTAGAAAAGTACACAAAACTAATTTCTAGATCTGCATAATTAATCTTTTCTGAGATGAGACTACTTTTTCAGAGGGATGATCTTATGTTTATACACAAATAAACACTAAAGTGGATCTGATTTTGTATGGATACAGTACCAAAGGGAAGTGATCAAATAGTGTAATATCCTGAACTGCTTTTTATTGCATTGCTCCACTGCACAAAAGAACATATTACAGATTTGGTAAGACATTATCGCACATCTGACCTAAGTCTTCTATTATAAAAAAGTCTGGAGTAGACAAGGTTTTGTTCTATTTTGCCAGTAAACATTAAATTATTGTCCGTGATAACTATACCTTGAAAGGTGATGGGAAGAATTTACTAGAAGCCAGAGGTGGACAATAACGAAGTACATTTACTTGAGTACTGGACTTAAGTACACTTTTTGAGTATCTGTACTTTACTTGAGTATTATTTTGACTTTAACTTCACTACATTTGAAAGACAAATATCGTTCTTTTTACTCCACTACATTTCTGTCAAGGTCCTCATTACTCGTTACTATGAAGCAACTTTGAAAGTTGATGTTTTTTTCTTTTCTTTTCTAAAATGTCATTGGTTTATTCGCAGGTGACACTGAGACAGTCTATCAGTAATCACTAGGGTCAAGTCACGTCCATAGACTGTATAAAATCAAGATCAATAATTTCTCAGCAGCATTATTTAAACATGATCAGTTGACGGCAGAATGGATAGAGGCAGTTCTTCTGGAGAATGTACGCACCCATGGCCATACCTAGAACCCATGTTTCAGTTTTCTGAAAGGATTAACGAGTCGTTTCATTTTAAATGTTTGCTTTGTTTGCCAAAAACAAACCACATCACGGCCTACAAAAAGTCGGCATCCAACCTGCGGAAGCATATTGAGGTCTGTGAACGTTTTATTCCAAGAGAAAGCTTGCAATGAAGTTGTCTGTGCTTTTAGAGCTAGCGATAATGTTGCAATAGCTATGCAGTCTGGTTAGTCAAATGACTATGGATTTGCTCGCCAAGTTGCTGTAGCCTTGTCCACGGCTAACGTTAACACATAGCTAGTTAACTTGGACATTATTAGTTAGTATGTATAAACAGGGTTACACCTGGGCTGCCAACTCTCACGCAATGAGCGTGAGACACACGCATTTGATTGTCTTCACACGCTCACACGCCATACCTCCGATTTCTCACGCTAGAAAAAAAAATCTAGTTTATCTATCTAATCTCGGCTACCCATTGCATCGCGCCAACCACTTGCGATTGATCAATTACGCCTTACGCATGGCTAAACAGGCAGAGAGGTGTTCCCTTCTGTACACACTCCCCTATGGTAGGTGGCACATCTAATGATGCTGCACTCGCCGGAAGTTGGATAATTGTCTACCGTCAATTTAGAGGAAGAGGAGAGAGAAGAAGGTATCCGAGTTGAAGACGGGTGTCTCAGACAGGTTTGTATATATGCACGCCAATGTGTGGTGTTACTGGCGTAATTATGAACTTATATAAAGTTTCTTAATCGTTTTAGCCTATAAGTGTTGTGAGAATATTTAATGCCGTATCGAGAGCTGTGTACTAGGCATGCTAAATCATTATAGGCCTACTGCCATGCCACAGCCTCTATCTTCCCCAACAAGCAGCACGGGAGAGCACCTCCTTAGCACACGTTTATTAAGGCGCATTTTTAGTTTGTTTACTGTATGTTATCATACTTTATGACTTTATTTGAAGCCATACTGGAAATGTTGTAAAATAAAGCAAGTAAGAGATAATATTACAAATGCAAGAAGAGCCATTAGCCACCATACCTATTGTTTATTTACAGGGTATTTATTTTTAATTATTTATGATGTATGTAATTGCTCAGTTAAAGTAAATAAAGCATGGTCACCTGTAATATCAAAGAACTTGAACTTGTGAATAATTAAAAAAAAAGACAGAGAACAATATACTGAGGAGACAGGGTTTCAAAGAGGGCAAGACAGGTAGATAATATTTGTCAGATAACAGGCCCTGACGAATGCTCTATTACTAATAAGAAATAAGAAATAAATTAATAAGAAATATATTAATATAGCTTATTTAAGTATGACCAAAATTTTTAAGCCCAACTTTGTGTGCACAGTCCCACCTATGGCCAAGGTTCAGCTTTTTATGTTTCAATACTGTTCAAACTTAATCATTTTAATGTTTCTTGTAGCACATGCACATTTTGCTTACTGTTTAAGCATTTTATTTGTTCTTTTGCTGTTGATATTTTTCCCCATGCCAATCTTCTGCTGAACCCAGTGGTGGGGAAAGCCCTTAAATGCATAATGAATAGTCAGTGAGGGACAATCTTATTTTTTGCAACAGTTATTAAAAACGGCGGCACGGTGGTGTAGTGGTTAGCGCTGTCGCCTCACAGCAAGAAGGTCCTGGGTTCGAGCCCCGGGGCCGGCGAGGGCCTTTCTGTGTGGAGTTTGCATGTTCTCTCCGCGTCCACGTGGGTTTCCTCCGGGTGCTCCGGTTTCCCCCACAGTCCAAAGACATGCAGGTTAGGTTAACTGGTGACTCTAAATTGACCATAGGTGTGAATGTGAGTGTGAATGGTTGTCTGTGTCTATGTGTCAGCCCTGTGATGACCTGGCGACTTGTCCAGGGTGTACCCCGCCTTTCGCCCATAGTCAGCTGGGATAGGCTCCAGCTTGCCTGCGACCCTGTAGAAGGATAAAGCGGCTAGAGATAATGAGATGAGATGAGTTATTAAAAACTTAACATTTAGCTTCAATTCAGAAGGTGTTTAGGCTTAGCTGATGAAATATTTTCAAACATGAACTTGCCTTTAAATCTGAAACACAGGTCTATAGGGCTACAGGAACATTGGCAGTCATCTGTAGTTTTCTAGTGTGGGGGCTTTTAAGCCAAAACTTGGTGCTTTTGTTGGCCACAAGCTGAAGGCCTGGCAAGTCAGGGTGTGTAAGAATGTAGGTATGGCACAGCAGGCCACTCCAAAAATCCACCAGAATGCAGGAACATCTACTAAATCCAAAATCTCAACCCCCCCCCATTGTCCATCTCCAGCCCACAAACAAAACACCAGAATGCAGGGGGACAAGTGAATATCAAACTGAATACAAAATTCCCACTTACTGCATGGTGTGCGGAAAAATTTTGCCATCGACCCCCCCCCCAAAAAAAAAAATCTCACTCCAAGGAATTTCGAAAAGTTGGCAGCCCTGCGTTAACACATAGCTAGTTAACTTGGACACTATTAGTTAGCATGTAAAAACAGGGTTACTCTAACATGAATAATGGTAACTTATCTGAAGTTCTTTCAGAAATATGTTTTAGCATAATCTTGCCAAATAAACAAAATGTAGAAATCTTTCTTTTCTAGTAACATTAGCTACCCAATATGATTTTGAGTTTGCTAGCATGTCAGGTGGAGTTTCACTGACTAGCTAGCTTAACGTTAAACCAGCATGATGGCACGGCATGTGTTCATTTTATGAATTCACATTTCTGTCTTTGGTAACGGCGTTAGGTTTTGTAAGCGTTGTGGCAATAATACAACAATGCGTTAACAGAAAATGTACTTTTAATACTTAAGTATTTTTAAAAGCAAGTACTTCAGTACTTTAACTTAAGTAAAAATTTGACTGGACAACTTTCACTTGTATCGGAGTAACATTTAACCAGTGGGATCTGTACTTTGACTTAAGTAATGAAGTTGGGTACTTTGTCCACCTCTGCTAGAAGCTGAGTGTAAGTTGGTTGAAAGTGCTGAACTTTCTTATGCATATATAATATTTAAACAGTATTTGTATGTTACAGGCAAAATATAGGTCAAATGGTATCATGCACACACACACATGCAATTGTACTTACGGTTCTTCAACTTTAGCTTCATTTAGTTTTTCATGTATCGTCTCCTCCTGAGTCTTTTCCACCTTAGAAGGTCTTACTGTAAGACTATATACATGCATATAATGTAGCAAAATGTTTTTTCCTTTTTTTGTACACTGTACAAGACATTAGTACAAGCAGCACCCTGCTGTGTATACAGGTCTGTGCGTGTGCGGCTCCATCGGGACTATCATGTAAACATACTGTCCTTCCAATAAACTTAATAAAGGCTCCCAGCACACCTGCACCTAATTCTGAGTCACTCCCTAAACACTTACACACACACACAAATAAAAACAAAGTTTACAATAGGGTATACAGGAAATATAAGCCAGTAGCCATAGACAAAAATCCACACTGACCAACCGTTATCAGGACTTTGAAAATCAAACTAAAGCACTCGCATCAAAGAAGTCAATATTAAATTCAGCTAGCTTGATTCTATTCCGTGTTAAAGAAAAGATCTGCTTGTCTGGCTGGTTAGGAGTTACTCAGTCTGGTTTTATGATTGAACTGATTCGAGTGCAGGCTCTGTGCGCAGCCACTTTCAAACACTTCTGGGTTTTTTTGTCCTGCAGTTTGTATAATAGCAAAATGCATATCATGCTGTCTAGAATTGCGCAGAATTGTTAAAGTTCTTACCAGGAGCAGCTACAGCAACAGCACCAGCAGAAGCAGCAAGCGTTTGGAGGTGCGTTCAGCCAGCCAAGAGTGTACCTGTTCACGTTGTCCTGCATATCTTTGTTGGAAGAAGTGATGTGTGTCTGGACAGAATTTCCAGTGTCCTGTTCTGGACATTTCCCCATCTCCGCCTGCGCAGATCCCATGAGCTACAACACAATTACATCATACATGGTATCAAATAACTTTTTCTTTTTTTATAAATACATAGAATCCAATTATTTTGACGCTACAGAATAAGGAAAGCTGAGCCAACACAAAACATTACCTTACTTGCTGTATAGGACTGGAATGTGTAATCGTACTTTGGCAGTAGGCTATAGTCGAGCTGTGCAGGTGAATGTACTGCAATTAAAACACTAATGTGATGCAGAAACTCTGCAAGCTGCAACACTGTTAATTCATTTAAGGAGCTGTCCACTGGGACATGTCCGGAAAAAAGGCCTGCATGCCAGAATACACAGCAGGCATTTAGCAGATAACAAAAATCCATTGAGATCAATTACAGCACAGCACCTGAGCACATGCATACACATAGCTCTTACAACAATTTCCATAAATCATGACCTGTTATTTTGCAAGATAGTAAAGACATTACAGCAACAGGGCAAAAAATTTGGTGATTGAATCAGCACATTATTATTATTATTATTATTATTATCTTCACCAACTTCGTTGGAGGAGGTTGTTTTTGTCTCCATTTGTTTGTCTGTTCTCAACATAACTCAAAAAGTAGTGAACAGATTTTGATGAAATTTTTAGGAAAGGTGGGCCATGGGCCAAGGAACAACTGATTAGATTTTGATGCAAATCCAAATCCATCCATCCATTATCTGTAGCCGCTTATCCTGTTCTACAGGGTCACAGGCAAGCTGGAGCCTATCCCAGCTGACTACGGGCGAAAGGCGGGGTACACCCTGGACAAGTCACCAGATCATCGCAGGGCTGATACATGGAGACACACAAACATTCACACCTGCATGTCTTTGGACTGTGAGGGAAACCGGAGCACCCGGAGGAAACCCATGCGGACACGGGGCGAACATGCAAACTCCACACAGAAAGGTCCCTGTCAGCTGCTGGGCTCGAACCCAGAACCTTCTTGTTGTAAGGTGACAGTGCTAACGCAAATCCAGATATGTTAATTAAAAATGTTTGTTGGGAGTTAAAATTGCATTTAGAGGAAAAAAAATCTACAGGCCTTCCATTAATAACAGCATACCAGTGTAAAGTACACTGAAAAAAATGGCCTGTTAAATTAACACAAAAAAAATCTTGTACATCGGTTGCACTTATTAAAATCATATCCACTAAGACCAATTAAGTCATGTTCTGTTTGACTGAACATGACTTAATTGGTCTTAGTGGATATGATTTTAATAAGTGCAACCGATGTACAAGATTTTTTTGTGTTAATTTAACAGGCCATTTTTTTCAGTGTAGACCATGCATATACAATGGCCCTCGGTTTAATTTTGTAATCTTCTAAGGCTTTCTTTGCTTCCTTTTCAGGTACTAATCAATAAAAATGAAATAAAATGCAGAACGCGCTAAAGCAAACATTATTTCACATGTACAGGCTCTGATTAGTGTCGTGTCTTTTTTTTTTCCAGCGCATCCTCACATCCTCATCCTCACAGCCTCAGGAATCTGTCAAAGCACGCGCGTCATCAACACACAAGACATAATCTTACAGTACAATTAACCCATACAGTCCAGTTCACAATAGTCTAAATACATTCATTTAGTCAATTCTAGATGTGCTTACCGCATTACCACTGGTCCCCGGTGTGTGTGTGTGTGTGTGTGTGATTTCAGTGCTCTGCTCACACGCCCATCATCATCTCCGCGATTTGCTCCAGTCTGCGCTCTCAGTCCAGCACGCATGCGCGAAACAGCTGGCGACGCGCGCGGCAACGGTAAAGGCGCGTGACGAACACTGCGTTCCAAAGCGCAGACTCGGCTAAACCAGCCTCCTACATGTTTAGTGAAACTAGCACGTCACTTCCTTTTCAGTTCCCTAAGTCTATCTGTGAATACATCCTGTAATGCATTCTTGAATTACAAGAAATAACCAGGATAAGACTAAATTATGCAAAATTCTGTATTATTATACATACAGAACACTTTTTCCATGGAATAAAAGCATGTGTTCTATTCCCTTCTAGTGGGTTTGGTTTGATAGCATGCAATACTGTGAGCATGGAGAATGAGCGTTGAATATGGTTTACGATGGACGGCACAGTGGTGTACTGGTTAGCGCTGTCGCCTCATAGCAAGAAGGTCCGGGTTCGAGCCCTGTGGCCGGCGAGGGCCTTTCTGTGCGGAGTTTGCATGTTCTCCCCGTATCCGCGTGGGTTTCCTCTGGGTGCTCCGGTTTCCCTCACAGTCCCAAGACATGCAGGTTAGGTTAACTGCTGACTCTAAATTGACCGTAGGTGTGAATGTGAGTGTGAATGGTTGTCTGTGTCTATGTGTCAGCCCTGTGATGACCTGGCGACTTGTCCAGGGTGTACCCCGCCTTTCGCCCGTAGTCAGCTGGGATAGGCTCCAGCTTGCCTGCGACCCTGTAGAACAGGATAAAGTGGCTAGAGATAATGGATGGATGCGCAGAATCATTGTTTGCTGGTGGCACCCGCAATAAACTGTCACATCCATCCATTATCCGTAGCCGCTTATCCTGTCCTACAGGGTTGCGGGCAAGCTGGAGCCTATCCCAGCTGACTATGGGTGAGAGGCGGGGTACACCCTGGAGAAGTCACCAGATTATCACAGGGCTGACACATACAGACAAACAACACAGTTAACCTAACCTACATGTCTTTGGACTGTGGGGGAAACCGGAGCACCCAGAGGAAACCCACACAGACATGAGGAGAACATGCAAACTCCACACAGAAAGGCTCTTGCCAACTGCTGGGCTCAAACCCAGGACCTTCTTGCTGTGAGGTGACAGTGCTAACCTAACCACTATGCCACCCACCTGAATAAGACTAAATTATGCAAAATTCTGTATTATTATACATACAGGACACTTTTTCCATGGAATAAAAGCATGTGTTCTATTGCCTTCTAGTGGGTTTGGTTTGATAGCATGCAATATTGTGAGCATATCTCTTATCCTACGTCACTCTACCCAATGGAGATGAGCATTGAATGTGGTTTACGATATTGCATGGTTGTCACGACAACATGATGTCACACGTCAAAGCTGATGCGAATATTCAGTGAGAAAGTTTTCTGCTGTACATGCGCAGAATCATTGTTTGTTGGTGGCACCCGCAGCAGAGGCGTAGCTAGGATTTTTCAAGGGGGGGGGGTCACACACTGACTGGCAGCCTGAGTAGCCTGAGTACATCATCCATCCATCCATTATCTGTAGCCACTTATCCTGTTCTACAGGGTCGCATGCAAGCTGAAGCCTATCCCAGCTGACTATGGGCGCAAGGCGGGGTACACCCTGGACAAGTCACCAGGTCATTGCAGGGCTGACACATAGGTGGGGTTTACATTAGACCGTATCAGCGGATCATCAGATTAACGTTTTTAAAACGATTAGCGTGCACACAGCAACACCAATACACGATTCGCGTGCACACAGCAACACCAATACACGGATACGCTCGGCTCCGCAGGCATCCTGCGCTCCAAATCACTCCGCCCTGAACAGCGAGTGCCCTCTAGAGGGTGCACACTCCGGCCCTGCGCAGCTCACAGAGCGCGCGAGTGGAGTGCACGAGCAGTGATTTGGGACTGAGCCGCTGTGTGTGTGATCCCAGTGCATATCACTTACCACTTGCAAGTGGAAGGATGGCAAGCCTAAAGACAATCATAATTACACAATGGGCAGTATTTGCATCAGTATTTGCAGTATTTTCATACTTTTATACTCTTTAATGAAAGGTGATACAAGGCGGAAGTCCGCGCCGTTTTTCAGCAGTCGTGTCACATGACCAACGCCAGCGAATCAGGAAGGTGGATGTCACAGTGACGTTGTCCAATGACGACGCCAGCTAGAGCTCAGCACAGCGTATCCGCGTATCTGCGTATTCTCAATGTTTACACAGCACATGACCAGACACGATCTAGATTGAATACGTGGACCCTGGTGGATTCCCGTTTCCCGGCGTTTCCAGGCGTTTTAATGTAAATGGACAGTGCATCCGCGAACAAAACGAGACAGATACGGTCTAATGTAAACTTGGCCATAGACACAGACAACCATTCACACTCACATTCACACCTACAGTCAATTTAGAGCCACCAGTTAACCTAACCTGCATGTCTTTGGACTGTGGGGGAAACCGGAGCACCCAGAGGAAACCCACACAGACACGGGAAGAACATGCAAACTCCACACAGAAAGGCCCCCATCGGCCGCTGGGCTCGAACCCAGGACCTGGATAAGACTAAATTATGCAAAATTCTGTATTATTATACATACAGGACACTTTTTTCATGGAATAAAAACATTTATTTTTTTCGCGGTCCGGTTTCCATCAAATCATGTGCTCTGATTGGCTACGATACGGACCCCGGTTATGGACCTTTAGCAACTCACTTGTTCACAACAACAACAAGCATAGTAGCAATTTTTTTGTCAATATTTATTTTCCCATTTCTCAGTATAATAGCATTAATTTTACAGCATGGATAGCGATAATGACAGTGTTCACAGCGAAAGCGAGTTTTACTACCCTGATGAAGACGAAATAAAAGAAAACGTTTCAGGAGAAAGCCGAAAACCTGTAACTGTTGCTAACGCTGAGCAAATCCAGCAGTTTATTGAGGAACAAAGGGCAGAAAATACAACAAAAAAGACGACCTACGACCTCAATGTCTTTGGGAAGTTCTGTTGAAACCTAAATGAAGGTAAAAAGGTGGAAGACATACCTGGCTAAGAACTAAACATGTTGCTGTGCAACTTTTTCATGTCTACAACAAAGGAAAATGGCGATGTGTACGAGCCGTCCTTGCTCACGTCTTTCCAGAGAAGTATCCAGCACTATCTGAATAATTTTCTGTTAGAATTTGGTAAAGAAAAAAATAAATATATTATTTACCAGCTTAACGTCGGTCTGTATCGTGAAATACTGTGACCTCGGCCTTTTGCTGTGTTGTGTGTAGTTGTCAAAGGTGATTTTAAAATAACTAAGTAAATCATACAAGGAAATGAATACTTAAGTCTGAGTGAAAAATGCTGTCGTGAGTGTGCATGTAAAAAGAGTCTTGGGACAGAAATCTTAATTTTTTGGGTGTTAGCCTGTGCTACTGATGAACGCTACAGCGGATGGGTGAATTCATTGCCGCGGTGATGAACACTACAACAGCTGTAGCTGACTTCACTGCCGCGCTAACAGCGCCAACTTGCGGATAAGCTAGCGTTGGCCTTCAAGAATGTTGATATGCTGATATGAAGAGAGTGCGTATGTATAATAATAATATTGGCAGGCTTTTTTTCATGGTATCAGATATATTCCATTCAGCTAACGTGATACTGAACTCGTCTTCGACTCATTCAATATCATGCTAGCTGAATGGAATTTATATGATATACCACTCAAAGCCAGCTAATATTATTTAATTATTATACATACAGGAAACTTTTTCAATGGAATAAAAATATGTATTCTATTCCCTTCTAGCGGATTTCATTCATTTGGTTTGATAGCATGCAATATTGTTAGCATATCGCTTATCCTACATGTATTACGTCACTCTACCCAATGGAGAATGAGCGTTGAATATAGTTTACGATATTGCATGGTTATCAAGACAGCATGACGTTACATGTAGGAACTGATGCGAGTGTCCAATGAGAAAGTTTTCTGCTGCACACGCACAGAAGCATTTCTTTGTTTGCCGGGAAAGAGAAAGACGTGTTGGACACCTGAAAGGCTACCAAACCTTCATTAGATATTCTTCATGCATATTTACAAGCAGTGGCAGACCGTTATTATTCAAGCTGGTACTTCAGCTCAGCCAAAACTTAACCAGACACAGCAAAACAGCAACAGGGCAAAGGATTTTGCAAGGGATTAGCAGCAGGCTGCCAGGTTGCTCCGTTGTGTGTAGTTGCCAATGTTGATTTTAAAAGTAACTAAGTAAATTACATTGGGAAATGAATACTTAAGTATGAGTGAAAAATACTGTGGTGAGTGTGCGTGGAAGAAGAGTCTGGAGACAGAAATCTTAGTTTCTCAGTTGTTAGCCTGTGCTACTTGCTCTTGATAGCACTGGCTTGACTGCTTTATTAGCATTCGCTAACACTACTGATGAATGCTACACTGGCTGGAAGGTGACTTCACTGCTGTGCAGACAGTGTTGACTTGCAAATAAGCTAGCTTTGGCCTTTGAGAATGCTGATATGGAGAAAGTATGTATGTATGTACGTATGTATGTATGTATGTATGTATGTATAATAATAATAATAATAATAATGGCTTTTTTGTGGTATATCAGATATATTCAGTTCAGCTAGCATGATATTAAACTCGTCTTCAACTCATTCAGTATCATGCTAGCTGAATGGAATATATCTAATATACCACTCAACGCCAGCCAATATTATTTAAATCTTGTTGAAGGGAGTTAATAAACAGACAAGGTCCAATATAATTATGTCCATGTAATGTTCAGTTGAAAAGACTTAATAGCCTAAACTTTTAATACACTGTCACTGAATAACAAGAGAAATCCTGACTGAATGATGAAGGCTGAAAGGATTAAAGGGGAACTGAAGTCATTTTTAAACTTGCTTTATTTCTTAATTAACGTGTTATTCAATTACATTTTCCGTTTTATTAACCTTATATCGTGACTCGTATTGGCATATTATATTACACTTATCGGCCTTTTCAGTTTTTAACCATGTTGAATGTAGTTTGTATGCTCCATGGCAGGCGTCGCTTATCCACACAATCTTCACAAGACTTGTGCGAGACTTCAAATGTGAAGTGTCAGCGCCGCCATTTTGAAAACTGTTTACACAGCGGCCAGATCACCATATCATTCCAATTTAGATTAATTTTGAGATTTGCCAGCTTCATCACTGATGGAGATTATTCCATACGACTTCGAACCAACATGGAGTAGAGAAGAGTTGGAAAGACGACAGGATAAGGACTAGTCCGTCACGCTGGTATTTACGTCATTACTGTCGCACAATTAAAACGTGCCGATCAGGCGGCTGGTGGGTTTTCAAAATAATAAATACATGCATGTATTTTTGTGATAAATACATATTATACCGAGCACATTTCCCACATAATCCTCACTAAGGTTTCGGACAGCACTACAAAATGGCGTCCCTACTATATAGTGCCCTATATAGTGAGTAGGGAGTGATTTCGGACACAGGGAAAACTAACGGCTTGATTACGTCAGCATTCGAAAGAGGGCGTGTGCATCTTTTGACAATGTTGGCAGATGTTGGTCACTTTGATTTCTGCTGTACGTTTTACTTCCGTCCTATGAAGTCTTGCACAGGTCTCAGCGAATCTCGTTTACGGCCATTGCTTTGACATATGGACTGATATATTACAGAGCATATTTCAAACACTCATAACTTGCTATAGCGGTGACAAAATAGCTATCAGAAATGCATCCTTGCATTTTATAAAATGAGATATTTTGATAATAAAATTTTGCCTTCAGTTCCCCTTTAAGGACAGTGCTGGGCCAGATCAACACCAGAGGGCACTAGTACTATTTCTACAAAGACAAGAACACAATTACAGAGTAAATCTGAACCTGTGAAATGAAAAACAATCTCTCTCTCTCTCTCTCTCTCTCTCTCTCTCTCTCTCTCCTTTTTTATAGTACAAACTTTGTTATAAAGTTTTATCTAGTCAGTATTAAAACTTTTTTTGGGCGGCACAGTGGTGTAGTGGTTAGCATTGTTGCCTCACAGCAAGAAAGTTCCAGGTTTGAGGCCAGTGGCTGATGGGGGCCTTTCTGTGTGGAGTTTGCATGTTCTCCCTGTGTCTGTGTGGGTTTCCCCTGGTTAGGTTAACATGGCCTTGAGGTGCCTTTGAGTGAGGCACCTACTGCCCAACTGCTCCCTGGGTGCTGTTAGCATGGCTGCCCACTGCTCTGGGTGTATGTGTTCATTACTTCAGTTGGGTTAAATGCAAAGAGGAATTTCAAAAGTGTATGTGTGATGAATAAAGTTGTTGTTGTAGATTCCATACATTAGTTTTCCAGCACAACACTCAATGTTACAGAAAGCAGCGTATTATGTAAGAGACACCTCATCTCATTATCTCTAGCCGCTTTATCCTGTTCTACAGGGTCGCAGGCAAGCTGGAGCCTATCCCAGCTGACTATGGGCGAAAGGCGGGGTACACCCTGGACAAGTCGCCAGGTCATCACAGGGCTGACACATAGACATAGACAACCATTCACACTCACATTCACACCTACGGTCAATTTAGAGTCACCAGTTAACCTAACCTGCATGTCTTTGGACTGTGGGGGAAACCGGAGCACCCGGAGGAAACCTACGTGGACACGGGGAGAACATACAAACTCCACACAGAAAGGCCCTCGTCAGCCACGGGACTCGAACCCGGACCTTCTTGCTGTGAGGCGACAGCGCTAACCACTACAGCACCGTGCCACCCCCGTAAGAGACACCTTTCAGACAAAATACATAATGAAGGCTACTGGGTTTTGCTTCAAAAATAAGAAGCAAGTGTGACAGTCAAAGTATCCAGAAGAACTGTGTCTGGATCTGTAAGATGCTCAGTAAAACGTACAGCTCATTTCCTTATAAAACTGCACATATTGTGCCTGAGGCTACTAGTTGTTTTAAGCAAAGGGTCGTCACACCAAACACTGACTACTTCATTTACGGGGAAGCTGTGGCCTAATGGTTAGAGAACCAGCTTTGGGACCAAAAAATCACTGGTTTGATTTCCTGGACCAGCAGAAATGGCTGAAGTGCCTTTGAGCAAGGCATCTAATCCCCAATTGGGTTACAGTGTACCATGTTTTACAGATGGGATAAGGTTCTTATGCTGGAATGCAGTGTTTTCCTTTCTCCAAATATAACGCTTCTCATTTAAACCAAAAAGTTCTATTTTGGTCTCATCCATCCACAAAACATTTTTCCAATAGCCTTCTGGCTTATCCATGTGATCTTTAGCAAACTGCAGACGAGCAGCAATGTTCTTTTTGGAAAGCAGTGGCTTTCTCTTTGCAACCCTGCCATGCACACCATTGTTGTTCAGTGTTCTCCTGATGGTGGACTCATGAACATTAACATTAGCCAATGTGAGAGAGGCCTTCCGTTGGTTAGAAGTTACCCTGGGGTCCTTTGTGACCTCACCGACTATTACACGCCTTGCTCTTTGAGTGATCTTTGTTGGTTGACCACTCCTGGGGAGGGTAACAATGGTCTTGAATTTCCTCCATTTGTACACAATCTGTCTGACTGTGGATTGGTGGAGTCCAAACTCTTTTAAGATGGTTTTGTAACCTTTTCCAGCCTGATAAGCATCAACAATGCTTTTTCTGAAGTCCTCAGAAATCTCCTTTGTTTGTGCCATGATGCACTTCCACAAACATGTGTTGTGAAGATCAGACTTTGATAGATCCCTGTTCTTTAAATAAAACAGGGTGCCCACTCACACCTGATTGTCATCCCATTGATTGAAAACACCTGACTCGAATTTCACCTTTAAATTAACTGCTAATCCTAGAGGTTCACATACTTTTGCCATTCACAGATATGTAATCTCATCTCATCTCATTATCTCTAGCCACTTTATCCTTCTACAGGGTCGCAGGCAAGCTGGAGCCTATCCCAGCTGACTATGGGCGAAAGGCGGGGTACACCCTGGACAAGTCGCCAGGTCATCACAGGGCTGACACATAGACAACCATTCACACTCACATTCACACCTACGGTCAATTTAGAGTCACCAGTTAACCTAACCTGCATGTCTTTGGACTGTGGGGGAAACCGGAGCACCTGGAGGAAACCCACGCGGACACGGGGAGAACATGCAAACTCCGCACAGAAAGGCCCTCGCCGGCCCCGGGGCTCGAACCCAGGACCTTCTTGCTGTGAGGCGACAGCGCTAACCACTACACCACCGTGCCGCCCCAGATATGTAAGATTGGATAATTTTCCTCAATAAATAAATGACCAAGTATAATATTTTTGTCTCTTTTGTTTAACTGGATTCTCTTTAACTACTTTTAAGACTTGTGTGAAAATCTGATGATGTTTTAGGTCATGCAGAAATACAGAAAATTCTAAAGGGTTCACAAACTTTCAAGCACCACTGTAGAAGAATACAAGACACCAACTCTGAGATTATTAAAACTAGTTCTCGATTGGAACCAACTTATTCCAAGATGCCTTGTCAAGTCAAATTATCTGTCCATGCAGCAAGATAATTTCACTGCTATTAAGTAATTTTCTCCTCAAATTCACTTTTCAGGTTTTTGCAGTGTGTTTTTTCATCTTAATTATTGTTTGTGTCACAATCAAACAACAATTTGTACCTTGAAAGTGGTAGGCATGTTGTGTAAATCAAATGGTGCTAACCCCCCAAAAATTCATTTTAATTCCAGCTTGTAATGCGACAAAACAGGACAAACACCAAGGGGGATGAATACTTTTGCAAGACACTGTATGTATGTATGTATGTATGTATGTATGTATGTATGTAAGGCTTTTGGCATCCTTCATATAAACACTATCATCAGATCCATGGAGGTTAAATTTTGATTAATCTGAAAATAAGACAATTATCCACAAGCTGCTGTCTGTCTGTGTATGTTCATTTGCAGATTTCTTATTCTTGAATGGTTTCCACTGTTTGACCTTCCATCTGTAACCGTGCTTGTTGATCCTGTTTTGAATAGTTTGTGCTGTACTTGTATCAGGAAATTCTTACTGTAGTCTGAAGCAATGATTGCTGCTCTTTCTCAAGTGTTCGTCTTCATTTTAATCACAATTATCCTGCCCAGTCTGTTGTTGCACTGTCTGTCTGGGTCTGCCGATACACTGTCTGTTTTCATTCATAAGTCATTCATTTTTTAAATTTTTAATTCAAAGTTTTCCTGTTCTGGCAAATAGAGTGGTCTATTTTGAACAAAAAGATTATGACTGAGCTTTTTTCAACAATTACTTCCCTCTTCTTAGCCATTTTTTTCTATTGCTTTTACTCAGCTGGAAATGTATAATCTATATGTAACCAATTACATTTCATTTCATACAGGTGCCTGAGTAGCAGAGTAACCACATGGTTTAGTTCATTACATTAACTATGAATTAACTGTAACAACCAGAATAATCTGAAGCATCCAATCTGTTTTTTTAGTGATTAATATCACTGAGCACTGATTCTTAAGAAGAAATATCTAAAGCAATCTATTTTGGTTAAAAAAAAGTACTGCTTTGCAAGCTAGTTTTTAATGCGTGTTCAGAAGCAGACTGACTACTTGATCATTAGGGTCATTAGAGAACACCAGATGGCACACTTGAAAATTGTGGAGGTGCTCATGACTTGCAGCCGGATGACACAGAATTGCTATGTATTTGTATCCAAATAACTCAGAAGGGAACAATAGAGACTTTGTACCTCTCAGGGAGCCCTGCTTGCACTTTCTTTGAAGAGCAAAGCAGATACCTTTCTTGAGTTGTCCTCAGGATAGATTTGACAAAGCCACTGGAGAAGTGCATGAAAGAGCAACAGTAAAGTAATCCTAGCTTCCAATGGTAGTTTTCTGGCTTTTTTGCACTCTTAATCACATATTTAACATTGAAATAAATGTGAATCTCATTTCATCTCATTATCTCTAGCCGCTTTATCCTGTTCTACAGGGTCGCAGGCAAGCTGGAGCCTATCCCAGCTGACTATGGGCGAAAGGCGGGGTACACCCTGGACAAGTCGCCAGGTCATCACAGGGCTGACACATAGATACAGACAACTATTCACACTCACATTCACACCTATGGTCAATTTAGAGTCACCAGTTAACCTAACCTGCATCTCTTTGGACTGTGGGGGAAACCGGAGCACCCGGAGGAAACCCACGCGGACACGGGGAGAACATGCAAACTCCACACAGAAAGGCCCTTGTTGGCCACAGGGCTTGAACCTGGACCTTCTTGCTGTGAGGCGACAGCGCTAACCACTACACCACCGTGCCACCCTAAATGTGAATCTATGAATCTAAAAAAAATACAAAAACAAAACATTTCACAATTATTGGCATTCCCATTTATTATCATTTAACTAATACTTTTTAAAGTTCATTTGAGTGTTTAGGAACTACAAAGCAGTCATTCATGACTTCCTGTTTCACTAGGGTATAAATCCATCCATCCATCCATCCATTATCTCTAACCACTTATCTTGTGCAGGGTTGCGGGCAAGCTGGAGCCTATCCCAGCTGACTATGGGTGAGAGGTGGGGTACACCCTGGACAAGTCGCCAGATCATCGCAGGGCTGACACATAGAGACACACAACCATTCACACTCACATTCACACCTACGGTCAATTTAGAGTCACCAGTTAACCTAACCTGCATGTCTTTGGACTGTGGGGGAAACCGGAGCACCCGGAGGAAACCCACACAGACACGGGGAGAACATGCAAACTCCACACAGAAAGGCCCTCGTCGGCCACTGGGCTCAAACTCAGAACCTTCTTGCTATGAGGTGACAGTGCTAACCATTACACCACTGTGCCGCCCAGGTATAAATACACAGAGGTCAAATTTCCTTTGTCATTCCTCAACATTAGCTTAATAAGATTAAACAAAGTGATATAAAGTCTGTTGCCTTTCAGGCAACGGCTATAAATATTCTTTAGCTGTGGGCTTGTAAATAATCATATCCACTGTGAGGGTAATAATTAAGATGTTTAAAACAACCAGAGCATTGATGAACTAGTCTGGAGCAGAATGCATGTGTATTTTGCCCCCAAGATGGGTTGAGGCAAATTTTTCCATGATTGGAGATTTGCAGAAGATGGTAACATTTTGGGGTCACCAAGTCTCCAAATATATGACTTGATGCCACTTCCATGGCAGCAAAACTTTACTTTTCTGTATCTACAAATGTAAGCACATAGAGTTTAATAAATGGTACCAGAACTTGAATGTGAGTTCTATGGTTAGAGAAGACAAAAATATCAGATTTTGGCAACAAACACTCAACTACTATGTATGGTGGAGAATCAGAATGACATGGGCCTGTATTTCCCCCAAATGCCATAAGAACCTTGTCTGGATACATGGTATTGCAGACTCCATGAAGTAGCAGGAGATTTTAAATGAATACCTGGCTGCCTTTGCCAATAGGTTAAAATTAGGTCATGGTTTAATATTTTAGCAGAACATAAACCCAAAGCATACTTACTTACTTTTACTTTACTTTTTCTGTCCACTTCTACTCTGAGGTGTCACAGGGAGATGTAATCTTCTTTCTGCAGCAAGGCAGGAGGCTTGGAGGGCTGATATGCCATGGTCTTGTAGTGTCTCTTTTACCCCATTGAGCCATCTCCTTCTCTGTCTTCTCCAGAGTATCTGGAATTGTAGGCACGGGTAGCTGGCTGATTGGTTGGCATCCTGATGAGATGGCTGAACCACTGGATCCTTTTCTTTTCAATATGGTGCAGGATGTATGTAGTCTCAACAATGCTTCTGATCACCTAATTTCTGACTTTGTCTCGTCTTGTCACATTTGCCGCTTTCCTCAGACACTTCATTTTGCATGTTGTTAGTTTTCTTTCCAGTGATTTTGTTAATGTCTGGCACTGGCATGTGAGTGTCTGGATGAAGATTGTATTTATCAGTTGCCATTTTGTGATCATAGGGATATTAGGGTGTTGCAGGAGAGGAGTGAGTTAGTGACTGACAGCATTTGCCTTTTGGCACCGTGTTTCTATTTCCCTATCCAAGCTCCCATTTTCAGTAAAGAGACTGCCTAGGTATTTAAATTCAGTTGCTTTTTTCAGTTGTACCCCATTGATCTTTATTTCCAGCTTTCCTGGTGTTCTGCTAACTGACATGGTTTCAGTCTTGTCTGTACTAATTTTCATGTCGTAGCTCTCGCAGCACATGTTTAGTCGGCCCGTCTGATCTTGAAGTTGTGGTTCTTCACTATCTAGCATGACCTGATCATCTGTGAATAACAGCTCATTTAGCTTGTTTATGTCACCGCTCAAAGCATACAGTACATCCGAATCCACATGTGAATGGTTTAAAGTCTATCATATGCTCATCTCAGTCCTATGACCTAAACTCCATTGAAAACCTGTGGCTTGAACTGGAGACTTCTGTAATTAGGAGTATCAGGTTGTAACAGTTTCTGATGTGGGTGTAGCACAGAAGCACGGCAGGCGAAAGTTGATGTTTAGATAAACCACTTTATTTAGCTTTTCAGCTTGCTTACTCACTCACACATGCATTGTGGTCGGGGAGAGAGACCCTTTGCTTTGCTCTCTCTCTCTCTCTCTCTCCTTTTATGCTCCCACCCTGTAACACACACACACACACACACATACACACACACACACACACATTAATTGACAGCAGGTGACTTAGCCACTTACCTTCCCCGACCCTGCCCTCCATTCACAGACTGCTGCTTGGCCACGCCCCCGCTGCCACACAGGTATTCTTCAGTTTCATCAAGCATTATAGGAGAACACTCAGTGCTGTTATATTGGCAAAGGGATGTTGCACAACATTCAGTGTTAAATTGTGGGGTATCAGTATTTGTGGAAAAAAATCTGTCTTTTATAACCCCTTCGGACACAAGGAAAAATGCTATGGAACTTCATGTGTACAACTGTACACATTATGTCCGAAAGGGATAATGTCAATGTGGGATGAACCTAATTAACCACAAAGGCATTCTTTCATAACTCCATTTATACCCATCGTTACCAAGAGTGCCAATGATTCTGGAGTGGAATATACATTAGCTTTGTATTCTCATTTGTTGGCCGTCACTCATAGTAGATTCCTTTTCCATGGGTCAGAGCCCTGAATATGATTCATCTCTCTTGCTACATGGTTTCAACTGATGCAGTGAATGACCTGCTCAGCTTATATCCATCTCCTGCTCTTTGGGGTAAACCCAAGTGTCATACAATAAATGCACCGTTAGTTTCAAAGGTTAGTCGGGCATTTAAAGTCTTAGTATCCCATTATAAGCAGAGAAACAAGAAAAAGCAGAGTCATTAGCATTTCGATAGAACAATGAACAACAACACAGAATGACTGAACAGATGCAATCTTTATCATGAAATGTTTTTCTTGTAGAACTACACAAAGGCATCCTTGATGTTTGATTGTTGCACTCAATGTAGTAAACCGCATTAGATTTATGGATGTCTGCCTTTAATGGGTCCTCAGTTGGTAAGTGTAACGTGGCAGTATGCTGAAGACTCTGAAAGCTCATTAATAGCTACTTTACCTAATCAGCTATATAGCACAGGAAGCATGACGAGATCTTTGGGCTCTGCTGTGCTCTCCAGACAGGAACATGCATAGTGTGAGCGAGAACATGGGGAGAAAGACTGAAACTGTACTAATGACCTGTCAGGTCTCTTCTCTCTGTTTTCTCTCTCTGTCACTGTGCTCTTTTTGCCAGTGAAGGAGGGAGATCCAACACCTTGTGATCATAATATCCAGGCTTTCTGGTTGTAGCCAGTTACAAGGCTGCTCTCCAGGGGGAACTGCGATGACAGCCAAAGTATTCCTGCAGAGCTGAGAGTCTTGGATGTTTTTGTCACAACTGGAGGAAGTCATCTATTCAGGCACATTCAATTTTCCTTTTATTTGTAGGTGTTTTTGTTTGGTGACTTATTTATTTATTTAGTTTGTACCTTAGTGAATAGTGCTCTGAATTCACAGTCACTGCATCACCAATATCTTAACAGTTATTCAGAAGATGATGACAGCAGTTGGCCAATTGTTCAGAAAATGGAAAGTAGGAAATGACCACGATACCGTCACAGATTATGATTGTGTTTTCACATAAAAAAGCATAAAACACTGCTGAAAAATAACATTATATATACAGTACATGCAGGCCTAGATTGAGTGGTGATAGATTGGTGGGCTGTCCAGAGTGTACCCTGCCGCTTGTCTGAAGTCAGTTGGAACTGGCTCCAGCTTCCCCCGTGACCCTGATGGATAAGCAGTATAGATGAAAGTGAAAGTCATGTGTTTTTCTGAAGGGGATGTGGTTGAGAAAATGGGTGAGTAAGTGAGCAAGTAAGTTGCAGATTTTGTTGGTGTCTGGTTTTCAGTAACATTTTAATTCACTAATACATTTGTTTGTATTTGCCACCAAGCTTTTCTATCTTTTTTCCAGAAGCCCATTGTCTGTACTGATGCTGACTCTGCCATTTCTACATAATTGATTGATATAGACGTCTCTGCAAAGGGGTGGCACACTGGTTAGCACTGTTGCCTCACAGCAAGAAGGTTCTGGGTTCAAGCCCAGTGGCTGACAAAGGCCTTTCTGTGTGGAGTTTGCATGTTCTCCCTGTGTCTGTGTGGGTTTGCTCCAGTTTCCCCCAAAGACATGCAGGTTAGGTTAATTGGTGGCTCTAAATTGACTGTAGGTGTCAATATGAGAGTGAATGATTATTTGTCTCTATGTGTCAGCCCTGCTATGACCTGGCGACTTGTGCAGGGTGTACCCCGCCTCTCGTCCATAGTCAGCTGGGATAGGCTCCAGCTTGCCTGTGACCCTGCACAGGATAAGTGGCTACAGATAATGGATGGATAGTTACTGTACTGTGAGCTGGCCTTATAGTATAGTAGCATTATATTTTTTGTACTTATAAATTAGTTTGTATTTTGGTTTTATATTTTTATTATTATGGATTTTTCTGCCCTTTTTAGTTTTATATTTTCATTGTAACATAGGATATGTTTTTATCTTATGCAATAAAGACATTATTATTATTATTATTATTATTATTATTATTATTATTATTATTATTATTGGTTAGTGTGCCCGCCTCTCAACCGGGAAATCACGAGTTCTACTTACAGTCAGGTCATACCAAAGACCATAAAATGGTACCTAATGCCATGTCTGTGAAGATTCTCAATCATCCAGGTCATAGTAAACTGTGGGTGGTAGAAATGGGCAACTGGACTTGCTTGAAAATTCTTGAAAACCTTTCACCTCTCGTCCAAAAGGCTTCCTCAGTTCTGTTTGACTAATAGGGAGTATCAGGAGAAGATAAATATCTGATACTCCCTATTAGTCAGACAGAACTGAGGAAGTCTTTTGGACGAGAGGTGAAACATTTTCAAGAATTTTCAAGCAAGTCCAGTTGCCCATTTCTACCACCCACAGTTTACCTAATGCCATCTGTCAAGGCACACCACAAACTCTCATGGTTACCAGAGGACCAGCCCTCCACTGTAACTCTAGCTATATAATAGGCGAGTGGCCGAGGGCTAAAGAAACAGAGATCAGCGCTGCCCAATGCGCCTTCAGGGCCTGGTTAATCCAAGGATGGGAGACTGCCTAGGAAGACCAGGTCCTGGCACGGGAAGGACTTTGACATAGTTAATAGTGTGACAATGTGGAAGATGAAAAAAAAATCAGTTGAAAGTCAACATTGGGTGAAAAGTAAACTATGACCAGAAGACTATAACAGACTAAGGTAAGGGTATCAAAGGCGCCAAGGCCAAGATGATGGAGGCTGATGCTACAGGTTTACTAAATTCCACAATTCAAATAATAGAAGACTTTGCCAGGATATAAAAAATGAATTCATTAAATTTAAGGAAGAACTCAGGAATTAAGTGTAAAAGTAAACAAAGTCAAACAAAAAGAGGACAAAAAAATGCACTGTGCAAAATGTGAACAAACCAAAGAAACAAACAAAGAAACAAACAAACAAACAAACAAAAAACCCTTTGGACATGGAGAAAAGAAGGTGCCTTTCTAGGCAAATTCATATAAAAAAATTCTCTGAAAGGGCGGCATGGTGGTGTAGTGATTAGCACTGTCGCCTGGGAATGCCAATAATTGTGAGATGTTTTGTTTTTGTATTTTTTTTAGATTCATAGATTCACATTTAGGGCGGCACGGTGGTGTAGTGGTTAGCGCTGTCACCTCACAGCAAGAAGGTCCAGGTTCGAGCCCCGTGGCTGGCGAGGGCCTTTCTGTGCGGAGTTTGCATGTTCTCCCCGTGTCCGCGTGGGTTTCCTCCGGGTGCTCCGGTTTCCCCCACAGTCCAAAGACATGCAGGTTAGGTTAACTGGTGACTCTAAATTGACCGTAGGTGTGAATGTGAGTGTGAATGGTTGTCTGTCTCTATGTGTCAGCCCTGTGATGACCTGGTGACTTGTCCAGGGTGTACCCCGCCTCTCGCCCGTAGTCAGCTGGGATAGGCTCCAGCTTGCCCGCGAGCCTGCACAGGATAAGCAGTTAGGGATAATGGATGAAAAGGATTCTGATGCTTTCAACCTGTAAATTATTTAACTTAACACATTATTCTTCTGATAAACTAAAAGCATGAATGGATTTTTATGAAATGCAGTTTAAAATGTACTTAATAAGTAATCATTAAAAAATTATTGAAAATAAATCAGTGAGACAGTAAAATCAGGTGTTAAACAGGTGAAGTCGTGCTCATTGTGGAATAAAAGCTGGTACTGTCAAGCTGTAATTGCAACAACTGACATTACCATCTGATAAGTGGTTTAAAGCTAGACTGCCTTTCAGATTTTTCAAGTGTATGTCATAAAAAAAAATTTCCCTGACACCCAATTATTTTTGCTTAGTGGACCAAAAGCTACTGAATTCAAATCACAGACTTCCAATTTTATTAGGTTTTTTTTTTTACAATATAACAATTAATGAATTTAGGGCCACATGGCCCTAAATTCTCCGCTATTTTTTCCTGCTTCACCATGACCCAATTCAAGATACTATGTCATGCATCATGTGGTGGGCTTTCCTTGTTCAAGCAAGGCATTGTGGGATACAAATTTGAAACAGGAGAGAAAAATGGAGGATGTGAGTGTGCGAATGAAATGTGAAAGACCGACTGCAGTGACAGAAAGTGAGAAGAAAAGATGTTATGTTGCGAAGGAAAGGAAATGCAGGACCAAACAATAAATATCGGCGGTCAGTGAGCACCTCGGTGTGATCAGTTGTTCGTTTAACGACAGAGTGATGTAACTGTCAGTGCACCATCAAAGGTAAACCTGCGTATGCACACACGGACTTCCTATGTCTGCTTGACTGTGTGATGCAAGTGATTCCATGCACATTATTCGCTCGGGAATCTCCTCAAATTAAATAACTTCCCAGCCACAGAATGGCCTGATATTTTGTGAGATATTACAGAAATAAACATATATCACAATGACCACATTTCAGAGGGAACTAAATTTCACCGATTTTATGAAATCGAAAGACAGTCTAGTTTTAAATTTGTCTTAATAACTTGATTGTTTAAAATTCAAATTTCACCAAGCTAAAAAACAACAAACAAACGCCTTGGTTTGCTCTCAAATTCATTTTTTAAAAACTAAAATTAAAATATATTGCATTAAGATGCTACAATAAGGAATAATACATCTGCTGAAATCTGTTTAAAAGCGCCAAGGAGTTTGTACAAGCTCTTGAAGCCAGTTGCTGAGTTGCTGACCTTGTTGCTAAAGCAAAAACAAACAAACAAACAAACAAAAAACCAGACACACACACAGTTACCATATCTTTATCTTATCTTTATTATTTAATCATAAGATAAAATATACATATCTTGTTACAAAATATAATATAACTACAATAAAAAATGAATACAATGTACTATATATCAAACAATAAAATTGAAAGAAAATTAATCTTATAGTGCAAGATCAAATCTAAAAATTACACGATTTATATAAGACTTCTTAAAACAATCAGTGTTAACTTTTGGGCGGCAGCTGATATCACTAATCTACTTTTACTAAAAGTAAAAGACCTCGGAGTGATTATTGACCCCAGTCTTTCATTCAAAACTCATATTGATAACATTACCCGGATAGCTTTCTTTCATCTCAGAAATATTGCTAAGATAAGAAATTTAATGTCACTACACGACATGGAAAAACTAGTTCTTGCTTTTGTTACCTCCAGGTTGGATTATTGTAATGCCTTACTGTCTGGATGTTCCAGTAAGTGCATAAACAAGCTCCAGTTAGTTCAAAATACAGCAGCAAGAGTCCTTAATAGAACTAGAAAATACAGTAAGGTCCATAAATATTTGGACAGAGACAACATTTTTCTAATTTTGGTTCTGTACAGGGCGGCACGGTGGTGTAGTGGTTGTCGCCTCACAGCAAGAAGGTCCTGGGTTCAAGCCCTGTGGCCGGCGAGGGCCTTTCTGTGCGGAGTTTGCATGTTCTCCCCGTGTCTGCGTGGGTTTCCTCCGGGTGCTCCGGTTTCCCCCACAGTCCAAAGACATGCAGGTTAGGTTAACTGGTGACTCTAAATTGACCGTAGGTGTGAATGTGAGTGTGAATGGTTGTCTGTGTCTATGTGTCAGCACTGTGATGACCTGGCGACTTGTCCAGGGTGTACCCCGCCTTTCGCCCGTAGTCAGCTGGGATAGGCTCCAGCTTGCCTGCGACCCTGTAGAAGGATAAAGCGGCTAGAGATAATGAGATGAGATGAGATGGTTCTGTACATTACCACAATGAATTTTGAACAAAACAATTCAGATGCAGTTGAAGTTCAGACTTTCAGCTTTAATTCAGTGGGGTGAACAAAATGATTGCATAAAAATGTGAGGAACTAAAGCATTTTTTAAACACAATCCCTTCATTTCAGGGGTTCAAAAGTAATTGGACAAATTAAATAATTGTAAATAAAATGTTCATTTCTAATACTTGGTTGAAAACCCTTTGTTGGCAATGACTGCCTGAAGTCTTGAACTCATGGACATCACCAGACGCTGTGTTTCCTCCTTTTTAATGCTCTGCCAGGCCTTTACTGCAGTGGTTTTCAGTTGCTGTTTGTTTGTGGGCCTTTCTGTCTGAAGTTTAGTCTTTAACAAGTGAAATGCATGCTCAATTGGGTTGAGATCAGGTGACTGACCTGGCCATTCAAAAATATTCCACTTCTTTGCTTTAATAAACTCCTGGGTTGCTTTGGCTTTATGTTTTGGGTCATTGTCCATCTGTATTATGAAACGCCGACCAATCAGTTTGGCTGCATTTGGCTGGATTTGAGCACACAGTATGTCTCTGAATACCTCAGAATTCATCCGGCTGCTTCTGTCCTGTGTCACATCATCAATAAACACTAGTGACCCAGTGCCACTGGCAGCCATGCATGCCCAAGCCATCACACTGCCTCCGCCGTGTTTTACAGATGATGTGGTATGCTTTGGATCATGAGCTGTACCACGCCTTTGCCATACTTTTTTCTTTCCATCATTCTGGTAGAGGTTGATCTTGGTTTCATATAATAATAATAATAATAATAATAATAATAATAATAAGTTACATTTATATAGCGCCTTTCAAGAAACCCAAGGACGCTTTACAATTATAGACAAGGAAAAAAATTAATAATAATAATAATAATAATAATAATAATAATAAATAAATAATAATAATAAAAAATAAAAAGTCCACCAAGTAGGGGTCAGGATGTAATTCCCATAGTGTAGCAGCCACAGTCCCACCAAAAGGCACACGAAAACGAGTCCCACATCTTCAGCACCGCCGCCGTGACGCCGTCAGCAACATCGCTCGAACACCACGCCATGGATCCACAAAGCGAGCAGAGAAGCTCCGCCATGCAGAGCGCTGGTGTGTCCCAAACCGCCTGCACAGCTGCTGCGACGCCACCAAGCAACATCGCTCGGAACATCACGCCAAGCACTAAAGCACAGAGCGCTGGACAACCACGATGTAAAATGAGCAACAGGCTCACTGCAGTCCATAGCTGGGAGCACAGGCATCACCCACAATGAACCAAGGCCTGGAGGGAACCGACGCCCAAAATTGGGTCTGGAGCTACACCACAACCGGCGGACAAAAACACTCAAACAAACATCAAACTACACAAACACACAGAAAAAAATAAACAAATAAAAATGAAAATAGAAAAAGAAAGAAAATAAAAATAAAATAAAAAAAGAAAAGCTCTGGTGAGAAGCGGCAGCCAGAACACGCACGACGTACTCTCAACCGGAAACGGAAACGAAAAAAAAGAAATTAAAAAACAATCTTGATCTTGGTTTCATCTGTCCAAAGAATGTTCTTCCAGAACTGTGCTGGCTTTTTTAGATGTTTTTTAGCAAAGTCCAATCTAGCTTTTTTATTCTTGAGGCTTATGAGTGGCTTGCACTGTACAGTGAACCCTCTGTATTTACTTTCATGCAGTCTTCTCTTTATGGTAGATTTGGATATTGATACGCCTACCTCCTGGAGAGTGTCGTTCACTTGGTTGGCTGTTGTGAAGGGGTTTCTCTTCACCATGGAAATTATTCTGCGATCATCCACCACTGTTGTCTTCTGTGGGCGTCCAGGTCTTTATGCATTGATGAGTTCACCAGTGCTTTCTTTCTTTCTCAGGATGTCCCAAACTGTAGATTTTGCCACTCCTAATATTGTAGCAATTTCTCGAATGTTTTTTTTCTGTTTTCGCAGCTTAAGGATGGCTTGTTTCACCTGCATGGAGAGCTCCTTTGACCGCATGTTTTTTTCAAAGCAAAATCTTTCAAATGCAAGCACCACACCTCAAATCAACTCCAGGCCTTTTATCTGCTTAATTAAGAATGACATACAGTAATGAAGGAATTTCCCACACCTGCCCATGAAATAGCCTTTGAGTCAACTGTCCAATTACTTTTGGTCCCTTTAAAAACAGGGTGGCACATGTTAAGGAGCTGAAACTCCTAAACCCTTCATCTAATTTTAATGTGGATACCCTCAAATGAAAGCTGAAAGTCTGGACTTTATGTCCATGTCCATTATATAACTATAACCTGAATATGTTTCAGTAAACAGGTAAAAAAACAAAATTTATGTCAGTGTCCAAATATATATGGACCTAACTGTATGACCACATCACCCCTGTCTTATCCACACTGCATTGGCTCCCAGTCAAATTTCATATTGATTATAAAATACTACTATTGACCTTTAAAGCACTGAATGGTCTCGCACCACAGTACCTGAGTGAACTTCTGCTCCTCTATGACCCGCCACGCCTACTTAGATCAAAAGGTGCAGGCTATCTGCTGGTACCTCGTATAGTGAAGGCTACATCAGGGGGTGGAGCCTTTTCTTACAAAGCCCCACAGTTATGGAACAGCCTTCCAAGTAATGTTTGGGAATCAGACACAGTCTCAGTGTTTAAGTCTAGGCTGAAAACACATCTGTTTAGTCAAGCCTTTTGTTAATGGTGTTTATGAGGTAAAGGTGTAGATCTGGAGGGTCCTCAGACAGAGTGTTTTGGTAAACTGGGATGTATGGATGCTGTCAATCCCCCACTTGCTTGCTCACTCGAGTTTGTTGACGGTGTAGTGGCTGGCTGCCTTATGTCCCGGGGCTTCCTCATGCCTGTGTTACCTTCTGGCTCTCTCCTTTTAGTTATGCTGTCATAGTTAGTTGCCGGAGTCCCTGCTTGTACTCAGTGCAATATGTATACTGTTCCTACTTATTCAGGTGACATTGGGCATACCTAACAACCTGTGTCCCCCCAAATCTGTCCCTCTGAGTTACATGTCGGTCCTGGGATCGAGATGCTGACCTCTTCTGCTCCTCAGACCTGCCTGATCCATCCTGGTGCCCTCTGTTTGGTTGGAGTCTCATCGCATCTGTTCTGTGAAGGACAGCCCCATATGGACAGTTGAAAGTCACACTTGGAAGACACTCTGGATACTTACAGTAATGCTTTTATGGCTGAGGACTGTTAGGACTGGGACTGTTTTGGCCTCTAGAGGCCGCTGTTATTTCCTGTTTTTGTCTATGTTTGTTTTGGCCTCTAGAGGTCGCCACTGTGTCCTGTGTTTTGGGTTGGTGTTGATTGCCTGTTTTCATTAGTGTCACCTGTTTCCAATTTATTTTGTGTATTTATACCCCCTGAGTTCAGTCCTCTTGTCACGGAGTCTTTGTGCTGTTATGTTTAAGCTCCAGTTACCTCTGTTCCGATTTCCTCATCCATGTCCTTGTGTTCTTTGTATTTTTGCTTTCTTTTGGACTTTGTGGATTTTGTTTTTTGACTTTGTGAATCTTCTGGGCATTTGGTATTTTTGCCTTTTCTTTTCTAGTTTTTTTTTTTTGGCTTTTGTATTGACTTTGAACTTTTGGATTTTTTTATTTTTTCCCTTAAGATCTTCTGAGCGTTTTGGATTATACTTTTTTTGTAAATATTGTAAATAAACCTTTTGATACTTTTTTCTACTCCGCCTCACGCCTCTGCATTTGAGTCATCCCCCTGGTGGCCTGGTGGGGGTTTGCTGGATTATCACACCAGTGAACCAGGTTTGAATCCCAGCAAAACCCTAACAGAGGACTACAGTTGACTTGCTAACTTTAGGACTGCAGTTGTCATGAACAGTTTTGCACTCAAGTTTCCATCAATGAAGAGTTTAGAACATCAACGAAACTGACTTCATGTTAAAACTGTTAATGTTAGTCATGTTGTCTGTTGTTGCCCAAATGATGATGGGTTCCCTTTTGAGTCTGGTTCCTCTCGAGGTTTCTTCCTCATGTCGTCTGAGGGAATTTTTCCTTGCCACCGTTGCCACAGGCTTGCTCATTGGGGATAGATTAGGGATAAAATTAGCTCATGTTTTAAGTCATTCAAATTCTGTAAAGCTGTTTTGCGACAATGTTTATTGTTAAAAGTGCTATACAAATAAACTTGACTTGACTTAATCTTGCCTGCATTCAAAGCTATTGTGAGCACCATCTTAGGTACAGATGCTAAAAAAGACTTAGTAAAAGTACCTCTTTCAGAAAATGCAATTGCTAGAAAATATTGGTGCTCTGTCATTACCTTGCCTTACTTTCATCACCTAGATACCAAATGAGTTGATAAAACTGTTCTTTATGTTTTGCGTTGTAGTTGACCCCATCGATACCATTAGCTGGTTTTCTTATGTTTTCCCATATTTCCTGTAGTTTCTCTGCTATGACTCTGACCCATTTCTGTACAATAAGCTGTACTAGATGGGTTACCTGCCCTATTTAAAGAGTCAAGCACATGCATTCAGCTTTTCAGTCTGATTCATTACGGAGGATTTCACTGTCAGCCAGCCAGAGAACTGAAAGGTCAGTTGTGGACATTTGCATCCCACAGAATTTTTAGAGTAAATCAAATTGGTCATAGGTTAGAAAATTAATTGAAAGCTGGTATAAACCTGGATGCAACTCAGCTGCTAAGCTTTAAGCCCCAACATACAACTGTGAAAATATTCACAGTTGATGTTATTGTTATGATGAGTCATTTCTCATTGAGAACGGAATGAATGCTACATTAGAGGGCAAAATGCCCCTTCAATACATCACATGGTGTTAAATATGCATTTCTGTTCCATTTGTGAGACATGTTTTGGATTCTTCGTGTCAAGAAACCGTGAGAGAAAATGAAGCGTGCTACTTAATTTGACAGAATCAAGATTTAACACCAAATTATCATATCCAATTTACACCCAAGATGTATGTCACAGTGCTGAGCATCATAAATCAGCTCAACATAAGACTCAGCTCAACAACACTGTGTAGCATCAGCACCACAATCTGTCTTACTTTTTCCTTTTGTTGACACTGCTGAATTCCATTATCTGCTAATAGTTAAAATTGCCAGCCTTGATCTGTTTTCCTATGCCACTTGAAACATGAGAACACTACATCAACTTGGTTACAACCTGTTATATTGCTCTTGCATGCACTGAATGCAGTTTAGTAACTGGCTCTTTCATTGATCAGGGGTTACAAATGCCATGTGCCAGGTTTGTGTTTGTGTAACATGAGTGAGAATAAATAGAAATAAAAAACAAATATATTTTTGTGGTCATTGTATGTCTGTTAGATAGTATTGATAAAATAAGCAAGGTATCTTGTTGGATTTTTTTTTTTAATGAATGTCTTCATCAAATAATGCACTGTTTTGGAGACCAGTTTTGTGATAAAATTGGTGCTAGTATTTCAATCCAATGTCACTCTAATAAGATTAAATGAAAAATTTACTCTAGTGTACTGATGGAAAGGCTTAAACTCAAAGTTAAACATGGAAAAATATTTTCATTGTAACTCTTCCCAAATCCACGAGCGCCGATCAAAAATCGCGTCACACATGTAACATCCTTTGTTCATCTAAGTTACGATCATTCAGATAGTGTTTAAAAGGCTATTTTTAAAATTAAAAGAAGACAGGCGTATGTGTGTTAAATAGATATAAATCTGACTGCTATCAAATTTTTTGGCCAAAAATTCTGATACATTTGTCTTTTATTTGGATTTAAATATCCGGTTGTAACCCCCCCAACCAAGTGTTACGCGCGAAACAGGTGCCCGCTAATTCCTACTCAGAAGTGTTAAGACTGAGCTAACTAGGTCCTGGGGATCTCCAGACACACTCATGTGATGTCATCCGGGATGCATGTAATGGCAGCAAGGTGGGTGAAAGTCGTAGTCTGTCCAACAAAATTATGACCATGTTACACGCGTTACACACCAGTGACTCCTTTTAGTTTCAATTCATAAATATTTTATGAATAAAGTTCTATTTTTATTTCTCAGGTTAAATAACAACCTTACAAGACACATTTTAGTGTGTTATCGCTACTCGGGCTACAATAGTTTTTCCTGGGTAAAATTTACATGAAATTTTGTTAAAATGGTTGGAGCCAATTTATGCATTTTAAATTTTGTTTTTCTGCATGATATTTGAAATTCTTTTCTTTCTCTATTAAGAATGGTTCCTATATTATTATTTCCCTATGAGAAATCATGACTATGACTATTTTTGTAAAGCTTTCGGCTCAAAAATTAGTGTCCAGGTCACACGCGTGATGCCAGATTTTCACGGTTTGCAATGTGGTCTCTTGCACAGCACAGTGGAAGAGTTTTCTCATACCAGGGTACTATAACTAAATTATGATTCATATTTAAAGCTCTGCTTGCCGTTTTAAATTCTGAGTGGCAAGTCACAAAGTAGTAACCCCTTATCATAGAAAGAGCCAGCTGTCAATTTATGTTGATTACCACTTGGATTAAACCCATTCACATTTTGTTTCTTGGTATTTGTTTTAAGCTACCTTTTCCTTTTCTTTATAATCTCAATATGTGCCAACTAACTATTTGAACTAACTATTATAGTGTTGGAAAGAATATGTCTTGATTTCTAATAATTGTAACAAACAAGAGCTGATTCTTTAAATGCTTCAGTATTTCTACCACACTCATAATCAAGTACAAGATGGATATAGAATGAACAGAGAGAGACAGAGGAGTTGAAGTGAGTATGTGGCAGCGGGGGCGTGGTCAAGCGTCGGTCTGTGACCGGAGGGCGGAGTCAGGGAAGGTAAGTGGCAGAATCACTGCACCTGAGGTCAGTTAACATGTGTTTGTTTGTCTTCCCCAGTGACCACGCCCTATATAAGGAGAGAGAGAGAGCAGAGGAAGAGAGCTCTCTCCCCAACCAGACAACTTGTGTGTGTGCGCGTGCGTGCGTGGCTAGGAGAGTGAATACTACACTGAAAAGTGCAAAATAAAGAGTTTTTGGGGAACTCAGTTCTGGTCTGCCATCCTTCTGTGCTCCACCCACCCGTCCGAATTTCAACAGTGGTGCCGAAACCTGGGATTGGAGCACAGAGAAGAACAGCCCTATGGAGTCCTCCCCCTTCGCGGACCTGGTCCACGCCCTCGCCATGGCCCAGCAGAGCCAGCACCAGGTGCTAGTGCCCTCTGGAAGGAGCAGGAGCAAAGGTTCGAGGCCCTGGTGCTGGCGCAGCAGGAAGATGGTCAGGCGTTCCGGTACCTCCTTGCGTCGGCGGGGTCCACCACCTCCACCACCGTGGGCCCTCCCCACCTCACCCTAACAAAGATGGGCCCGCACAATGACCCCGAGGCCTTCCTCATGCTCTTTGAGCAGGCAGCAGAGGCCTTGGGGTGGCCGGTGGAACAGCGCGTGGCGCGCCTCCTCCCCCTGCTAACGGGCAAGGCGCAGCTGGCCGTGCTACAGCTCCCCACTGACAGCTGGCTGGTCTACGCAGACCTCCGCTGGGCCGTCCTCCAGCATGTGGGGTGCACCCCTGAACAACACCGACAGCGCTTCCGCGCTCTGCGCTTGGAGGAAATCGGCCGGCCGTTCGCATTTGGCCAGCAACTCCGGGACGCCTGCTGGCGGTGGCTGAGGGCTGACAACCGCAACACCGCGGGAATCGTCGATCTGGTGGTACTGGAACAGTTCATCTCCCGATTACCCGAAGGGACCACGGAGTGGGTCCAGTGCCATCGCCCGGTGTTGCTGGATCAGGCCATCGAGCTGGCGGAGGACCATTTGGCAGCTGTTCCGATGGCAGGACAGCAGATCTCCTCTTCTCCCCTCTCTCTCTCTCTCTCTCCCCCTCCCCTTCTGTGTCCCGTCCTCGCCCCGTTCCCCCACTGCGGAGGCGGGGGCCGGCTCCACCCCAGCTGGCCCACCGCACTCACGGTGCCCTCCTGTTTCCCGCTTCTGTGTCTGTCTCTTCCCCCCCACCCAGGTGAGTGAGCCCCAGAGCACCGGTGCAGAGAGAAAGCCTGGCCCGGTTTGCTGGCACTGCGGGGAGCCGGGGCACCTCCAGCAGCAGTGCTTGGCAATGGAGGTGGGCGCAGTGGTCCGGATCCCTGATGCACCAGGAGCCACCCTCGATTGGGCCGGAGCGTATTGCTTACCGGTGAGTGTCCAAGGGGATACATATCAGGCGTTGGTGGACTCTGGCTGTAATCAGACCTCAATCCACCAAAGCCTGGTGCAAGACGAGGCATTGGGGGGAGCACAATTGGTGAAGGTGTTGTGTGTGTGCGCATGCATGGGGATGTTCACAACTACCCTTTAGTGTCGGTCCACATTCTTTTTCGAAGGGAAAAATTTAGTGTAAAGGCGGCAGTTAATCCTCACCTTACCCACTCGATAATTTTGGGGACTGATTGGCCGGGATTTCGGGAGTTAATGAGGCACTTAATGAAGAGTGGGGCCTGCCGTAGTTCAGCAGGGGGAGGTCCCGGTGTGGCATTGGCGGGAGCAGCTGTCACAGAGCCGTCTATGTCATCTCCGCATCAGAGCAAGGAGCTGCAGGCTTCTCCTTCTCTCGGGGAATCCCTCGCGGATTTCCCGTTAGAACAGTCGCGGGACAAGACTCTGCGGCATGCATTTGACCAAGTGAGAGTAATCAATGGTCAAATGCTCCAGCCAAATGCCACCCCGTCCTTCCCCTATTTCTTCATTATGAGAGAGAGATTATACCGAGTGAAGCAGGACACTCAAACTAAGGAGCCGATTAAACAGCTTTTGATGCCAAAGAGCCGCTGGGAATTGGTATTCCAGGCAGCTCACTTTAATCCCATGGCTGGACACTTGGGGCAGGATAAGACACTAGCCCAAATAATGGCCTGGTTCTATTTGCCAGGTATTCGCGGTGATGTCCGTAGGTGGTGTATGGCATTCCGTGAATGCCAGTTAGTAAACCCAGCGGCCATTCCAAAAGTGCCTTTGCGCCCTCTACCATTAATCGAGACCCCGTTCAAAAGAATTGGGATGGATCTCATCGGGCCATTAGATCGGTCAACACGAGGATATCGCTTTATTTTAGTTCTGGTGGACTATGCAACGCGATACCCAGAAGCAGTGCCTCTTCGCAATATCTCAGCATGCACTATTGCAGAGGCACTCTTCCGCATCATCTCCCGAGTCGGAATCCCCAAAGAGATTCTGACTGATCAAGGAAGTATGTTTATGTCACACACACTGAGCGAACTGTATGGATTATTGGGAATTAAGCCGATCTGCACCAGCGTTTATCACCCACAAATGGATGGTTTAGTTGAATGGTTCAATCGCACACTCAAGAATGTAATTAAAAAGTTTGTTTGCGAGGACGCACACAATTGGGATAAATGGCTCGAACCCCTGTTATTTGCAGTCCGAGAGGTCCCACAAGCCTCCACGGGGTTCTCCCCATTCAAATTATTATATGGGCTTAAGCCGCATGGCATCCTAGATGTACTGTGAGAAAATTGGGAGGAGGGACCTTCCCCGAGCAAAAATGAAATTCAATACGTTATTGATCTGCGTGCAAAACTCCACACACACACACCTAACCCAGGAGAATTTGCAGTAGGCCCAAGAACGGCAAACCCACCTGTACGACAGGGGTACGCACCTTAGGGAGTTCGCACCGGGAGATAAAGTACTCGTACTGTTGCCCACATTGAGCTCCAAATTGATCGCCAAGAGGCAAGGACCCTTTGAGGTCACACGGCGAGTCGGGGACGTCAACTACGAGGTGAGGCGAACGGACAGGGGTGGGGCGCTACAGATTTACCACCTCAATCTGCTCAAACTCTGGAATGAGGAGGTCCCCGCGGCGTTGGTGTCGGTGGTTCCGGAGAAGGCGGAGCTGGGGCTGTAGGCTCAAAAGGGAACATTGACATTGCGTACCTCTCCGGTCCCCTGTGGAGACCACCTCTCCCCGACCCAACTCACGGAGGTTGCCCAGTTGCAGACCGAATTTTCAGACATGTTCTCGCCCCTGCCCGGCTGCACTGGCCTCATAGAACACCACATCGAGACGCCCCGGGGGTGGTAGTGCGCAGCCGCCCGTACAGGCTACCCGAACACAAGAAAAAAGTGGTTTGGGAAGAACTCGAGGCCATGCTCAAAATGGGCATCGTCGAGGAGTCCCACAGTGACTGGAGCAGCCTGGTGGTCTTGGTTCCCAAGGCCGATGGGTTGGTCTGGTTCTGTGTAGACTATAGAAAAGTCAACACAGTGTCTAAATTCGATGCATACCCAATGCCTCGTATTGATGAGTTGCTGGATCGACTAGGCACAGCTCGCTTTTACTCGACACTGGATTTGACAAAGGGTTATTGGCAGATCCCCTTGACTCCACTATCCTGAGAAAAAATGGCCTTTTCCACACTGTTTTGCTTACACCAATTTGTTACACTTCCTTTTGGGCTGTTTTGGGTGCCTGCTACGTTCCAGCGGCTTATGGACAGGGTCCTCCGCCCCCACGCCACCTATGCGGCCGCGTACTTAGATGATATCATAATCTATAGTAATGACTGGCCGCGGCATTTAGAACACCTAAGGGCCGTCCTTAGGTCGCTGAGGCGAGCCATCCCGAAGAAGTGTGCAATTGGGCGAGTGGAAGTACGGTATCTGGACTTCCACTTGGGCAATGGGCAGGTGCGTCCCTAAATTAACAAGACAGCAGTGATTGTGGCCTGCCCAAGGCCCAAGACCAAAAAGGAGGTGAGACAGTTCCTGGGACTGGCTGGCTGGCTACTATTGTAGGTTTATACCTAATTATTCGGACGTCACCAGCCCGCTGACTGATCTCACTAAAAAGGGGGCACCAGATCTGGTCCAGTGGACAGAGCAATGCCAGTGGGCTTTCTTGGAGGTGAAGGCTGCACTGTGTGGGGGGCCACTGTTACACTCCCCTGACTTTTCTCTCCCCTTTATGTTGCAGGCGGATGCGTCGGACAGAGGGCTGGGGGCTGTTTTGTCCCAGGAGGTGGAGGGGGAGGACCGTCCAGTGCTGTATATCAGCAGAAAACTGTTGGTGCGTGAGGGGCGCTACAGCACCATCAAGAAAGAGTGCCTAGCCATCAAGTGGGTGGTCCTCGCCCTCCGCTACTACCTGCTGGGACGCCCTTTCACCCTCTGTTCAGACTACACGCCTCTCCAGTGGCTCCACCGCATGAAGGATGCCAACGCACGGATCACCCGTTGGTATCTGGCACTCCAGCCCTTTAACTTCAAGGTGATCCACAGGCCAGGGGTGCAGATGGTTGTGGCGGACTTCCTCTCCCGTCGGGGGGGAGTCAGCTGCAGGCCGGACAGCTGCCCGGCCTGAGTCGGGCGGTGGGGGTATGTGGCAGCGGGGGTGTGGTCAAGCGTCGGTCTGTGACCGGAGGGCGGAGTCAGGGAAGGTAAGTGGCAGAATCACTGCACCTGATGTCAGTTAACGTGTGTTTGTGTGTCTTCCCCAGTGACCGCGCCCTATATAAGGAGAGAGAGAGCAGAGGAAGAGAGCGCTCTCCCCAACCAGACGACTTGTGTGTGTGTGCATGCATGCGTGGCTGGGAGAGTGAATACTACACTGAAAAGTGCAAAATAAAGAGTTTTTGGGGAACTCAGTTCTGGCCTGCCGTCCTTCTGTGCTCCACCCACTCGTCTGAATTGCAACAGAGTACTAATATTAAGAGATAAACACTAATCTAAAAGCACTCAGTCAAAATACCTACATCAGTCACACTGCGTTCATATATATGTTATTTACCAGCTGGCAGGTCCGTATCGTGAAATACCATGACCGAGGTCTTGAAAGTACTGAGTGAGGCCCTCTGGGCCGAGGTCAGTATTCAAGGCCGAGGTCACGGTATTTCACCATATGGACCAACCTTAAGCTGGTAAATAATAAATTAATTTTTTCTTTAACAAATTCTAACAGAAAATGAGAGCGCCCGAAAGGGAAAGCCGAGCCGAGCCACCATTTTGAATCCTCATTCACGGCTGTAATGCAAATGGCTTCCTCCTCGGTATACAAGTGCACTTCCATGACAGGAAAAAAAAATCCTACATTTTGCCGCCTATGTAGTCCCCTATTTATACAAAATTGAGTCATTCAGGATTCGGCCATGTTTTTGCTCGGTGTTAGCAAATTACAGGTTTTAGCTTTCTCCAGAAATGTTTTATTTTATTTCTTCTTCCTCAGGGTAGTAAAACTCGCTTTCGCTGTGAAGACTGTCGTTGTCGCTATCCATGCTGTAAAATTAATGCTATTCTCCTGAGAAATGCTGGCAAAAATTTATAAGGTTTTTGGTTAGCTTGCCTGCGACCCTGTAGAACAGGATAAAGCAGCTAGAGATAATGAGATGCGATAATCTTATAAATAAATCTTATATAAAAAAAAGATAACTGTTGACAAAAAATGCTACTATGTTTGCTGTGAACGAGCGAGTCGCCAGAGGTCTGTAACCGGGGTCCGTACCGTAGGATACGGACCCGCTCGCCAGCCAATCAGCGCACAGGATTTGGACCGCGAAAAAAATAATTAACAATTATTTGCCAAAGGCAAAGTGAATATCAGCAAATATAACCGATATGAAGTCAAGGTTATTATTCACCGATATTCACTGAGCCTGAGGCAGATAATTGTTTTAGTATAAATACACAGGTGATTATTTTAAATAAATAAATAAATAAATAAATAAATAAATATTTTGAAAAAAATAATTGATTTCAAACTTCAAAAGCAGCATGCAAATGTAATAACAGCATGGCGCAGACTTGTGTCACTTATCTATGCCGACTTGCATAAAATACTTTGTATTGAAATCGATAAAATAAATCACAATTCCACCTTACCTTTGAATAGTTTTAGACCAAACTTTGTAGCATCTTTAGTGCTTTTAGGAACAGCATTTTCTTTCATCATTTCTAATTCTTCCTCACTTACGGTGACAAAGCAATTGGCCGCCATTTTGCTGAGTCACTTGAGGTGATTATCGAGAAATAGTCTGAATTTCTCAACCAATCAATGCATGTGATTTCCTATAATCACCTGCATATTTATAGTAATAGATTTTAATTAGTGAATTAAAGACTTGCTCTTTTACTTGCTCTCTCTCTCTCGCCTGTTGAAGTCATTAAAACTCTCATGAGAAGAAAAACACCCATTATTGTATCTCAGAAACAAGATCAGCGTCAGATATGAGTAACACTGGAATAAGGTTTGTTATATGAGCCACACTATCTATCTGTCTGGCTGTACAGACATTAAAGGTGCGATGATGACTGGGAGATTAGTCAGGATTGGTGTTAAAATGAAACCTGAATCTCCTTTCAAATCCCCAGGATGCTCAGCATCAGCTCACTGGCCCCAATTCTGTCACAGTGTTTGTGTCAAGACAAAATCCAAATGTCTAGTGTAATTTGATTAGCTGGTTGTATCACTATTTGGGAAACTACATGCACAAAAGCTTGTGTGTCTCTTTTGTAAGGATGAAATAGTACTGATTCCTGGACAATATGAAGTTTAAAAGCCTTATCACAAATGCACCTTCCTTTGAAACAGCAATGGCATTTTGATTATCAACATGAAGAAAAATTTATCTATTGCCATTTGTCTATAGTATTGTCTACACCAATATCTACAAACGCTAATGAACGGACTTAGACTTGTACAGGTCTTCATCCACTTTAGGGTGGGTCTGCCTGCTTGCTACAGGTCAGGTCATGTTTGACAGTGGAGAGGAGCTGCCTCCATCTTTCCCTGTCCTCTGTGTAATGTCTAGCCAGCTCCAAGCCACACACCTCTTCCAAAAAGAGTACCATGTCTGATGGCTAAGTTTGCATCAGAATTGTCTACAGGCGAATAACACCCCAATGACTGTGGGCAGGCACCCAGTCAAATAGATATCTAGGTAGTCTGTTTTTCTGTGTCTGTGAGAAAAAGCCCCCCAAAACATGCTGTTGGTTACCGGTCCTCCAGGTTGGAGGTTGTACATTGGGGTAGCTTTGCTGCTATATAAAAAATTGACAGTTACAGAAACTCACTACTCTGATGAATCGCCTCCTCATATCAGATGTTATACCGCTGAATTAATGAAATAGGATTGTCATTTGGGTGTCAAAGTTAAGTCATCTAGAGGTAGCTTGATAACAAATACTATAAGTGTGCCGTGCCTGTGGATGGTTTGTGTTATGTTTGCTATTGTACATAATTCTCAATAAAATATTTTTGGTCAGGTTTCAACATTAGTGCTGAAGCTTAATGATGTTGTAAACATGCAAACAAGTTTTTTTTTAAAAAGGTATATGTTGTCGGCTCTCCATCGCTAGCAATGATGACTGCTTCATTAGGATGCACAGAAATGCAAATAGACTGTGAAGCCTTCTTTCTCCTTTCCTAATGAAGCACCTTGCACAGTAAGGTAAGACAAGTCATGTTGTGTCCCCATTGTGTTGTCTCTCTGGACAACACAATGGGGGCACGACCTGATGCCAAGTGGTGCACAAAAATACCACAGACCTGATGAGTATGAAAGTTGCCCTGCAGTAACAACTGTTGAGTGATGCCATCCATTGGCCATTTGAATGGCTCTTCTGCATGCCATCAGGTGGGGTGCCATTGCCCTGTTGGGTTCATCTACCACATTGCATCGAAAAGCACCCTGCTTCCAGCACCTTATTGGTGATCCACTATTTAACCCATAGCTGGAACCCAGGCAGGTGCTACCACTCCAGGTCAGAACGGACCTGGGACCAATGGTAATTAAGGGGTAACTCCACTTTCCCCAATACTCGAGTCATCCTGGACCTGAGACTTGCCACTGGTTGCAGTTTAAAGTCATACCCAGGACTAAGACTGACAGTATAATGCATTATAGATAGAAACAGAGAATAGAATAGGATAGAGTAGGATAACTTAGGAGAGAATAGAATAAAATATGACAAATTTGTATATATTCAGATAGAACATAGAGAATAGAATGCATGTGCACAGAACAGATTATGACAAATAATAATAATAATAATAATAATAGGGCGGCACGGTGGTGTAGTGGTTAGCAGTGCCACCTCACAGCAAGAAGGTCCTGGGCTCGAGCCTAGTGGCCGACGGGGGCATTTCCATGTGGAGTTTGCATGTTCTCCCCGTGTCCGTGTGGGTTTCCTCCAGGTGCTCCGGTTTCCACCACAGTCCAAAGACATGCAGGTTAGGTTAACTGGTGACTCTAAATTGACCGTAGGTGTGAATGTGAGTGTGAATGGTTGTCTGTGTCTATGTGTCAGCCCTGTGATGACCTGGCGACTTGTCCAGGGTGTACCCCGCCTTTCGCCCGTAGTCAGCTGGGATAGGCTCCAGCTTGCCTGCGACCCTGTAGAACAGGATAAGTGGCTACAGATAATGGATGGATGGATAATAATAATAATAATAATAATAATAATAATAATATAGGATAGACATTAGGACAATATAATAGAGTATAAGAGAACACAAGGGAATATGATCGAATAGAAAGCATTTTGAAGACATAGAAAATAATATGACAAAATACTACACATATTCCTTTTAGATTGCAGAAAAGAATAGACAGTCATGACAATCCAACAGAATAGATTAAAAGAAAGAAGAAGGGAATATGACAGAAATAGAAAACATAATGAAGACACAGAACAGAACATGACAGAACAGGAAAGGTGCATGTGCAAGCAATATGAATAGACTTGTGCTATAATGTACAGTAGGTCAACTTACAACTGCTCAACCTTCAACTACACTCTTACAAAATGTAAAATGTAGAACCCTTAAGGGTTTGTTGGTTGCCCTTCAGGGGGAACCTTTCATGGTTCTATGTAGTACCCTGTAAAAGTGTGTTTTCCCTATCACAAATGGTTCTAAGTAAGACCATTTGAGGAATCTAATAACCCTCAATTATCTCCCCAGAGGACCTTTTCCCTCTAGGATTGTAATTACTAGATAGATAGATAGATAGATAGATAGATAGATAGATAGATAGATAGATAGATAGATAGATAGATAGATAGATAGATAGATAGAAACACTAATGAATAGGGCAAGCAGATCACTGGGGGCAGCACAGTGATGTAGTGGTTAGCACTGTCACCTCACAGCAAGAAGGTTCTTGGTTCGAGCCCCGTGGCCTTTCTGTGTGGAGTTTGCATGTTCTCCTCGTGTCCGCGTGGGTTTCCTCCGGGTGCTCCGGTTTCCCCCACAGTCCAAAGACATGCAGGTTAGGTTAACTGGTGACTCTAAATTGACCGTAGGTGTGAATGTGAGTGTGAATGGTTGTCTGTGTCTATGTGTCAGCCTTGTGATGACCTGGCGACTTGTCCAGGGTGTACCCCGCCTCTCACCCATAGTCAGCTGGGATAGGCTCCAGCTTGCCTGCAACCCTGTACAGTATAACTGTTTACGGATGATGGGTGGATGAATGGATCACTGGTGTTCAGGAGCTGGATGGCAGAGCAGTTTTTTCATGCCAGTGTCAGAAAGCAAAGCCAGAATAATTGATGCCAAATTCTGCTCCACATTTCTCACATTTATCTGGCCAACATAACATCATAGAATAGCAGCATGCAACAAAATACATACATTTTCATTGCCTTGATTTAAAGACATTTTGTTTAATCTGCTCTAAATCAGAGACAACAGTGTGAATGAAATGAAAAGCAATATGGTATAAACAAGGTGCATGTAGTTTCATACTGTAGGGTATTGTGTTACATTTTATCCTTTACGTTGGACAAATCAGAATATAAATAATGTTGCCAGACATTTTAGTCTGTCATATATCTTGAATAATTAATAACTGCACTTATATTTAATGAAAGCCCAGCACAAACAAAACAAACTGAATATAAATTTTATTTTATTTTCGTTGAAAGCACACAATTGTATACAATGTTTCTGTATACTGTAGCATTAAAATTTCCCTTCACTGGAACTAAAAGGCCCAAAGCTGTTCCAGCATGACAGTGCCCCTGTGTACAAAGCAAATCTAAATTTGCTTTGCTTTTTATTGCCTCACAGTTCTATGGTTCCCTGCTCACCAGCTCAATCCTGAGCTCACACTACAGTCTGTGTAGAGTTTCTGTGCATGTTCTCCCACTGTCCATGTGGGTTTCCTCCAACTGTCCAAAACATGCCAGTAGGTGCCCTGGCTATGCTTAATTGCCCCAAGGGTGTGTGTGTGTTGCCATGCATTATGGATGAGCTTCCCATTCAAGGCCATGAAGCGGGTTACCATTGATTTTTTTGTGCAAAATTGAAAAAAAAATTTAAAAGGCAGCAAAACACAGTTACGAATGGACTGTATTTCCACTGTTGTGGGCTCTGAATTGTGAGTTATGTTATATTATATTAATAAAACTGGGTTTTCTCCTCTAGCAGTAGTCATTCCAATTAAATATGATGGTGTATCTCCAAGATCTTGTAAGTGTTGGCACAATGATTTCGATTGCATCCACTGCAGCAACTGCAATGTGTTTCCATTTCAATTTTGAGAAATATTTCTCTGTTGACTCATCTAAAAAATAATAATAATAAAAATAAATAAAATAAAAATACATGGGGCAGTCATGATGGCCTAAAGGTTAATGAAGCAGCTCAAACTGGATCACTGGTTTGATTCCCTGGACTAGCAGGAAAAATGTTGGGGAAGTGAATGAACAGCATTTTCCCCTCCCTCTGTGCCCTTGAGCAAGGTACTTAACCCCCAACTGCTCCCTGGGTGCTGTAGCATAACTGCCTACTACTCTGGGTATGTGTGTGTGCTCACTTGTGTGTGTGTTTCACTGCTTCAGATGGGTTGAATGCAGAGGAGGAGTTTTGCTGTGCTTGAATATTTGAGTGCATGTGACAAAATAAAGGCTTCTTCTTCTTCTTCTAAAACCACCTCTTGTGAGCATATAAACATTTTACGATATATGAGAGGTTGTTTTTTTTAATTCACACCTCCATTATCCAGTTTTAGTTCACAGTTTCAACTTGCACTTTAAACAGGTTAATGGAAACCCACCTACACTCAAGATCCACCATACCTTTGGTCAGGATAAAGTGCTTACCGAAGAGGATTGAAAGAATGAATGAAAGTTTAACCATTTTCAGAATTCTTTGTGAATACCTTATTATGTGTGTGGCAGGGGGGCGTGGTCAAGCATCGGTCTGTGACCGGAGGGCGGAGTCAGGGAAGGTAAGTGGCAGAATCACTGCACCTGATGTTGATTAACATGTGTTTGTGTGTCTTCCCCAGTGACCGCGCCCTATTTAAGGAGAGAGCGAGAGCAGAGGAGGGGCGCTCTCCCCAACCAGACACCTGATGTGTGTGCGCGTGTCTGTGTGTGTACGAGAGTGTGCAAGAGACAACTGAAAAGTGTCAAAATAAAAAGAGTTACGAAACTCAGTTCTGGCCTGCCGTCTTCTGTGCTCCTCCCACTCCTACAAACTGCAACAGTGGTGCCAAAACCCGGGACTGGAGCGCAGAAGAAGAACAGCCCCATGGAGTCCTCCCCTTTCGCCGACCTGGTCCACGCTCTCACCACGGCCCAGAAGAGCCAGCACCAGGCACTAGTTGCCCTCCGGAAGGAGCAAGAGCAACGGTTCAAGGCCCTGGTGTTGGCACAGCAGGAAGATCGACAGGCGTTCCGGCACCTCCTCGAGTCAGTGGGGTCCACCACCTCCATCACCGCGGGCCCTTCCCCCCTCACCCTAACGAAGATGGGCCCGCATGATGACCCCGAGGCCTTCCTCACGCTCTTCGAGCAGGTAGCAGAGGCCTCGGGCTGGCCGGTGGAACAGCGCGCGGCGCGCCTCCTCCCCCTGTTAACGGGCGAGGCTACAGCTCCCCGCCGACCGCCAGCTGGTCTACGCGGACCTCCGCCGGGCCATCCTCCAGCGTGTGGGGCGCACCCCTGAACAGCAGCTACAGCGCTTCCGCGCTCTGCGCTTGGAGGAAGTTGGCCGGCTGTTTGCATTTGGCCAGCAACTCCGGGACGCCTGCTGGCGGTGGTTGAGGGCTGACAACAGCAATGCTGAGGGAATCATCGATCAGGTGGTACTGGAGCAGTTCATCGCTTGCCTACCAGCAGGAACCGCAGAGTGGGTCCAGTGCCACCGCCCGGCGTTGCTGGATCAGGCCATCGAGCTAGCGGAGGACCATTTGGCGGCTGTCCCGATGGCAGGACAGCAGACAACCTCTTCTTCCCTCTCCTCTCTCTCTCTCTCTCCCCTCCTGTGTCTCGTCCTCACCCCGTTCCCCCACCGCGGAGGCGGGGGCCGGTGCCACTCCAGCCGGCCCACCGCACCCGTGGTGCCCTCCCATTTCTCCCTTCTGTGTCTGTGTCTCCTCCCCCTCAGGTGAGTGAGCCCCAGAGCACCAGTGCAGAGAGGAAGCCCGGGCCGGTTTGCTGGCGCTGTGGGGAGCCGGGCCACATCCAACAGCAGTGCTTGGCAATGGAGGTGGGCGCGGTGGTTCGTATCCCCAATGCACCAGGAGCCGCCCTCGATCGGGCCAGAGCGTATCGCATACCGGTGAGTGTCCAAGGGGATACATATCAGGCGTTGGTGGACTCTGGCTGTAATCAGACCTCAATCCACCAAAGCCTGGTGCAAAACGAAGTTGGGGAGAGCGCCCCTCCTCTGCTCTCGCTCTCTCCTTAAATAGGGTGTGGTCACTGGAGAAGACACACAAACACACGTTAATCAACATCAGGTGCAGTGATTCTGCCACTTACCTTCCCTGAATCCAAGCTCCGGTCACAGACCGACGCTTGACCACGCCCCCGCTGGCACAATGTGTTATCAAAGTTTGCATGGCTTTCATGGCAAAGAGCATTGCCTTCACTTTTTCCCTGACTCTGAAAACTATATACACTTTGTGCTACAGTAGCTCTTTTGGGGCGGCACAGTGGTGTAGTGGTTAGCACTGTCACCTCACAGCAAGAAGGTTCTGGGTTCAAGCCCAGTAGTCAGTGGGGGCCTTTCTGTGTGGGGTTTGCATGCTCTCCCCGTGTCCGCGTGGATTTCCTCCGGGTGCTCTGGTTTCCCCCACAGTCCAAAGACATGCAGTTAGGTTAACTGGTGACTCTAAATTGACCGTAGGTGTGAATGTGAGTGTGAATGGTTGTTTGTCTCTATGTGTTAGTCCTGCGATGATCTGACAACTTGTCCAGGGTGTACCCCACCTCTCGCCCATAGTCAGCTGGGATAGGCTCCAGCTTGCCCGCAACCCTGTACAGGCTAAGTGGCTACAGATAATGGATGGATGGATGGATGGATGGATGGATGGCTCTTCTGTGGGATTGGACCATATGGGCTAGCCTTTGTGTCCCATGCAAATCAATGAGCCTTCCACACACATGACACTGTCATAATGCTATGGCTAATCGGTATAGATAGATAGATAGATAGATAGATAGATAGATAGATAGATAGATAGATAGATAGAAAACAGTTATTCCATTAAATCAAGTCGTACATGAGCTGATAGCTAACAAGGCGCATAGCTCTGAGTTGGCTAGAAGCCATGTACGAAGAGATTGAGTTGAATAACCGTTTTATTCTATCCACATTCACTGGATTAATAATAAATAATACAAATGGATAAATAATAACTATAGTCATAATCGAGCGGCTTCTGTACACTTTCGACTTTAGCAATGCTTAAACATGGCAACTTGTTTGGAGCAGTAAAATTTTAAATTAAATTGTTATATTCAATAAAGATTCTAAATGTATTAAATATAAAAAATAAATCCAAATGTAAAAATAAATACAAGGGAATACAACCCCGATTCCAAAAAAGTTGGGACAAAATACAAATTATAAATAAAAATGGAATGCAATGATGTGGAAGTTTCAAAATTCCATATTTTATTCAGAATAGAACATAGATGACATATCAAATGTTTAAACTGAGAAAATGTATCATTTAAAGAGAAAAATTAGGTGATTTTAAATTTCATGACAACAACACATCTCAAAAAAGTTGGGACAAGGCCATGTTTACCACTGTGAGACATCCCCTTTTCTCTTTACAACAGTCTGTAAACGTCTGGGGACTGAGGAGACAAGTTGCTCAAGTTTAGGGATAGGAATGTTAACCCATTCTTGTCTAATGTAGGATTCTAGTTGTTCAACTGTCTTAGGTCTTTTTTGTCGTATATTCCATTTTATGATGCTCTAAATGTTTTCTATGGGTGAAAGATCTGGACTGCAGGCTGGCCAGTTCAATACCCGGACCCTTCTTCTACGCAGCCATGATGCTGTAATTGATGCAGTATGTGGTTTGGCATTGTCATGTTGGAAAATGCAAGGTCTTCCCTGAAAAAGACATCATCTGGATGGGAGCATATGTTGCTCTAGAACCTGGATATACCTTTCAGCATTGATGGTGTCTTTCCAGATGTGTAAGCTGCCCATGCCACATGCACTAATGCAACCCCATACCATCAGAGATGCAGGCTTCTGAGCTGAGCGCTGATAACAACTTGGGTGGTCCTTCTCCTCTTTAGTCTGAATGACACGGCGTCCCTGATTTCCATAAAGAACTTCAAATTTTGATTCGTCTGACCACAGAACAGTTTTCCACTTTGCCACAGTCCATTTTAAATGAGCCTTGGCCCAGAGAAGACGTCTGCGCTTCTGGATCATGTTTAGATACGGCTTCTTCTTTGAACTATAGAGTTTTAGCTGGCAACGGCGGATGGCACGGTGAATTGTGTTCACAAATAATGTTCTCTGGAAATATTCCTGAGCCCATTTTGTGATTTCCAATACAGAAACATGCCTGTATGTGATGCAGTGCCGTCTAAGGGCCCGAAGATCACGGGCACCCAGTATGGTTTTCCGGCCTTGACCCTTACACACAGAGATTCTTCCAGATTCTCTGAATCTTTTGATGATATTATGCACTGTAGATGATGATATGTTCAAACTCTTTGCAATTTTACACTGTCGAACTCCTTTCTGATATTGCTCCACTATTTGTCGGCACAGAATTAGGGGGATTGGTGATCCTCTTCCCATCTTTACTTCTGAGAGCCGCTGCCACTCCAAGATGTTCTTTTTATACCCAGTCATGTTAATGACCTATTGCCAATTGACCTAATGAGTTGCAATTTGGTCCTCCAGCTGTTCCTTTTTTGTACCTTTAACTTTTCCAGCCTCTTATTGCCCATGTCCCAACTTTTTTGAGATGTGTTGCTGTCATGAAATTTCAAATAAGCCAATATTTGGCATGAAATTTCAAAATGTCTCACTTTCGACATTTGATATGTTGTCTATGTTCTATTGTGAATACAATGTCAGTTTTTGAGATTTGTAAATTATTGCATTCTGTTTTTATTTACAATTTGTACTTTGTCCCAACTTTTTTGGAATCGGGGTTGTATACAACTCACTGTAAAGGTAAATCATTCCTGAACATGAAGGCAATGTTGTATGTTTATTACCTCGCCCGCTACAGAGTAAGTGGGGCGAAGTATTGTTTTCGATCGGGTTTCTTTGTTTTTTTTTTGTAAACGATATTATGGGAAAACGGCTGGATCAATCTTCATGAAACTTTCAGGATAGATGGGCATTAGTCTCAAACAGAACCTCCAACATTTTGAGTGCCATCTGGTCAAGGTCACCAAAAAGGTCAAAATCATTTTTGTTGTGTCTACTGCCTCATATACAGGCGCTAGCCACTATGTCATTGTGCTGTTAGAATGTAAGAGTGTAACAATTGCACACTGCGCATGTGCATATACGTGTTCTGATTAAAATGACCAGTGAGTGTATACAATTCAGGTCACCATTCGAAATAAATGCACTAGACTAAAGAAATCACTTTCAGATTTGTTTATGCTTATTACAGAGGGAAAGCGCGTTCCACTGAGCTCTAGTGCCGGGCCATTTCCGGGAAATAAGAGTTTGGGTCATGGCGACAGCGTGTGTATGTCGGCCTCGGTTCAGAGGTTTCAGTTTTGAAAACTGTAAGAGGTACGAGAAGAATAATATAAAGTACATACACTTGGTATATTTTACTTCTGTGATTTTTTTTTTAATTGTTCATTTTTGGATTATGCTTCATTTTTGTGGCTACTGCCTCAGAGTAAATATATACGCTATATTTACTGTATGGGCATGGAATCAGAAAACAATTTTATTTATAAGCAGTAGCTGCATGTACCCATAGGTTACCTTTTTTTTCGCGATATCTTCCTTCATCGTAAGTGCTACCGGGTGAGGTTTGTTTTGCCTGGCAACTCTTGTTTTTCTTTTGTTTATGTGCTGTTGTGTTATTATAGTTGTTCTAATTCTCCTTTACTCTGAGCTGCAGGTATTTCATGATTCTTTCTTTCACCATGCATTGCAGGTAGTCTGCAATTATTTCATCACTTATTATTATCGTTCTCTAGGTCTCTGTTCAGTAGCGTGAGATCAGACTGAATGATGCTGTGAGTTAGGAATAGTCTGAATAGAGGAAAGTCCAAATGATGTTGTTAGCAGACATTTTGCACACATTTGACTAAATGTGAAGTTGTTTCTTTATTTTTTATTATGCATTTTCTTTTTGCCATGCAGGACTCATAAAGTGCTTACAACGTGTTTATATATATATATATATATATATATATATATATATATATATATATATATGTGTGTGTGTGTGTGTGTGTGTGTGTGTGTGTGTGTATTATTATTAGCAGATAAACAAATGTAAATTTAAATGAGGTCTTTGTGAAAATGTATATCAAATTTATATTTTAATTAAAACAATGTTGTGATATAAACATGGCTTACTGTTGGTATTTGAATGTAACAACCTCAGTGTTCCTGGATGCTGCTTATAACTGAATCACGGTTTGGATATATTTTATGACTTCAGACCAGACTCTGTACTCGTTAAAGGTACTGACTGCAAAGTCATCTGAAATTTTAATTATTATTATTTTTTAATTGTGCATGGCATTTTCCTATGTCCCGCAAGAACAATATCATGCGGACGAGACGTGATCATTTTGATGTGGGACCGAATATCGTACCTCTTGAGGTAAACAGTATGGCCCTCCGGAAACAGCCGAATGCGAGGAGCTTTAACTAATTATCATAATTATGGAACTGCGTCACACCATGATGGCAATGTGCGGAAAACATCATGACTCTGCATCGATCTCGAGAGTTTTGAGTTGCAGGGATGTAATTTGTCATTGACATTCCTGAATAGATCTGTGAAACAAAAGACGAATATATCTTTTCTCTGTTACTGCTTTCATGTTATCATTTCTTTCTCTGTAAGATCAAAACATTAGGTGTATAACTCCATACTCGCTACTGTGGAGTCGATCCCGTGCATTCTAAAGCTAAGATAGCGAAGTGCTAGCTAGAATGATTTAGTTATCTGTCCAGAACAAGATCAACTGTGAGCTACTGCTCACTTATGTATCCCCCCGCTCTCATTTATATCAGAATGCACGCAATCGAAAGAATAGGACACTTATTATGAATGTTGACTTCAACAAATAATTAACCTGAAACGAGTAAGTAAAGAGCAGTGAAACCCCAGGGATTTCAAATAGCATCCTGGTAAACTGTCATTTTGAAATACAGTGCCTTGAAAAAGTATTCATACCCCTTGAACTTTTTCACATTTTTCCACCTTAGTCAATTTTAGCCTATGGCACTCAGTGGAACTCTACTCCATTAATATAAACAAATTGATCCCGAGCTGTATGCAATGAGGTTTCAATGAATTCAGGCGTACAGGTGTGTCCACATGCAGTGATAAATACAATTTGGCCATTACAATTTGTGCAGATACAGAAATGATGGGATGTTACAGCTGAACAATCTTGTATAATCAAGTTGAACAAGTCTTCTACAGTGCCTTGAAAAAGTATTCATACCCCTTGAACTTTTTCACATTTTTCCACCTTACAACCACACACTTAAAAGTTTTTTATTGAGATTTTATGTGATAGACCAACACAGAGTAGCACATAATTGTGAAGTGAAACGAAAATGATAAATGGTCTTCAAAATTTTAAACAAATAAAAATCTGAAAAATGTGATGTGCATTAGTATTCAGCCCCCTGTACTCTGATACCTCTAAATACAATCCAGTGCAATCAATTGCCTTCAGAAGTCATCTAATTAGTTAATAGAGTCCTACTGTGTGTAATTTACTCTCAGCATAAATACACTTGTTCTGTGAAGGCCTCAGTGGTTTGTTAGAGAACACTGAAGAACAAACAGCATCATGAAGACCAAAGAACTCACCAGACAGGTCAGGGATAAAGTTCTGGAGAAGTTTAAAGCAGGGTTAGGTTATAAAAAAATATCCCAAGCTTTGAACATCTCAAGAAGCACTGTTCAATCCATCATTCAAAAATGGAAAAAGTATGGCACAACTGCAAACCTATCAAGACATGGCCGTCCACCTAAACTGGCAGAGCGAGCAAGGAGAGCACTGGTCAGAGAAGCAGCCAAGAGGCCCATGATCACTCTGGAGGAGCTGCAGAAATCCACAGCTCAGGTGGGAGAATCTGTGCACAGGACAACTATAAGTCGTACACTCCACAAATCTGGCCTTTTTGGAAGAGTGGCAAGAAGAAAGCCATTGTTGAAAGACAGGCATAAGAAGTCCCGTTTGCAGTTTGCCAGAAGCCATGTAGGGGACACAGCAAACATGTGGAAGAAGGTGCTTTGGTCAGATGAGACCAAAGTTGAACTTTTTGGCCTAAATGCAAAGCGCTATGTGTGGCAGGAAACTAACACTGCTCATCACCCTGCACACACCATCCCCACTGTGAAACATGGTGGTGGCAGCATCATGCTATGGGGATGCTTTTCTTCAGCAGGGACAGGGAAGCTAGTCAGAGTTGATGGGAAGAGCGATGGAGCTAAATACAGGGCAATCCTGGAAGAAAGCCTGTTGGAGGCTGCAAAAGACTTGAGACTGGGAAGGAGAGTCACCTTCCAGCAAGACAATGACCCTAAACATACAGCCAGAGCTACAATGGAATGGTTTAGATCAAAGAATATTCATGTGTTAGAATGGCCCAGTCAAAGTCCAGACCTAAATCCCATTGAGCATCTGTGGCAAGACTTGAAAATTGCTGTTCACAGATGCTCTCCATCCAATCTGGCTGAGCTTGAGCAATTTTGCAAAGAAGAATGGGCAAAAATTTCAGTGTCTAGATGTGCAAAGCTGGTAGAGACATACTACAAAAGACTTGCAGCTGTAATTGCAGCAAAAGGTGTCTCTACAAAGTATTGACGCAGGGGGGCTGAATACTAATGCACACCACATTTTTCAGATTTTTATTTGTTTAAAATTTTGCAGACCATTTATTATTTTCGTTTCACTTCACAATTATGTGCTACTCTGTGTTGGTCTATCACATAAAATCTCAATAAAAAACTTTTAAGTTCGTGGTTGTAAGGTGGAAAAATGTGAAAAAGTTCAAGGGGTATGAATACTTTTTCAAGGCACTGTAGCATTTTGCTTCTTGAAATAGCATCAGAATCCAGCCTATATGTTTTATAAATACATTCAGTCGGTAAACAGGAAGTTGATGTGGGACAGACCTGAAAATGGTATACACGGTATAGAACCCCAAGCTGAAGTTTGGTCCCAAGTACCAAGTGGCTATGATTTGTGGTTGCTGAGAAAAAGGGTGTTTCGGATGGACGGCAATACGGATGGATGGACGGATGGACAAAGGTAAATAAACCAGTATATCCCCCCCTCCTTCAGAGTGGGGGTATAATAAAAATGACCTGTCATTTAACCTTGCTCTGTCTTGCAGTTGCACTCACTAGGCAGGCTTTCCTTTTCTTTTCTACTGGCTTTTAGCTGGCGGGAGAGCGGAGTCTGCCATGTTTGCCCATGCTGACTTGTTTTGGTTAAAAGTAGGTCAAACACGCCCCACGGTGGTGATGTGATATTGTTGCTCACTTACTTTGGTAATCTCTGGAATTGTAAAATGCGGGAAGTGTTTTATCTCAGCAAATCATTTACACATAGGATACACGGTGTGTGGCGGCACGGTGGTGTAGTGGTTAGCGCTGTCACCTCACAGCAAGAAGGTCCTGGGTTCGAGCCCCGGGGCCGGCGAGGGCCTTTCTGTGCGGAGTTTGCATGTTCTCCCCGTGTCCGCGTGGGTTTCCTCCGGGTGCTCCGGTTTCCCCCACAGTCCAAAGACATGCAGGTTAGGTTAACTGGTGACTCTAAATTGACCGTGAGTGTGAATGGTTGTCTGTGTCTATGTGTCAGCCCTGTGATGACCTGGCGACTTGTCCAGGGTGTACCCCGCCTTTCGCCCGTAGTCAGCTGGGATAGGCTCCAGCTTGCCTGCGACCCTGTAGAAGGATAAAGCGGCTAGAGATAACGAGATGAGATGAGATACACGGTGTGTGCAGCAGCGAAACATCTTGAAACTCCAACAACAATAGAAATAGAACATTTTTGTCCAGAATTCAACTTTGCAGTCAAAACCTTTAAGGCTACATTGTGACCAGTCAAAGTGACTCCATGCTTTTGATCCTATAACCAGACCTACCCAATGGGCTTTAGTTCGATTTGTTCTGTAATGCTCCCATTGTGAAGCAAAGATAAAATTTCTTTTAAAAATTATGTTAAAGTTAGATGCTGTTTCACAATCAATTTGTGCCTCTAGCCTCAATATTATAAGGTCTATTTTCAGATTTGTTATAGTGGCACATATTCGTCAAAGTTGAACAGAACAGAGTGCAGATTTTAACTCCTGGAATGATGAATTTTGAAGTGAATTTTGTGAAGGAACTTGAAATATGACTCAGAAATGTTGCACGACATTAAAGCTGAACGTTATTTGAAGGCAACTGATTAGCTTCAGCTGTGCAGATGCAAAACAATTTGCACAAATTTGCCCTCATAAACATCTCATACATAAACATTTACATCAAGCACGCTCTAATTTATTTAGATGTTGCAGCAGTGAGCCAATAAAAATGAAAGCAGTCAGCAGACTATAAAATGAATTTAAATGCAGTCAAGTTTTTGATTCTTGTTTCTGAGGTTGAAGCAAATAAAAACATTCTTTTCAGATGCCTCAAAAACATACAAAGCAATCAACAGAGACAAGGGCTGTCCAATAGAATGTCTTTTAATTCTTTTTGTTTTACTGAAATCAGGGGTATTATAATGGATGTTTTTTCCACTCACTAGGATTGATTGGCATGTGGCAGCCATATGGATTACAAATGACAACATATTTTTTGATGTTCAGACTCTACTAGGACCCCAATTTTGTAATAATATGGCAAAAATCATAGGACTAGTTTCAAAAAGGGTGGCACGGTGGTGTAGTGGTTAGCACTGCCGCCTCACAGCAAGAAGGTCCTGGGTTCGAGCCCAGCAGCTGACAAGGGCCTTTCTGTGTGGAGTTTGCATGTTCTCCCCGTGTCTGCGTGGGTTTCCTCTGGGTGCTCTGGTTTCCCCCACAGTCCAAAGACATGCAGGTTAGGCTAATTGGTGGCTCTAATTTGACCGTGAGTGTGTCTATGACCTGCAGTCTTTGCTCCCCAAGAACTTTTAGAGGAATGCTATTCAATGCAAATGATCTCATTGTGCAAGGAATTTTGGCTATATTATTGCGCATGAGATATGGGTCAAAAGAAAAAAATAAAGCAAAACACTGCACTACAATGATACCAGTAGGCCAGTGAGAGTCTCCTTAGTTCACTGAAAAGAATGGAGGATTCTGCACCTTCCTGCCCATCATGTCAGCACTTGTCACCATTAGTTCCGGACTCCTATTCCCAGGATGCACCATGGCCTATAAACATGGCCACCACTGATTACAACATCCATACACCACACTCACCGTCATGTTCACAGTCACCGGACTTTTAACTATGCACACCTGTCTGTCCACAATCACACTACACAATATTTAAAGACTCTCGTTTCCACTCACAAACTGTGAAGTAAATACTCAGTGATATTTGTTGCCTGACTTTACTAAGGCATTCTTGTGTCACGTCTGCACGCAAGACTTCCCAGAGTTCACAGCAGCCTTTAAACATGGCCACCGCGGACAACAACAACCATTCTGCACTTTACCACTCTCAGTCTTTGAAGTACTGATTATAACACACCAGTGTTGTAGTCGAGTCACTAAACCTCGAGTCCGAGTCCAGTCTTGAGTCCCAAGTGTTCAAGTCTGAGTCAAGTCCAAGTCATTAAAGAAAATCTTGAGTCAAGTCTGAGTCGAGTCCGAGAACAAGACTCCAACCGCACCATTTGACAGTGGCTGTTACTGCCTTTATGTGAAACTGTTTACAGCCTGCATGAGAGTCCACTTGGTGTGCGCGCTGTCCGGAGCATGCCCGAGAGTCTATCTGATGCACGTGCCAAGGTGCGCAGGTGTGACACTCTTGCATAAAATTCATACAAAAATTAATGTAGGTATAAATATCTTATGCCAAATTATTATGGCATGTTACAAAACATAAAGAAAAAATCCAAGTCCTCATCTCCAATTTATGATTCCGAATGCAGTTAACGTACAAGTCCGAGTCCAAGTCTGAGTCGTCAGTGCTCAAGTCCAAGTCAAGTTACAAGTCCTTAAAATTAGGGCATGAGTCCCGGACTTGAGTACTACAAGCCTGTCACACACACCTGTTCCAAATCACAGCCTAATCACCGCTGTGTATGTAAGGACTCTCTGTGCACATAACCATTGCAAAGTAAATGCCCAGTGTTCCCGTGCCTGACTTTACCAAGTCTTGTTATTCCATGCTGATTATTTGGTTATTGATCCAGTTTGTACTTTGGTTATTGCTCTTAATCTCTTCCTTTGATATTCTGTCTGTGCCTCGCCTGACCATTGCCTGTTTCTTGACTCTGTCTTTGATTACCGATTTGGATTTGTCTGCTACCTTTTCTGTAATAAATTCTCTACTGTTTTTACATCCATCTGTCACCTGCATTCCTGACCTCTTGTGTTTGACCTAGTTTTGATTCTATCCTTACTCTGGGCCTATTTTTGACCACAATTTTTGAATCACATTTTGGATTTGCCTGCTCTGTTTCTAATAAACACTTTAACTACATTTGCATCTACCTCCAGCAGCTACCTGATATTACCAAATTTAGGGTTTTTATTACTCATAATCTTTGCACTCTGACAGTTTCAGTCAGAACTTAGAGAACCTGCAGACTTTGGCTATCACATTTGCTTGTGCTTCTGCATGTAATGGCAAACAGCTTCGATTATATTTTTTTTTATCTGAAAAATGATTTCTTACCAAATATGTTTCCTTCTTCAGCTAAATCCAAATATAATAATAATTAAAGCTGCTAGCAGCCTTGATGGGCCCTCGCACGTGTGGTTCCGCAACCCAGGACATCCCGCCACCCAACAAAACAGTCACATGTCATATATTCATCAAATGTTCAAAGGTGATGTGCATGTTGCAAATGCCATGACTGCTTGACGGATGAGAGACAGACAGACAAAGACTGTAAGTGTGTGTGTGTGTGTGTGTGTGCGCGTGCGTGTGTGTGTTTCTGTGGTGTGAAAATGTACATTTATATATGTACAAAACTATACATGTGTCTCCTCCTTATCTCTATCTCACGCTGTAATCTTAAGTCATCTTAGCTTTCCTGTGTGTACATGCAGAGTTTTCATATGTCTGCAACAAAATGCACAATGATGACAGGTCACTAATATATAGATTTAGGTACTGCCTAAAAGCGGAGCTCCCATCTGTTTCTGGGTTGTAGAATTTTCTTATATCATAGCCAGTCTCTTTTGTTTTATTTCTTTACTGGCTAGCACTGGCCACTAGGTGGTGTGCATGACTGGTAATTACTAACACTGGCCACTAGGCGGTGTGTATGACTGGTATTGCTAACACTGGCCACTAGGTGGTGTGTATGATTGTAATTACTAACACTGGCCACTAGGTGGTGTGTATGACTGGTAATTACTAACACTGGCCACTAGGCGGTGTGTATGACTGGTAATACTAACACTGGCCACTAGGCGGTGTGTATGACTGGTAATACTAACACTGGCCACTAGGCGGTGTGTATGACTGGTGGTACACGTACACGGACAAACCACAAAAAATCGACTCGATGGGTTTACCATTTTTTCTTAGGTATGGTGCTCCGCTGGAGCTCCGCTATTATTGTGTGTGCGTGTGTCTGTTTGTCAGAGGGAGAGAGAGAAAGTGTGTGTGAAAGAGAGTGTGCTCACAAATGTTGCGTGTGCATGTGAGTGCATACTTGTGAGAGAGTGTATGTGTGTATGCATAAATATGCATATGACTGAGTATGTGTATGAGTGTGCACAGAATTGTATATGTTATATCATCAGACTCATGATATCCAATATTTTGTAACGTTTCAGATCAATCCATCAATGAATTGAACATTTTTCCCCATTTCCTGCTTGGCCAGATGGTGGCGCTGTGCTAGGCATCTGAATTACACGTGAATATCATCACAATCATAATACACAATATTTTGTAAAGTGTCAGATCAATCTGTTAAGGCATTGCCAATTTCTGGTACATTTCCTGCTTGGCCAGATGGTGGTGCTGTGCTAGGCATCTGAATTGCACATGTGGATATCATCACAATCATCTCATCTCATTATCTCTAGCTGCTTTATCCTTCTACAGGGTCGCAGGCAAGCTGGAGCCTATCCCAGCTGACTACGGGCGAAAGGCAGGGTACACCCTGGACAAGTCGCCAGGTCATCACAGGGCTGACACATAGACACAGACAACCATTCACACTCACACCTACGGTCAATTTAGAGTCACCAGTTAACCTAACCTGCATGTCTTTGGACTGTGGGGGAAACCGGAGCACCCGGAGGAAACCCACGCGGACACGGGGAGAACATGCAAACTCCACACAGAAAGGCCCTCGCTGGCCCCGGGGCTCGAACCCAGGACCTTCTTGCTGTGAGGCGACAGCGCTAACCACTACACCACCGTGCCACCCCATCACAATCATAATACACAATATTTTGTAAAGTGTCAGATCAATCAGTTAAGGCATTGCCAATTTCTGGTACATTTCCTGCTTGGCCAGGTGGTGGCGCTATAACAGGCAGGCCCATTGGGCATCAGGTTATCATAATAATCATAATATCTATTGAAGTAAGAAGTGTCCGACCATACAGTCAATGCACTGTGGCTTTCTGACACGTTTCCTGTTCATGTGGCAAGATATTAAAATCATAAGGCCATTTCAACATATTACAAGGTATCAAAATCCCTTTGCAATTTAATATCAGCTACATCTTGGCATCACATATAACAAATTTCATATGAATCTCATGAACCGTCTAGGAGGAGCATGTTAAAATTCATCATGTGTCAAAACACACATAAAACCCTATTCTTTCCTTGGCCAGTTGGTGGCGCTATACCAGACAGGCCCATAACGGCTAAAGAGTATCAGAATCAGAATCATATTACAAGATATCAAGTTCAACATTCAGCAATATCTTGGCATATTATATGTTATAATATTTCAACATATTACAACATATCAAAAATCCCTTAGCAATTCAACTTCAGCAATATCTTGGCATCATGTTTGCCAAGTTTGACATGAATTTGATGAACCGTCTAGGAGGAGTACATTAGAAATGACCTTTCACTCCAAATGGCCTTATGACATCATCATTCCAAAGTTCTACCCATTCATTTCGATGGTAAATGGAAAAAGGGGCGCTATGAAGTCCCTGGGCCATGCCCGGGACCAAAAGTCTGTGGCTGATGAAGGCCTCTGCATGCTCTTGCGACAAGGCTTTCGCAGATAGCTTTTCGCAGACAGTTGTAATTTATTGTTGAGCGGGGGAATAAGCGTGCGCGATGTTATTCACCGGCACAACGCAAGGGGGGCACGAAGTCGCTAGGAGTAGTTGGTGGGTGTGGTTAGTGGAGTGTTTATCCTCCGGTTACTTATAATGACTAGAACTGGAGTCGTATAGATGTACGTACTTCCTCACTTCCTCAATCAACCGCTCTTCATGCTGCTCCATCTTCGCTCATGTTTTTAAAAATGCCGGTCGTGAAAACAAAACAAACCGGGAAAGTAGGGAAGCGGAAGTGCGTGTACAGCGGGTAGAGTGGACCAATCAGAGCCCTCTTGTCTGCGAGGCTTCTGCGGTGGTCACAATTTTTGGGAGGTGCGCGCAGAGCGTCTGCGAAGGTGGGGGGGCTACGCAGACACTGTCTGCGACACCGTCTGCGAGGACTGGGTTGTCAGCATAAATTGGCCTTGAGTAGCGATGACAATGACTGATGTGTGTATCGAATTTCATGAGTTTTCGTGCATGTGAAATGCCTCAAATAAGGCCAAACGCGGCAGAATAATAATAATAATAATAATAATAATCCTTCGAAAAACAATGGGGTCTTCACACCGTTCGGTGCTCGGGCCCTAATAATCCTTCGAAAAAAAATAGGGTCTCGCACCGAATGGTGCTTGACCCTATTGTTTTCCTTTGAAAAACAATAGGGTCTTCACACCGTTCGGTGCTCGGGCCCTAATAATAATAATAATAATAATAATAATAATAATAATAATAGGGGTGGCACAGTAATGTAGTGGAACTGTGTTCCTCACAGCAAGAAGGTTCTGGGTTTGAACCCAGTGGCCAGCAAGGGCCTTTCTGTGTAGAGTTTGCATGTTCTCCCCATGTCTGCATGGGTTTCCTCCGGGTGCTCTGGTTTCCCCCACAGTCCAAAGACATGCAGGTTTGGTTAATTGGTGGCTTTAAATTGACAGTAGGTGTGAATGTGAGTGTGAATGGTTGTTTGTCTCTGTGTCGGCCTTGCGATGACCTGGTGACTTGTCCAGGGTGTACCCCACCTCTCGCCCATAGTCAGCTGGGATAGGCTCCAGCTTGCCTACGACCCTGTAGGCAAGGATAAACAGCTACAGACAATGGATGGATGGATAATAATAAAAATAATAATAATATGCTCTAGCCCTGTGATGACCTGGCAACTTGTCCAGGGTGTACCCCGCCTTTCGCCCATAGTCAGCTGGGATAGGCTCCAGCTTGCCTGCGACCCTGTAGAACAGGATAAAGTGGCTAGAGATAATGAGATGAGATGAGATGAGATGAGATAATATGCTCTAAGTTCTATGTATGTCATATGTATGTCTCTATAAAAGAGACTATCTCTGAGCTCTGGGCTTGCTTCTTATAATTAGAATTAAATCCTGTCTGAGAAACACTTCTTGTCAGGCTTCTTTTTCTTCTGTGGAGCTTCTTATTCTTCTCACTGTGTGTCAGAGGTGGTTCTATATAAACAGCATGATTTATTGCTTGATGCTATCTGCTAGCTAATCACCATGTAAGATGAGCACGAGATGATCACAACATAGGCAGCCTTCACCAATCAATCTCCATGTTCTATTTACAGTATGAAAAAAAACAGATTTGAAGCTTGAGTATGGCAAACCAAGAGGAGAATGTACTGTTAATTGTACAGTGGTGCTTGAAAGTTTGTGAACCCTTTAGAATTTTCTATATTTCTGCATAAATATGACCTAAAACATCATCAGATTTTCACACAAGTCCTAAAAGTAGATAAACAGAACCCAGTTAAACAAATGAGACAAAAATATTATACTTGGTCATTTATTTATTGAGGGAAATGATCCAATATTACATATCTGTGAGTGGCAAAAGTATGTGAACCTTTGCTTTCAGTATCTGGTGTGACCCCCTTGTGCAGCAATAACTGCAACTAAACGTTTGCGGTAACTGTTGATCAGTCCTGCACACCGGCTTGGAGGAACTTTAGCCCATTCCTCTGTACAGAACAGCTTCAACTCTGGGATGTTGGTGGGTTTCCTCACATGAACTGCTCGCTTCAGGTCCTTCCACAACATTTCGATTGGATTAAGGTCAGGACTTTGACTTGGCCATTCCAAAACATTAACTTTATTCTTCTTTAACCATTCTTTGGTAGAACGACTTGTGTGCTTAGGGTCATTGTCTTGCTGCATGACCCACCTTCTCTTGAGATTCAGTTCATGGACAGATGTCCTGACATTTTCCTTTAGAATTTGCTGGTATAATTCAGAATTCGGGGCAGCACGGTGGTGTAGTGGTTAGCGCTGTCGCCTCACAGCAAGAAGGTCCAGGGTTCGAGCCCCGTGGCCGACGAGGGCCTTTCTGTGCCGAGTTAGCATGTTGTCCGCGTGGGTTTCCTCTGAGTGCTCTGGTTTCCCCCACAGTCCAAAGACATGCAGGTTAGGTTAACTGGTGACTCTAAATTGACCGTAGGTGTGAGTGTGAATGGTTGTCTGTGTCTATGTGTCAGCCCTGTGATGACCTGGCGACTTGTCCAGGGTGTACCCTGCCTTTCGCCTGTAGTCAGCTGGGATAGGCTCCAGCTTGCCTGCGACCCTGTAGAACAGGATAAAGCGGCTAGAGATGATGAGATAAATGACCAAGTATAATATTTTTGTCTCATTTGTTTAACTGGGTTCTCTTTGTCTACGTTTAGGACTTGTGTGAAAATCTGATGATGTTTTAGGTCATATTTATGCAGAAATATAGAAAATTCTAAAGGGTTCACAAACTTTCAAGCACCACTGTAGATGCTCTACAAGTGCTTGATTAGAGTAATAAAAATGATTAGAAAAAGTATTCTTAAAAAGGTTTTAATTAAATTTTATGATTAACTTGTTAAGGAGCCTGTGAAGCTTTTAAAAAAGTTGGATTATTATTTTTTGTATTATGATGTATTTTAGATAATAGAAAATACACTTATTACCTAACATTGATGAGCATATGTGATGTGGTCATAGGCTCATAAAGTATCTTTCTCTGCTGAGTTTATTGCCACTTATTAGTTATTAAATGAGATTAAGAGATTACTTAAAAAGAAACAGACAGACACTTATAAAACCAAGCAGTAATTCTTCTAAAACAATATTAATGTTCTAATGTTAAAAAAAATACTTTCTTATTGCCTCAGAATTTTTTATGTAAATTTGATGTCACCTTAAAGTGTAAATTTCAGGATTGTAGACTATTATGAGCTGGAATATTAAAACTTTGATGTCCCACGTCACCCAAATAGAACCTTATAATATCAAGGTCACTATATGTCTCTGTTTTCACACAAATCCTTTACAAAAGCAAATAAAACTATCAATGAAAAAAAAAACCTTCGAAGTTATAGTTTCAGTGCCGTTTTGTGTTTCACCAGTGTATGTTTAAGCAAGGCTTAAAGATAAAAGACCATTATACTCTCAGGCTTGGATAGTTACACGTGCTTAATAAAGTGGTTATTAATTAGCAACCCTTATTTCATTGGAAGTATTTTAGAGAGACTATTCATTAAATGTGACAAAAAAATTGGAAAGAAGATACGGGAAAGTGGATACTGCTGGCTGAAAGAGAGAGAGAGAAAAGTAGGTAGTGTTTCATTCTGTCTAAGTCAAATGAGAGGACACGTTTCATCCAGACATTCTAGCAGTTCTCCCTTGCTGCTACACACACACACACACACACACACACACACAAACCAAGTGGGCCAGAGGGGAAAAACACACAGAAAAAAAAACTAACACAACAACAGCCAAAGTAAAATTTAATTTTTCTCTCCAACACATACAGCACCAGTGGATTGTGATACTTTCACACTTCACACCCACTTGTGGTGGTTGTGGATGCCACGGACTGTTACTTTAGGGTTTATCTTCACAGCTCCGTTTCTGTTATCAGCTGCTGTTGTTTTCCTTTACCAAACTGTTCAATGTCTGGTTGTTAGTATGTATACATACAGCACCAGTCAAAAGTTTGGACACGCCTTCTAATTTGATGCTCTTTCTTTATTTTTATGAATTAAAAGTCACTTCATGTCTTAAAGTAATGATGGATATCGTTCCTCTTTACTTAGTTGAGCACTTCTTGACATAATATGGATGACTACAGTTGTGGAATAGGGCTATTTACTGTATTTTTGTTATTTACTATTTACTGTTTGATCTCAAACGCATTAAGAAGGCAAGAAATTGCACTAATTAACTTTTGACAAGGCACAGCTTTTAATTGAAAAGCATTCCAGGTGACTACCTCATGAAGCTGGTTAAGATTGGCACAGTGAGGATCCTCTTCTTGGACTTCTCGAGTGCCTTCAACACCATCCAGCCCCTATTGCTTCAGGACAAACTGAACAGGATGCGAGTGGACCCCTGCCTGGTCACCTGGATCTCCAGCTACCTCGCTAACAGGCCGCAGTACGTCAGGCTGAAGGACATCACGTCTGACACTGTGATTAGCAGCACCGGAGCACCCCAGGGCACGGTGCTGGCCCCTCTTCTCTTCACCCTGTACACCGCGGACTTTTGCTACAACGCAGAGCTGTGTCACATTCAGAAGTTTGCCGATGACACAGCCATCATTGGGTGTATCAGTGACGACAGAGTGGAGGAGTATAGGAGCCTGGTGAGGGACTTTGCTGTGTGGTGCAACAGGAACCATCTGCAGCTCAACACCTCGAAGACCAAGGAGCTGGTCATTGACTTTGGGAGGTCCAGACCAAGGTCACGACCAGTTCTGATCGAGGGAGTCGAGGTGGAGGCTGTGGATTCCTACAAGTACCTCGGGCTGTGGCTAGACAGCAAGCGGGACTGGACTTGCAACACCAAACACTTATACAGGAAGGGACAGAGCAGGCTATACTTCCTTAGGAGGCTGCGGTCCTTTAACATCTGCAGGAAACTCCTGTGGATGTTCTATCAGTCTGTGGTCGCCAGTGTCCTGTTTTACACCGTGGTGTGCTGGGGGGCAGCACATCCAAGAAGGACACATCCAGGCTGGACAAACTGATCAGGCGAGCCGGTTCTGTGGTCGGCATGAAGTTGGACTCTCTGGTGACGGTGGCAGAGAAGAGGTCTATGGACAAACTATTGAACATCATGGACGGTGCCAGTCACCCTCTGCACACCGTCATCAGCAACCAGAGGAGCCTGTTCAGTGACAGAATGCTCCTTCCCAAGTGCAGGACGAACAGACTCAAAAACTCCTTTGTCCCTCACGCCATCAGACTGTACAACTCCTCTCTGTGTGTGTGGGGGGGGGGTAACAGGAGGACAGAGGACGGGAAGAAGCAGTAGCCTAGCCTAACAATAAGCAATACCGGACAATGTGCAATATAATGTGCAATATAAAGTGCAATATCTCTCCTGCCACCCCCCTTCTCCCCTTTTTTTTTCCTCCTTCCCCCCCTCTCCCCCTTCCTCTCTTCCCCATATCTTATTCTTTTTATATTGGCTACTTTGAAGAATCTAAAATATGAAACAGATTTTGTTTTTAGAGGACCTTTAGCCAATACTTAAATAAATGTGTTGTGAGAAAAAAAAAAAGTTCCATGATATTGTCAGACGTTTTGTTCCTAACTGTTATTTTATTGAGTCCTACTGACACAAAAAGTAGAACTGTTGCTTCAACACACTATCATGACTTAACTGAACTGAAAATCTACCATTCAACAATAACGGACAAAATTCAAGTCGCGGTAACTTAATTACATTTGTTTGCAACTTAATTTCTTTACACTTGGCTTGAATTTCTCCGAACACTTCACATGCCTGGACAAGTTCGAATGGCTGCAGACTGAGGAAAAAGCCAAGCAACACAAAGCATGTTTTTTCTCAAACAAGGTGAGCATTATATGGTTACAAACACATTTTCTTTGTGACTCCAATGATGTTATGTGGGTAGTTTTTGCTCTTTACGGTGATGTGATTAGCAACACACTGCCTGTTTTGTGACTGTGTTGAATGTCGGTAGACACATAAGTTAGACACTGTGTGCCAGTTAGCTTTTTGTAAACCTGCTATTGTCCAACAAACAAACAGGTGCTCTTAATCTAACATTCAGTGAAAGGGGGTAATTTTATGCTTAAAACAGTTCTGCAGTTCTGTTGTTTATTTGTGGTTCTGGCATGTGTACTTTGCAATGTTCCTCTAGCAAAATGGGAACAAGACATCTACTAACATCAAGCTAAATAACGTTAGCTAGGTAGCTAGGGAGCGGGGGGGGGGGGGGGGGGGGGGGGGTGCGTGCCGTGATATACAATCTCCCGTTTTTTATTTTGTTGGGGGAGGGAGGGGGGGGTGGCGCCGCGATATACAATCTCCCGTTTTTATTTTGTTGAATAATGTTACTGTTTGGGGCATAGGCTGTACTTTGATGCCACAGCAAGGATCAGTGTATCACGTATAGCTCTGCACCATCCTGCTTTCAGGTAATTGTTATCTGACATATTTACATTAACATTAGGCTAATCCACACCATACATATCTTGACATACAGTACTTTATAATATGTGAAAAATTTGTTAACTTAACTCTGAGATACAAATTGTCAACACTGAATGGTTAAATTTGGCAGCATGTTCTGAAGCAGTATGGTCTTTCTTGTTTAAAATAACACCACTCTTGTTTCATTCTGACCATTTCATTTCTAGTTCATAATAGGTTCAGCTGCATAAAACTTTGTGTCAGACAAACCTACTTAGCTACCACTTCATTGTAATTGCATTGCAAATACATTGTTTTTTGATGCATTTTATGAAGTTCGTTACACATATTTAACAAAATATTTGGTGTTTTTTCAATATCTAACACAATGCATTGGGCTTGCAAAATTTGTACATTTGAGATCTCCACCAAAGCAGAGCTGCTAAAACATTACAGGTTACGTCACAGTCATGGTGGGCAACCTCTGCCATGTCCTCATCTAGACTGTTTTTGTTCATTTAAAACATGGGGTAGCCTCAGATCACATCTGTCAAGAAAACACTCAACTCAAGAAAGAGTCAGATCCTCTGAAATACTCAGTTTCTGTTGCCAGTGCTGCAGTGTAGGCACAATCTCCACTGAAAGAGAGTATTTTGAGCATCTTGGTCAACATCTGAAAAAGCAAGAAATGATCACCTGTGTTTTCAAAAACTGCAATTTCAAAACTAACATCTATGGAACTTTTGCTTCCCACAGAAGCTGGAAGCATACTCCTCACTCATTGGATGAGTTCAAAGAAGACCTGCTAAAGAAGTAAGTAAACCCTTCAAACACAGACAATTACAGTAATCCAGTTAATCATGAGAGTGATCAGTCTGATATTGATGATCTTGGAGGGGATGATAGTGATGTGAGAGAATTGCCAGTGTTGATTGAAAAAAGCTTGGCTCACTTGTTGTTAAAACTGGAGAGCATCTTCAATGTACCCAACAGATGCATTGATGAGGTTGTGGAGGAGTTGCATTTTATCTCTCATTCAGCGTCAGCTCCCATCATGAGAGACATTTTGCAGTCTTGCTTGAGGAGGCACAACTGTGAAATTGAGGAGGCTGTTGTGTCAGAAATGGTGAAGGAACTTTGTGGTGCCAACCCTATTAGCTCTGCCCTGGGTAGTGGTGGTCGCCTTTGCTCTGCCTACAAAAGAAGAGAGTACTTTAAAGAGCACTTTTCTGTGGTGGAACCCATTGAGTATGTTCTCAGTAGGGAGAAGAACAGCTTCCAGTATGTCCCCATTCTTAAGTCATTACTCCAGGTTTTGAGCAGGAAAGATATCCAGGATTTGATCTTGCGTGAGGAAGAAGATCAGAGTACCCAGTACAAGTCATTTCATGATGGCACTCACTACAAAACCAATGAGTTGTTTTCAGGGGATGAGCTTACCATTGCTCTCATTCTCTATGTGGATGACTTTGAGATATGCAATCCTCTTGGTACATCCAGGAAAAAAACACAAAATTACAGCTGTGTATTGGGTGTTAGCTGATGTCCCCTCACTGCTCCGATCTGAACTAACCTCTATCTTCTTAGCAATTCTGTGCAAGGCTGGGGATATGAAGAAATGTGGTTACAATACTGTACTGGAGCCACTGCTCAAAGATCTTGTGGTCTTAGAGAGGGAAGGACTGTATGTTCCAGCATTGGGCAGAAGAGTCAAAGGCACAGTGTTTTCTGTTGTTGCAGACAATCTCGGGGCCCATTCTATGGGGGGATTTGTTGAGAGTTTTTCCTGTTCTTATGTCTGTAGATTTTGTCTAGGTGAGCAATCACAGTTTCAAACAGGAGAAGTGAGAGCAGGGACATTCCCACACAGAACTAAAGAACAGCACACACTGCATATTCAGACTGTACAGGAGAATGTTGGTTTGACTCATGTCTGTGGAGTGAAGAGGCAGTGTGCACTGACAGGAAAACTGAAATATTTTGATGTTTTGACTGGCTATCCACCTGATGTGTTGCATGATCTCTTTGAAGGTATAGTGCCCCTAGAAATGGCACTGTGCCTCAGGGTGTTCATTCAGAGTAAGTACTTCACCCTTGAAGAGCTAAAAACGCATCAAAGAGTTCCCCTATAAATGGTCAGACAAGACAAATGCACCACAGCTTGTCCCTCTGAACTTTGCTGCACGGAAAAGTGTTGGAGGGAATGCCCATGAGAATTGGAATTTGCTGCGTCTCCTGCCACTGATGGTTGGATCAAAAATCCCAGAGGGTGACCAAGCATGGGAAGTGCTTCTTGTGCTCAAAGACATTGTTGAGCTTGTTGTATGTCAAGTCCACACAGAGGAGACTATTTGCTACTTAGATAGTAAGATATCTGAGCACAAGTACAGGTTTCTCCAGGTTTTCCCACAGGAAAAGCTCATCCCAAAACATCATTTTCTGGAACACTATCCAGAACTGATCAAAGCCTATGGCCCACTGGTGTCACTGTGGACTATGCGGTTTGAGGCGAAACACAGCTTTTTTAAGCGTGTTGTCAGGCATACTCACAGCTTTCGAAATATTCTGCTGTCACTGTCCATGAAGCATCAATTGATGGTTGCTTATAACCTACATGATTCCAGTGTTGTCAGACCTTTACTACAGGCCACAACACTGTCTACAGTGGATGTTTCTGTGCTGAGAGAGGATATCCAGGAAGCACTGCAGGCGAAGTTTCCTGGTGAGACTCGTGTCCAAATAGCTAATAGTGTGTGTTACAGTGGCACCAAGTACACAAGTGGAATGATCTTGGCTAATGGTTCCACGGGTGGTCTGCCAGATTTTGGGGAGCTGATCCAGATTGTAGTTGTGAAGGGTGCTGTTGGATTCTTGGTGAAATGCTTAAGTGCTTGGTCAGTTGAGCATCTGAGGAGCTATGTGCTTGAGAAAACACAAACTGTGAAAGTCCTAGAGCCAGCCGAGCTATTAGACATGTTTCCTTTAACATCTTACATGCTTGGTGGAAAAAGCATTATGACTCTAAAGCGCTACATTTATGTTCCATAGATGGCTACCAAATTTGTGTTACATACGTATAAGAGTCATTGTAGTGTAAATTTGCACTTTGTGATCTCAGAACCTTTTAACAATCCTGAAACAAATGTGCGCTTTGTAAAGACTGGCATGGAGCAGCCATGCTGCTTTTTTTTCAGCCCTTTTCTACTCCTCACCAAAGTTTGATGCTAAAATCTGTGCCAGACTCAAGCTCCTCCCTCTGCGTCACCCATCGCCTATTTTTTTTTTTTTAAGAATTGGTTCCTCTTCCATTTCTGGCAATACTTAATAGCAAAATTCATAAAGAGAGCATGACAACCAAGACAAGTGGTGTCACTGAGCCAAAAAGGACATGTTCTGAGTAAGAGAGAGACTAAATAAAACACAATTTGTTTTAGTTTAATCGTTAGCCTTCAGATACAGAGCGTAGAAAAGTTTGTCTTAGGCTTGCCTCCATACTGCTGTGATTTGCACTTGTGGAGGGGGGTCAGATAGGGAGGGAGGGAGAGAGGAGCAGCTTTGCCAAGATACATGTAAGCTTGATGCTGCTCTCCATAGTGGTCAGATAAAATAACATATAGCACCCATTTAACATTATTCACTGAACCATTTCACTGACACTAAAAGTTACTGAAACATGTGTAACATAAGTCTCTTACAGACTGCCTAATGTCACAACCAGCCCAACTCCGAGTGGTTCTTACGGATCATGATGTCCGTAAACTGGCACTACCATCTGGTATCCCTGGGACAGTGGATGAACTTCACTCAGTCATTCGTGATACATTTGGGATTGCTGGAGACTTCAATCTGCACTATAAAGATGTTGATTTTGGCAATGAGTATTTCTCCCTGTGTTCAACGACTGACATCAAAGATAAGGACACAGTCAAGATTGTGTATATCCTGGAGCCCCCTACAGTAACTTTGAACTTAACTGATGTCACAAACATAATTGATGGTGCCCAGTCTTTTGATCAGCCTTCGTATCAGTCTCCTGACGACACCTCTTCATCCGTGTTATCTAGTGACACACTGCCTGTCTCATCAGCTGAGGATAGCCCAGGCCACCGTTCACAGCGTTGGCCCTCTAAATTCATAATTCCCCGCTTTGCCTCCAATACAGAGATTCAACTTCAGTCAGCCAATGAAAGCTTCACTAAGGATGGGACTATCCTCAGTGCTAAAGACCTCATCTCACTACTCCCAGACATTCTTGGAAAGCTAGCAGAGGCTATTTACGAGTACACTGCTTATCCTTCAAGTCTGCAGATATGTCAAGCTGCAGAGGCCCTTGTTCAAAAGCATCCCTGCCTCAAAGAACCAGGGTCCTTTAATGGGTGTTATGGATGGATGCAGCACCTGAAATACAAGATGAATAACTTCAGATCCAAACTTCGAGGTCTCGGCTGTCCTGAACTTGAAGTTAATTCACTCAAGAGGAAAGCAGGACATGAGCGGACTCCTGCAAAGAATGTGAAAAAAACAAAGAAGGCTGAAGTAAATTACCTACCTCCTCATGCTCCAGGTGAAACTACTGCAAGTTTGGAAAAAGAGAGAGTGGAGCTTCTAAGTGAAGTGATGAAAAGGGATAACTCCAAGGTGGTAGCTGAGATGATGTTGAAGACGTTCTCTCTTCGTAGACAGGAAATAGTTAATGAAGCCCCTGCCATCAGTGAGTTCATGAAGCGATGGCCCGCTCTTTTTGATGAAACACAGGTGAGACTGTACTCTTACATTTGATAAGTTTTCTTAAACTAGTATTTTTGCTCTATGGATTGATACTGTATAGATAAATGTCCACTAGAGTTCTCTCAAATCATTTCTCTTTTGTGTTCCCCACAGATAAATGACGAATTCAAGAGGGTGACAACAGTTAGCCTTGAATCGACATTTATGGCCAGTCTTGACCAGTGCACCCCGAAGCTGATGACCTTAGTCCAGTCAAAGGGAGGAGCTGCAGGACTGAAGATCAGGCAGATTAAGGACAGGCTTCTTGAGGTATATTTGTGAACTAGACTTACTTTTTGAATTGCAGGTTATTAACAGTAATTTCTTCAGATAAATCTCTATCATTCAGGTATTTGTGGATCTGATTTTTATTGAACCCCTCATATAATTTTTTCATTAATCAGAACAACACAGTTGAGCGACGGAGAGAAGCTGCCATTCGCTGCCTTGTGGTATATCTTGGAGAGAAGGAGGAGGACCTTTTCAAAATGTACAGTGTAAGTATTTGGAAGCAGAATTCCATTCCTTCTTAAAATGTAAAGACTTGCTTTGCATTATACATTGTCATAGCTAACGCTTCTCCCTGCTGGACTGAAATGCAGTGAACCAACACTCCAACACTCTAATACCTGTTATTTCTTCTAAGGACATGGAGGAGCTTGAGGCAGACCTTGTGATGCAGGTGATGAAGATTGCCATCATCAGTGATGGGTGTGCAACCATTGTCATCGAGGGAACCAAAGTCCTGGAAGGGTTTGATGTGGCCAGATCCTGTGCTTTGCTGATGGGCATAATATATGCTCTGAACCTCAGCTATCCCAAGCAGTTGAAGTTCACCTTTGAGGTATTTCAGAAGCTATTCCTGGAACTTGATGGACAAAAAGCCAGCTCAAAAGTAATGAGTCTCAAGTACAGTATTTTCTGACTGTGCTCTAAAACCCCAGCACTCTCAACGAGTTGGAAGTTTTGACTGATTTGTCTGAGGTCTTCTGTACATTATGGACAGTGTTATCCGATAATATTGGTGTTACCATTACCGTTATCAAAGGTTGAGGTTTTATCTGGTTATGATATGGATATGTTGCACTTAGGAATTGGCTTTAAATGCTGTCTTGTATAATCATAAGCATACTCCATTCATTTAAAATTCCAGGCTGTTCTGAGCAATATCCAATTGTCTGAGTAGAAATCATCACTTAGTGCTCTTAGTAGTTTTTTGAAACTCTAGTGTGCAATATTTTATTTGTGCACAAATTACTGCAGTTCTTTGGAGAAATTTGAGAGTTAATATTTCATTGTCTTTGTAATATTTAGAGCTGCCTTCTCCTAGTCCACTAAGCTGTTGGTAAAGTTATAGCCAACTAGGAGTGTACACATTTTGTATGACTGTTTTATAGTGAATCAGCTGTTAATCATCCAGTCCTGTAATGATTCATGTTCTGTTAACATACTTGTATAGGTAGATGTATTGTTGTTTAAGTTTTTTAACACTGTTATTCAAACAGAGTCATAATTTTGTAACGTCGAACAGTAGGCTAAATAGTTAATTTCTGAAGGCCACAGTCACTGTAGATATTTGTAGTAAATACTTGTTTATGCTGTGAGTGTAATGTGGTGATGTTTTGAAATCACAGTGCAAAATAAAGTTAGCCTAATTGTCTAATATTCGCTTTGTTTGACTTCATTCAGAAAGGTAGGCGTTAATGAGAAAAGAAAATAAACATGTTTGGATAAGAAAAGATTTTTAGTTGGAACAATACAATACTAGAAGTTGGCCAACATAAAAATTGTAATTAATCTAGAGAAATATTAAGTTACACGTATATTAATAATGCTTTCAAATATTGAAAAAAACAAATTTGGACAGCTTGATTTTTAGAAATACAGGCAACTTAAAAACTTGTGTTCATTTTGACGGATATTAAGTTCATGTTACTTAGAAATGCTTATGATAATGATAGGAAAGGTAATTCACCATACATAAAATATTGTGTTGGAGCAACGTAATTCCACCAGCAATTGGCATAACTCAAAAAACTGAATGCAAAACGTTGCCTTGATTTTTTTTGTTGGCCCACAAAACGTCTGACAAAATCACTTCTGCTTAGAATGTAAAAAAACCGGCAAAATGACAGTAGCAATTTGTGAAAAATGCTATAATAATAATTTTGGAAAATTAAAAAAAAGATATATTCTTACCATCAAATAATATTATTCCATATTTTGTTGTTTTTTTGTATTTTGGGTTTTTTTCTTCTTCTTTAGGTTTTTTTTTGTGATTGGCAAACAATTTAAAGGTGCATTACCACCACCGACTGTGCTGCAGTGTGGAACAGGAGATTTTTTTTTTTTTTTTTTGGGGGGGGGGGGGGGGGTGCTATATTCTTTTAGCTATTTCTGTTTCTTTTAAATACTTGAAAACAAAGTGATATATCTGACTTGATTCACTCCGCCATTTTGTTTTCTCTCTTCATGGTATATGAGCTGATATCCTAGTAGTAGAGTAGCCAATCAGAGCACGTGATTGCTCATATCCAGTGAATGTGGATAGAATAAATGCTATTTCATAATCGTGATGTCTTCAGTATTGTTCTACAATGTAGAAAATACAAAATACAGAAAACCTATGAATAAGAAGGTGTGTCCAAACTTTTGACTGGTACTGTATCTTATGATTAAAAGATTAAAAAATATTAAGATAATGTTATTTTAAACTTTTGTGGAATCAAATGAAACAGCATTACCAATTTTCATAAGAAAAATACACAAAATGGTATGACAACTGAGGCTTATTTCTTTCTAGTCCAGACTGTAGCGTGATGCAGTCTGTCAGTCACAGTGATTAGACACTTGGTGAAACACCCCTAGATTTTCTCCATTTGTCCTGATATTTTTAAGCACAAAAAGGTGTAGTGTGTTGCTCAAACCTAATAGTTTCATTGTCAAGCTATTGATAGAGATTAGATTTTAGCCCTCCCATCTAATATCACATTTCCAGACCTGAAAAAGCAGCGTTAGTGTTCCACACAATTATCTAATTATAGTGTTGCTCCAAAGAAAATCCTTTTTAAGGATCCAGATTAAGATGAGCTCTGAGACGTATCTCTTACAGCAACATGCCTATGATTAACATAAACTTGTCTGGCTCTGACAGCCATTATATTGAACTGAAAAATAAATCATTTGACAGTGTCAGACATGCTGAATTAATAGCAACTCGTAAGGAAGTTTATCTTTCACTGTCTCACAAGCAGTGCTATCATGTTGCATATTTTGTGAGGGATGATGAATCTTCTTCTAAGGAATAAAAATTTTCTAAACAATGTCTTCTTAGATTCTTGTGTTTCATGGCTTGTCCAGGTAAAAACCTTCCATCCATCCGTTCATCAATCCATTATCTGTAGCCGTTTATCCTGTTCTACAGGGTCATAGGTAAGCTGGACTCCCAGCTGACTACGGGCAAGAGGCGGGGTACACCCTGGACAAGTCACCAGATCATCACAGGGCTGACACATACAACCATTCACGCTCATATTCACACCTACGGCCAATTTAGAGCCACCAATTAACCTAACCTGCATGTCTTTGGAGGAAACCCACGCAGACACGGGGAGAACATGCAAACTCCACACAGAAAGGCCCTCACTGGCTGCTGGGCTCGAACCCAGGACCTTCTTGCTGTGAGGCGACAGTGCTAACCACTACACCACCGTGCCGTCCCCAGGTAAAAACCTGTGACAAAATATTCCTTCAAACGTTTCAGGTGGTGTGTGTGTTTGTGTGTGTGTGTGATTTGTCCTTTTTGTTAAACAAGGATGCTAGATAGACTGGCCTGCAAAATAACACCTGACATGACCCCTGTTACTTAGTTTCTTCAAAGATACAATATATGTGTGTTTTGTTTCTGTCTGACAGAGTTTATTAGGAAGACAAATGCCTGTTCTCATGGTTTTGACCCATGACTGAAGAACTGTCTACGTGGATTTTAAATGAACACCAAAGCACAGTAAACAAATATTCAGTCTGGCTCAGCACTGAAAAGGAGATTCATATACTCAGGGTTTAAAAATGTGCTCTCTTTAAATGCATTAGGAGCCCTATTGTGAAAACTGGTTTCCTGTTGTATGTCTGTGCATCTCTCTCTCTCTCCATCTCTCTCTATGTGCACTTTGCAATTTTGTAAGACATTATACGGATTGGCAGCAAAATTGAGGAAATATGAAATCTGTAGTGTATCTATAGGTATCCATTTAAATCACTTTCTGCAATTGGGCCATGGCTGAAGTTAACATACAACTCAACCATGAAACAGGTTTTGATTAACCTTTTACTTTTAATAAATGGAGTGATTATTTAAAAGCTGCATTTTGTGTTTACTTGCATCGTCTTTATCTTATATTAGATGTAGTTGGATGACAAATAAGCAAAAATGGACAAAAAATCAGTGGGGGGGATACTTTTTCACAGCACTGTATTTTATATAGGAGAGTACTTTACTATATACAGTGATGCTTGAAAGTTTGTGAACCCTTTAGAATTTTCTATATTTCTGCATAAATATGACCTAAAACATCATCAGATTTTCACACAAGTCCTAAAAGTAGATAAAGAGAACCCAGTTAAACAAATGAGACAAAAATATTATACTTAGTCATTTATTATTGAGGAAAATGATCCAATATTACATATCTGTGAGTGGCAAAAGTATGTGAACCTTTGTGTTCAGTATCTGATGTGACCCCCTTGTGCAGCAATAACTGCAACTAAACGTTTCCAGTAACTGTTGATCAGTCCTGCACACCGACTTGGAGGAATTTTAGCCCATTCCTCCGTACAGAACAGCTTCAACTCTGGGATGTTGGTGGGTTTCCTCACATGAACTGCTCACTTCAGGTCCTTCCACAACATTTCAATTTGATTAAGGTCAGGACTTTGACTTGGCCATTCCAAAACATTAACTTTATTGGTGGATTGGATTGGTGGAGTCCAAACTCTTTAGAGATGGTTTTGTAACCTTTTCCAGCCTGGTGAGCATCAACAACCTTTTTTTCTGAGGTCCTCAGAAATCTCCTTTGTTCGTGCCATGATACACTTCCACAAACATGTGTTGTGAAGATCAGACTTTGATAGATCCCTGTTCTTTAAATAAAACAGGGTGCCCACTCACACCTGATTGTCATCCCATTGATTGAAAACACCTGACTCGAATTTCACCTTCAAATTAACTGCTAATCCTAGAGGTTCACATACTTTTGCCACTCACAGATATGTAATATTGGATCATTTTCCTCAAGAAATAAATGACCAAGTATAATATTTTTGTCTCATTTGTTTAACTGGGTTCTCTTTATCTACTTTTAGGACTTGTGTGAAAAGCTGATGATGTTTTAGGTCATATTTATGCAGAAATATAGAAAATTCTACAGGGTTCACAAACTTTCAAGCGCCACTGTAAAATATGAGTTGTTACTATTTTCACATTCTATTTAGTGCACTAGTATACGATTTGTAAGAGTAGGCACAGCTGTCTAGTTAACTTAAAATGAGGAATGAAAAGAACATGGAGAAATTAGCCATTATTTTCTCATTTATTTTCTTTGCACAAAACCGCTTTTAGGACAGCATTAAAAATACACGCCGGCATGACTGCCAGTTTTCACTTATCTCACAATTTCATGACATTGAATAAAGTATCAGCATTATTACTGCTTCAAACAGCAATGGATTACAAAAAGCTTATTTTATTTAAAAGAAGGTGTCTGGATGTATTGGTGTTTAAAATGCTCCTCCCGAAGAAGGCTATTAACATGCTGCTGAACAATAAAAAATAAAAAAAGACTATAAATCTTTTGCGATACAGATAAGACCGTGTCATAGGCACTGAGAAATAATATAGTATGTCTGTAAAGAATAATTATAAGATTTAGTATAACGTCTTTTTTCACCATGACACACAGTATCCTAGATAAAGTGTATATGAACGTATACATGACATATACTATATTGTAATACATACAAATTAGCTTGCGAAAACTATTATACACAAGAAAAGCTTGTCTGTGACCTATATAGATATAATTTTTTCTGACTCTCATTTCAGCCTTTTGCCATGGGGGGGGCATCCAAATGCCAGACAAAATTGTGTTTTCCACAACTGACTTTCACACAAGCATCATTTTTGTGGTTGTTTGTGGGAATGTATACTATATATTGCACCCACAAAAGCATTGCTGCTTGAAGGCTTGGCTCAAGAAAAATCTCATGAATGAGGATGGAATATATAGGCCATGATGTATTTTAGAGAGTTTCCTCATTTTAGCAGAGAAAATGAAAAATATACGCTAATACAGGACAAGCTCAGAGAAATGGGTTAGACGATGCAGCTGAAAAGGATATACAGTGGTGTTTGAAAGCTTGTGAACCCTTTAGAATTTTCTATATTCCTGCATAAATATGACCTAAAACATCATCAGATTTTCACACAAGTCCTAAAAGTAGATAAAGAGAACCCAGTTAAACAAATGAGACAAAAATATTATACTTGGTCATTTATTTATTGAGGAAAATGATCCAATATTACATATCTGTGAGTGGCAAAAGTATGTGAACCTCTAGGATTAGCAGTTAATTTGAAGGTGAAATTAGAGTCAGGTGTTTTCAATCAATGGGATGACAATCAGGTGTGAGTGGGCACCCTGTTTTATTTAAAGAACAGGGATCTATCAAAGTCTGATCTTCACAACACATGTTTGTGGAAGTGTATCATGGCACAAACAAAGGAGATTTCTGAGGACCTCAGAAAAAGCGTTGTTGATGCTCATCAGGCTGGAAAAGGTTACAAAACCATCTCTAAAAAGTTTGGACTGCACCAATCCACAGTCAGACAGATTGTGTACAAATGGAGGAAATTCAAGACCATTATTGTCTTCCCCAGGAGTGGTGGACCAACAAAGAACACTCCAAGAGCAAAGCGTGTAATAGTCAGCGAGGTCACAAAGGACCCCAGGGTAACTTCTAAGCAACTGAAGGCCTCTCTCACATTGGCTAATGTTAATGTTCATGAGTCCACTATCAGGAGAACACTGAACAACAATGGTGTGCATGGCAGGGTTACAAGGAGAAAGTCACTGCTTTTCAAAAAGAACATTGCTGCTCATCTGCAGTTTGCTAAAGATCACGTGGACAAGCCAGAAGGCTATTGGAAAAATGTTTTGTGGACAGATGAGACCAAAATAGAACTTTTTGGTTTAAATGAAAAGCGCTATGTTTGGAGAAAGGAAAACATTGCATTCCAGCATAAGAACCTTATCCCATCTGTGAAACATGGTGGTGGTAGTATCATGGTTTGGGCCTGTTTTGCTGCATCTGGGCCAGGATGGCTTGCAATCATTGATGGAACAATGAATTCTGAATTATACCAGTGAATTCTAAAGGAAAATGTCAGGACATCTATCCATGAACTGAATCTCAAGAGAAGGTGGGTCATACAGCAAGACAACGACCCTAAGCACACAAGTCGTTCTACCAAAGAATGGTTAAAGAAGAATAAAGTTAATGTTTTGGAATGGCCAAGTCAAAGTCCTGACCTTAATCCAATCAAATGTGGGATGCTTTCCCAATTCACATCCAGTGTTCCTAGGATAAGGCACAGATCCACCACAATCCTGATCAGGATAATCGCTTTATCCTGGTCAGGATCGTGGTAAATGAATGATAAATGAATGAGATAAATGAATGAATGACACTCATGAACAAGTAGCCATGTCTCTGATAAATCGTTTATCCATCTATTATCTGTAACCGCTTATCCTGTGCAGGATCTCAGGCAAACTGGAGCCTATCCCAGCTGACGATGGGTGAGAGGTGGGGTACACCCTGGACAAGTTGCCAGATCATCGCAGGGCTGACACATAGAGACAAACAACCATTCACACTCACATTCAAACCTATGGTCAATTTAGAGCTACCAATTAGCCTAACCTGCATGTCTTTGGACTGTGGGGGAAACTGGAGCACCTGGAGGAAACCCACGCAGACACGGGGAGAACATGCAAACTTCACACAGAAAGGCCCTCGTTGGCCCCTGGGCTCGAACCCCGAACCTTCTTGCTGTGACGCAACAGTGCTAACCACAACACCACCATGCCACCCTGATAAATTGTTTATGACATCACTTTATTTAAGCAATATCACATGAGAAAGAGTGCACAACATCATGGTTGTGAGTGTGATATTGGTTTTATACAACAATTCTAAACAAGAAATTAATATTAAATAACTGACATTTCAGACACAATACAGTATGACCAAATGCTTTGTCCTATTTTATTTTTGCTCTGTCAACAAAAATAGCTCCCAAAGAAGCCACAGCTTAAGTGTGTTGCATGTTGCCATGGGAATGCACAGACTGACTTAGAGCCCATAGTATCATGGTTTTGGTGTAACAAACTAATGTTTGTTACACTTCCTCCTCCTCCTCCTACTACTACGACTAAATATCAGCAGCAATCTTGGAACGCCACCTGTCCATTCAAATTGGTGAACCAGAAGTAACTATTGTACAAGATGTTTTTATAATCCATCTATTTGACTGATTTTGAGGTATGAATAACTATTAGCCCTAAACACATACATAAACAATACCAGTCAAAAGTTTGAACACACCTACTCATTGATAGGTTTTTCTGTATTTTAACTACTTTCTATATTGTAGCTGTACAATACTGAAGACATCCAACCTATGAAATAACATGAAACATATATGGAATTATGTGATAAACCAGAATGTTTAAAAATAAACAAAATATGTTTCGTATTTGGGCGGCATGGTGGTGGAGTGGTTAGCGCTGTTGCCTCACAGCAAGAAGGTCCGGGTTTGAGCCCCTGTGTGGAGTTTGCATGTTGTCCCCGTGTCCGCGTGGGTTTCCTCTGGGTGCTCCGGTTTCCCCCACAGTCCAAAGACATGCAGGTTAGGTTAACTGGTGACTATAAATTGACCGTAGGTGTGAATGTGAGTGTGAATGGTTGTCTGTGTCTATGTGTCAGCCCTGTGATGACCTGGCAACTTGTCCAGGGTGTACCCTGCCTTTCGCCCATAGTCAGCTGGGATAGGCTCCAGCTTGCCTGCGACCCTGTAGAACAGGATAAAGCGGCTAGAGATAATGAGATGAGATGTTTCATATTTTAGATTCTTCAAAGTAGCCAGCGTTTACCTTGATGACGCTCTCCGCACTATTAGCATTATCTTACCCAGCTTCATGAGGTGGTCACCTGGAATGCTTTTCAATTAACAGGTGTACCTTATCAAACATTAATTAGTGCAATTTATTGCGTTCTTAATGTGTTTGAGATCAAACTGTCTGTTGCCATCATCATAGTTGAGGGTCAGCAATCCAGGAAACTATCAACTAGCTTCCCTGAATTCTCTTGGGTGATTGTAGCACACCAGAGGGACCCAAACCCTCATTTGGTGTCAGGTACACAGACACACCTATGGGCAGTTTAGAGTAGCCAAACAACCTAATCCACGTCTTTGGACTTTGGACTGTAGGGGAAACTGGAGCACCCAGAGGAAACCCACACAGACACAGGGAGAACATGCAAACTCCACACAGAAAGGCCCCCATCGACCACTGGGCTTGAACCCAGAACCTTCTTGCTGTGAGGCGACAGTGCTAACCACTACACCACCATGCCGCCCAATGAGATCAAACAGTAAATAATAAAAATACAGTAAATAGCCCTATTCCACAACTGTAGTAATCCATATTAAGTAAAGAGAAACGATATCCATCATTACTTTAAGACATGAAGTAACTTTTAATTAATAAAAATAAAGAAAAAACATTGAATTAGAAGGCGTGAGCAAACTTTTGACTGGTACTGTGTGTATGTGAGGGGTTTGAAGACTCAAAACATAATTCTATACAACTATAAAGAGTATAAAAGGATGGTGAACAATTTATTTAAAAAAAACTTGAATGTAAGCATTATGATGAATTATTTAATTAAAATGTTAATAACTTGAAAAAGCCATGGGCTATTATTAAAGAAATAATTAATAAGAAATGATCTCAATTGCTACCTGATAGATTTGCCTTAAATGGGTAGGTAGTCTCTGATAAGAAACAAATTTGTAATGGATTTAACAACTTTTTAAATTAATATTGGACCAAGTCTTGCAAAAAAATATCCCGAATGATTCTAAATCCCCTATTTCTTATATTATAGAATCAAATCAATCGTCCATGTTTGTTGATCAAGTTACATCGGATGAAATACTAAACATCATTAAATCTCTTAAATTTTCTAGTCCAGGGTGGGATGGCATTCATGTCATCAAGTCTACAGTTAATGTACATCTTCCTGTCTTATGTCATTTATTTAATCTATCATTATTGCAAGGAGTTTTTCCTGATGAACTTAAAATAGCTTGAGTAAAACCTTTGTTTAAAAGTGGTACCAGTATGCTTGTAAATAATTATTGCCCTGTATCTATTTTACCATTGTTTTCTAAGATGCTCGAGTGTTTAATGTATAATTGCTTGTTATTATTTTTAAATAAGCATAAGTTGTTATGTGACTATCAGTTTGGTTTTCATAAAAAGCATGGAACAAATATAGCATTAATTGTCCTTGAAGATAAAATTATGTCAGCAATGAATGTGTTAGGGTTTTGCTGGGATTCGAACCCATGTCACTAGTGTGATAATCCAGCAAACCCCCACTAGGCCACCAGGGGGATGACTCAAGTGCAGAGGCATGAGGTGAAAGTAGAGTATCAAAAACAGTTTATTTACAATATATACAATCCAAGGGAAAAACAAAAAGAATAATCCAAAAGCTCAGAAGATATACAAAAATAAAAATATCCCAAGGTCCAATGTCCAAAATCCAACTCAGAAAAGAAGAGGCAAAAACTCAAACGCTCAGAAGATCCAAAGGTCAAAACAAAATCCACAAAGTCCAAAAGAAAGCAACAAAAACCAAGAATACTAAGACACAGGCAAGGTACATGGGACAGAGGGAACTAGCACTAACAGCATAGCATAAAGACTCCGTGACTAGGGACCACACAGAGGGAGTATAAATACACAAAATAAATGGGAAACAGGTAACACTAATGAAGACAAACAAGCAATCAACACAAACACAAAACACAGGAACAGTGGCGGCCTCTAGAGGCCAAAACAAACATGACTAGATAAGGAAATAACAGCGGCCTCTAGAGGCCAAAACAGTCCCAGTCCTAACAGGACCCCCCCCCCCCCCCCCCCCCCTTCTAAGAGTGTCTCTTGACGTTCCCAGGGCGATCCGGATGGGCCGAATGGAAGTCCCGACAAAGTTCCTTATCTAATATGTCCCGAGCTGGGACCCAGCAGCACTCCTCAGGGCCATAGCCCTCCCAGTACACTAAATATTGGAGCCCACCGCGGACCCGGCGGGAGTCAAGCAGGCGATGCACAGTGAACACAGTCTGACCCTGGAAGATGCGGGGGGGCAGGGGATTCCTAGGGGCAGGGGCATACATGGATGACAATATGGACCGCAAAAGGGAAACATGGAATGTGGGGTTGATTCTTAGCGTTCGTGGTAACTGGAGCTGGTAGGAGACAGGGTTCACCCTGCGCACAACTTTGAAGGGGCCAATGTAGCAAGGAGCAAGCTTGCGGTTCTCCACCCATAGCGGAAGGTCCTTGGCGGACAGCCAAACCTGCTGCCCAGGGCGGAAAACGTGGGCAGGCCTTCTATGGCGGTTGGCCTGAGTCTGGTTGGTTCTGGAGGTCTGGATGAGGGTCCTCCTGACCTTGCTCCAGGTCTTGCGACACCGTCTCACATATTGGTTGACTGAGGGCACCCCAGTGTCCTCCTCCTGGTCCGGGAACAGAGGTGGCTGGAACCCGAATTGGCACTGGAACGGCGACAGCTTGGTGGCCGATGACTGCAGGGTGTTGTGGGCGTACTCTGCCCATGGCAGCCAGGTGCTCCACGATGTCGGGTTATCCATAGCCAGGCCTCGCAGGGTGGTTTCCAGGTCCTGGTTGAGCCTCTCCGTCTGGCCATTGGACTGGGGGTGGAACCCAGAGGAGAGGCTGGCAGTGGCTCCGATGAGCTTGCAAAACCCGTGCCACACTCGGGAGGAGAACTGGGGCCCCCGGTCTGAGACGATGTCCTGTGGGAGACCAAAGACTCAGAAGACATGATTAAATATTAATTTAGCTGTTTGGAAGGGAGTTTACACAGTGGTATGAAGCGGCAGGCCTTCAAGAATCTGTCGACTATAACCAAAATGACAGTGTTACCTTGAGAGTCTGGCAGGCCTGTAATGAAGTCGACCGCCACATGGGACCAGGGATGCCGGGGAATAGGCAGAGGATGCAGGAGACCCTGGGGATGCTGTCGTGGGTTCTTGGTTCTGGTGCAGATATCACAGGACAGGACGAATGACCTCACTTCCTTCTCCATGTTAGGCCACCAGAAGCGTCTCTTCAAGAGGTCCAGGGTCCTCCAAGCTCCCGGGTGGGCGGTGAGAGGGGAAGAGTGACCCCACTGGAGAACCTTGGCCCAGGCTTGACGAGGGACGTACAGGAGGCCCGGTGGCCCTGTCCCAGGACCAGGGTCCTGGCGTTGAGCTTGTCGAACAGTCTCCTCAATACCCCAGCGGACAGGGGCCACAATCCGGGACACAGGGATAATAGGCCCAACCTCACTCTCCCTGTTGTTGGGCGAGAACAGCCTGGAGAGCCCGTCCGGTTTGGTGTTCTTAGAGCCCAGGCGGTATGATAGGGTGAAATTAAACCGGCTGAAAAACAAGGCCCACCTAGCCTGTCATGGGTTCAGCCTCTTGGCTTGTTGGAGGTACTCCAGGTTCTTGTGGTCCGTCCGAACCAGGAATGGATGTTGCGCTCCTTCCAGCCAGTGCCTCCACTCCTCAAGGGCCAGTTTCACTGCAAGCAGTTCCCGATCCCCCACATCATACTGGGACTCCACAGGGCTCAGGCAGTGGGAGAAGTATGCGCAGGGGTGCAGCTTACCCTCCGAGCGTTGGGATAGAACCGTGCCGACACCGCTGTCCGAGGCATCCACCTCGACAATGAATGATTGAGAATTGTCCGGGAGGACCAGGATGGGTGCCGTGCAGAAGTGGCACTTGAGGTCTTTAAACGCCTTTTCTGCCTGAGGAGACCAGACATAAGATCCACCAGTCCTTTTGGTGAGATCTGACATGGGTGCTGCTATGGAACTGAAGTTCCTGACGAACTTGCGGTAAAAGTTAGCTAAACCTAAGAACTGCTGTACCTCCTTGACGGACTTGGGAGTGGGCCAGTCCCGGATGGCCAGGGTCTTGGCTGGGTCCATTTGGAGTTGTCCCGTTCATACGATAAATCCCAGGAAGGAGACCTCAGGGACATGAAACTCGCACTTCTGGGCCTTCGCAAACAGATTGTTCCGTAGCAGCCTCTGGAGAACCTGGCGGACATGGTGGTGGTGCTCCTGCAAGGTCTTAGAGAATATTAAGATGTCGTCAAGGTAGACGAAAACATGTTGATTGATCATGTCCCTCAAGACGTCGTTGATAAGGGCCTGAAAAACAGCTGGTGCGTTGGTGAGTCTGAAGGGCATCACCTGGTACTCATAGTGCCCTGACGGGGTGTTAAAGGCAGTCTTCCACTCGTCTCCCTGTCGGATACGGATGAGGTGGTATGCGTTCCATAAGTCCAACTTGGTGAAGACGGTGGCGCCTTGGAGCAGGTCGAAAGCTGTAGACATCAGCGGAAGGGGATAGCGGGTGCACACAGTGATCTTGTTCAAGGCCCTGTAGTCAATACATGGTCGGAGCCCCCCATCCTTCTTGCCGACAAAGAAGAAGCTGGCACCAGCAGGTGAAGTGGAGGGTCGAATAAACCCAGAGACCAGGGCGTCCTTGAGGTATTCCTCCATGGCCTTGCGTTCTGGCTGAGAGAGGGAGAACAGTCTGCCACGAGGAGGGGTAGTCCCAGGAAGCAAGTCGATGGCACAGTCGTAGGCCCGGTGCGGAGGAAGAACGGCGGCCCTGCTTTTGCTAAATACCTCCTTCAAATCCCAGTACTCTGTGGGAACTTGAGATAGCTTGGTGAGATCAGGGGGCTCGGCAGGAGACACAGGAGAGCTAGAGAGCAGACAAGAGGCATGGCACACAGGGCCCCATTCCACAACCTGGCTTGTTACCCAGTCTATGCGAGGGTTGTGGTGGGTAAGCCAAGGAAGGCCTAGAATCACTGGGAACTCTGGTGAATGAATAAGATGCAGGGATATCTCTTCCTTGTGACCTTGAGACTGGAGAAAGACTGGAGAAGTAACTTGGGTGACTCTTCCATCACCTAATGCTTGGCCATCGAGGGCAGACACAGACAGTGGGATTTCAAGAGGAGCAGTAGGAACATTGATACTTTGGGCGAAGTGAACATCCATAAAGTTTCCAGCTGCCCCGGAGTCTAACAAGGCATGACAAGAGTGGATGGACTCACCCCAGGAGATGGAGACCGGGATGTAAACTCCTTGGCCAGGAAGTTCAGGAGAGAGGTTAGGCCCCGTCACAACCCTCCCTCGGCTGGACTGGGCGGTCCTTTTCCCGAGAGCTCGGGACATGATGCTTGGAAGTGGCCAGGCTTGCCACAGTAGATGCAGCACTTGTCCCTCCTTCTGCACTCCCTCTCAGATGCGGAGAGGCAAGTACAGCCCACTTGCATGGGTTCTGGACAGTCACTGGAGGAGATAGACAGGCTCCATGGAGTGAGGCTGGGGAGGCTCAGGACTTGGCGGCGTTCTCTAATCCTGTTGTCAAGACGAATAGCATGTGAGATCAGAGTTTCGAGGTCACTTGGGCATCCGATAGAGGCCAGGCCGTCTTTGATGGGGTCAGACAAACCATGGTGAAAGGCTGAAACCAGGGCAGCCTCGTTCCATCCGCTGACTGCTGCAAGCGTCCGAAACGATATGGCGTAGTCTGCGACGCTTCCTCCTTGCCAGATAGACATGAGCTTTCTGGCTGCGTTTGTACTGATGTTCGCCTGATCGAAGACCCGAAGCATCTCTTCAGTAAACAGTTCGAAATCAGAGCACTCGGGTCCCCGTCTCTGCCAGATAGCTGTTGCCCATGCTCGTGCCTTACCAGCTAACAAGGTTATCACAAAGGCAATCTTGCGGCGATCCATAGTGTAGGTGGTAGGCTGGAGCTCAAAGGTGAGTTGGCACTGGGTAAGGAACTCCTGGCACTCACCATGCTTGCCATCATACCTCTATGGTGCAGGAAGGGTGGGTTCGCGAGGTGAAGGAGACAGTGTGGCGGGAGGCACTGGAGCAGGAGCCAGATCAGGAGATGGGGGCAGAGGAGTCAGCTGTGCCAGGGTTTTCCCAATTTGCTGAAGCAGTACCTCATGGCGAGCAAGGGCCTCACATTGGCTTGCAAGCATTCATCCATGAGCGTCCATGGTTGCTCCGAAGCGTGTCGAAGCTGCCATAATTCCCTGAAGGTTGGCCGGGTAGACAGTTGAAGCAGCCTCTGCTGAGTCGGTCATGACGGAGCCTTTCTGTTAGGGTTTTGCTGGGATTCAAACCCAGGTGGTGTGATAATCCAGCAAACCCCCACTAGGCCACCAGGGGGATGACTCAAGTGCAGAGGCGTGAGGCGAAAGTAGAGTATCAAAAACAGTTTATTTACAATATAGTCCAGGGTGGGATGGCATTCATGTCATCAAGTCTACAGTTAATGTACATCTTCCTGTCTTATGTCATTTATTTAATCTATCATTATTGCAAGGAGTTTTTCCTGACAAACTTAAAATAGCTTGAGTAAAACCTTTGTTTAAAAGTGGTACCAGTATGCTTGTAAATAATTATCGCCCTGTATCTATTTTACCATTGTTTTCTAAGATGCTCGAGTGTTTAATGTATAATTGCTTGTTATTATTTTTTAATAAGCATAAGTTGTTATATGACTATCAGTTTGGTTTTCATAAAAAGCATGGAACAAATATAGCATTAATTGTCCTTGAAGATAAAATTATGTCAGCAATGAATGTGTTAGGGTTTTGCTGGGATTCAAACCCGTGTTGCTAGTGTAATAATCCAGCAAACCCCCACTAGGCCACCAGGGGGATAACTCAAGTGCACAGGCGTGAGGCGAAAGTAGAGTATCAAAAACAGTTTATTTACAATATATACAATCCAAGGGGAAAACAAAAAGAATAATCCAAAAGCTCAGAAGATATACAAAAATAAAAATATCCCAAGGTCCAATGTCCAAAATCCAACTCAGAAAAGAAGAAGCAAAAACTCAAACGCTCAGAAGATCCAAAGGTCAAAACAAAATCCACAAAGTCCAAAAGAAAGCAACAAAAACCAAGAATACTAAGACACAGGCAAGGTACATGGGACAGAGGGAACTAGCACTAACAGCATAGCATAAAGACTCCGTGACTAGGGACCACACAGAGGGAGTATAAAATACACAAAATAAATGGGAAACAGGTGACACTAATGAAGACAAACAAGCAATCAACACAAACACAAAACACAGGAACAGTGGCGGCCTCTAGAGGCCAAAACAAACATGACTAAATAAAGAAATAACAGCGGCCTCTAGAGGCCAAAACAGTCCCAGTCCTAACAGAATGAAGGTGAAATCATTTTCAAGATTCAAGATTTTTTATTTGTCATATACACAATAACAGACACAGCGGTTTATTATTGGGTAATGAAATTCTTATTTTGCAACTGCCCGACCAAACTACGCTTACCAAAATAAAAAGAAATATATATATAAAATATCTCATCTCATCTCATTATCTGTAGCCGCTTTATCCTTCTACAGGGTCGCAGGCAAGCTGGAGCCTATCCCAGCTGACTACGGGCGAAAGGCGGGGTACACCCTGGACAAGTCGCCAGGTCATCACAGGGCTGACACATAGACACAGGCAACCATTCACACTCACATTCACACCTATGGTCAATTTAGAGTCACCAGTTAACCTAACCTGCATGTCTTTGGACTGTGGGGGAAACCGGAGCACCCGGAGGAAACCCACGCGGACACGGGGAGAACATGCAAACTCCACACAGAAAGGCCCTCGCCGGCCCCGGGGCTCGAACCCAGGACCTTCTTGCTGTGAGGCGACAGCGCTAACCACTACACCACCGTGCCGCCCCATATATAAAATATGAAATATAAAATATAAAGTGCATATGGAATGCAAAATATAAAGGTAGAGTGAAAAATGAAGATAACATTTTAAAAAATGTGCAAACATAGAGGTAGATATACTGTGCAATGTCTTTATAAAAAAAAGAGGCAAACAAACAATGTGCAAACATAGAGGTAGAAATACTGTGCAATGTCTTGTGCAAAATTGCTAAGATAATCCGTGGCTCAAAGCCTGATGGAAATATAGAGGTAGATGGTGATTATAATCCGTGATTCAAAAGCCTGATGGAAATATAGAGGTAGATGGTGATTATAATCCGTGATTCAAAAGCCTGATGGAAATATAGAGGTAGATGGTAGAAGTTTTAGATGTCTTCTTAGATTTAAGTAAGGCTTTTGACACTATTGATCATGAAATATTAATGATTAAAATGTACAAATATGGAATTAGAGGTATAGCTTATGATTGGTTTAAAAGTTATTTATTTAACAGAAAACAGTATGTTTCTTTTAAGAATTTTGATTCACTTCAAAAAGTTATATTATGTGGGGTCCCTCAGGGGTCAATTTTGAGACCATTATTATTTTTGTTATATGTAAATGATATGATCCATGTTTCCTCTGTATTATTCCCCATCCTTTTTGCAGATGACACAAATATTTTTATTACAGGTAGAAACCTTTCTGAGATGGACAAGGTTATGAATGAAGAAGTAAAGAAAATAATTGATTGGATGCATGTTAATAAACTACCTCTCGATACAAAAAAAAACCCTCAGTGCATGATTTTCAGTTGTAATAAGGTAGTTCTGCCAGAAGAAACAATACAGATAAATAGTGAGAAAATAGAACTGGTTTATTCATTTAAATTTTGGGGTGTTATTCTGGACTCTAAAACAAAATGGAATGATCATATACAGTGGTGCTTGAAAGTTTGTGAACCCTTGAGAATTTTCTATATTTCTGCATAAATATGGCCTAGGCAGCATGGTGGTGTAGTGGTTAGCGCTGTCGCCTCACAGTAAGAAGGTCCAGGTTCGAGCCCCGTGGCCGGCGAGGGCCTTTCTGTGTGGAGTTTGCATGTTCTCCCCGTGTCCGCGTGGGTTTCCTCTGGGTGCTCCAGTTTCCCCCACAGTCCAAAGACATGCAGGTTAGGTTAACTGGTGACTCTAAATTGAATGTGAATGGTTGTCTATGTGTCAGCCCTGTGATGACCTGGCAACTTGTCCAGGGTGTACCCCGCCTCTTGCCTGTAGTCAGCTGGGATAGGCTCCAGCTTGCCTGTGACCCTGCAGAAGGATAAAGTGGCTAGAGATGATGAGATGAGAATATGGCCTAAAACTTCATCAGATTTTCACACAAGTCCTAAAAGTAGATAAAGAGAACCCAGTTAAACAAATGAGACAAAAATATTACACTTGGTCATTTATTTATTGAGGAAAATGATCCAATATTACATATCTGTGAGTGGCAAAAGTATGTGAACCTTTGCTTTCAGTATCTGGTGTAACCCCCTTGTGCAGCAATAACTGCAACTAAACGTTTCCGGTAACTGTTGATCAGTCCTGCACACCGGCTTGGAGGAAATTTAGCCCATTTCTCTCTACAGAACAGCTTCAACTCTGGGATGTTGGTGGGTTTCTTCACATGAACTTCTCGCTTCAGGTCCTTCCACAACATTTTGATTGGATTAAGGTCAGGACATTGACTTGGCCATTCCAAAACATTAACTTTATTCTTCTTTAACCATTCTTTGGTAGAACGACTTGTGTGCTTAGGGTCGTTGTCTTGCTGCATGACCCACCTTCTCTTGAGATTCAGTTCATGGACAGACGTCCTGACATTTTCCTTTAGAATTCGCTGGTATAATTCAGAATTCATTGTTCCATCAATGATGGCAAGCCATCCTGGCCCAGATGCAGCAAAACAGGCCCAAAACATGATACTACCACCACCATGTTTCACAGATGAGATAAGGTTCTTATGCTGGAATGCAGTGTTTTTCTTTCTCCAACAGCTACCCATTGGTGTCGGTCCACATATATTTCCGAGGGGAAAAATCGATAGTGAAGGCGGCGGTTAATCCTCGCCTTACCCACTCTTTGATCTTGGGGACTGATTGGCCGGGATTTCGGGGTTTAATGGCATGCCTAGTAAAGAGTGGGTCCTGCCGGTTGACGGGGGAAGGTCCCGGTGTCGCTTTGGCTGGAGCTGCGGTCGCAGAGCCGTCTACGTCATCTCCGCGACAGAGTGAGGAGTCGCCGGCCCCTCCTCTTTCTATTGGGGAATCCCTCATGGATTTCCCACTGGAACAATCGCGAGACGAGACTCTGCGACACGCGTTTGACCAAGTGAGAGTAATCGATGGTCAAACGCTCCAGCCGAACGCCACCCCGTCCTTCCCCTATTTTTCCATTTTGAAGGATAGGTTATACCGAGTGACGCAGGACACTCAGACGAAAGAGCGAGTCACCCAGTTGTTAATTCCAAAGAGCCGCCGGGAATTGGTATTCCAGGCGGCTCACTTTAATCCCATGGCTGGACACCTTGGGCAGGATAAGACACTCGCCCGGATAATGGCCCGATTCTATTGGCCGGGGATTCACGGCGACGTCCGTAAGTGGTGTACGGCGTGCCGCGAATGCCAGTTAGTAAATCCAGCGGCCATTCCAAAAGCGCCCTTGCACCCCCTACCATTAATCGAGACCCCGTTCGAAAGAATTGGGATGGATCTCGTCGGGCCATTAGATCGGTCAATACGAGGGTACCGCTTTATATTGGTTCTGGTGGACTATGCAACACGATACCCGGAAGCGGTGCCTCTTCGCAATATCTCAGCACGCAGTATTGCAGAGGCCCTCTTCCACGTCATCTCCCGGGTTGGAATCCCGAAAGAGATTCTGACTGACCAAGGCACCTCGTTTATGTCACGAACACTGAGCGAACTGTATGGGCTACTGGGTATTAAGCCGATCCGCACCAGCGTTTGTCACCCACAGATGGACGGTTTAGTTGAACGGTTCAATCGCACCCTCAAGAATATTATCAAAAAATTCGTAAGTGAGGACGCACATAACTGGGATAAGTGGCTCGAACCCTTGTTGTTTGCAGTGCGAGAGGTCCCCCAAGCCTCCACGGGGTTCTCCCCGTTTGAATTATTATATGGGCGTAAGCCGCGCGGCATCTTAGATGTACTGCGGGAAAATTGGGAGGAGGGACCTTCACAGAGCAAAAACGAAATTCAGTACGTTATGGATCTGCACGCAAAACTCCACACACTCACCCACCTAACTCAGGAGAATTTGCGGCAGGCCCAGGAACGGCAAGCCCGCCTGTACAACAAGGGCACGTGCCTTAGAGAGTTCACTCTGGGAGATAAGGTACTCGTCCTGTTGCCCACGTCGAGCTCCAAATTAATCGCCAAGTGGCAAGGACCCTTTGAGGTCACACGGCGAGTCGGGGACGTCGACTATGAGGTTAGGCGAACGGACAGGGAGGGGGCACTACAGATCTACCACCTCAATTTGCTGAAACTCTGTAACGAGGAGGTCCCCGTGGCGTTGGTGTTGGTAGTTCCGGAGAAGGCGGAGCTGGGGCCGGAGGTCCAAAAAGGGTCATTGGCATCACGTACCTCTCCGGTCCCCTGTGGAGACCACCTCTCCCCGACCCAACTCACGGAGGTCGCCCAGTTGCAGGCCGAGTTTTCGGATGTGTTCTCGCCCCTGCCCAGTCGCACTAACCTCATAGAACACCACATAGAGATGCCCCCGGGGGTGGTAGTGCGTAGCCGTCCTTATAGATTACCCGAACACAAAAAAAAAAGGTGGTTCGGGAAGAACTTCAGGCCATGTTCGAAATGGGCATCGTCGAGGAGTCCCACAGTGACTGGAGCAGCCCGGTGGTCTTGGTTCCCAAGGCCGACGGCTCGGTCCGGTTCTGTGTGGACTATAGAAAAGTCAACGCAGTATCTAAATTCGACGCGTACCCAATGCCTCGTATTGATGAGCTGCTCGATCGACTAGGCACGGCTCGCTTTTACTCGACACTGGATTTGAAGAAGGGATATTGGCAGATCCCCTTGACTCCATTATCCCGAGAGAAAACGGCCTTTTCCACACCATTTGGCTTACACCAGTTCATCACACTTCCGTTTGGGCTATTTGGGGCGCCCGCTACGTTTCAGCGGCTGATGGACCGGGTCCTCCGGCCGCACGCCACCTATGCGGCCGCTTACCTAGACGACATCATCATTTATAGTAATGACTGGCAGCGGCACCTGCAACACCTGAGGGCCGTCCTTAGGTCACTGAGGCGGGCGGGACTCACTGCCAACCCGAAGAAGTGTGCGATTGGGCGGGTGGAAGTACGGTATCTGGGCTTCCACTTGGGCAACGGGCAGGTGCGTCCCCAAATTAATAAGACAGCAGCGATTGCGGCCTGCCCGAGGCCCAAGACCAAAAAGGGGGTGAGACAGTTCCTGGGGCTGGCTGGCTACTATCGTAGGTTTATACCTAATTATTCGGACGTCACCAGCCCACTGACTGACCTCACTAAAAAGGGGGCGCCAGATCCGGTCCAGTGGACGGAGCAGTGCCAGCGGGCTTTCTCTGAGGTAAAGGCTGCACTGTGTGGGGGGCCACTCTTACACTCCCCTGACTTCTCTCTCCCTTTTTTGTTACAGACGGATGCGTCGGACAGAGGGCTGGGGGCCGTTTTGTCCCAGCGGGTGGAGGGGGAGGACCGCCCGGTCCTATACATCAGCCGCAAGCTGTCAGTGCGTGAGAGGCGCTACAGCACAATTGAGAAAGAGTGCCTGGCGATCAAGTGGGCGGTCCTCGCCCTCCGTTACTACCTGCTGGGGCGCTCTTTCACCCTCTGTTCGGACCACGCGCCCCTCCAGTGGCTCCACCGCATGAAGGATGCCAATGCACGGATCACCCGTTGGTATCTGGCACTCCAACCCTTCAACTTCAAGGTGGTCCACAGGCCGGGGGCGCAGATGGTCATGGCGGACTTCCTCTCCCGTCAAGGGGGGGGGGGAGTCGGCTGCGGGCCGGACGGGCGCCCGGCCTGAGTCGGGCGGTGGGGGTATGTGGCAGCGGGGGCATGGTCAAGCGCCGGTCTGTGACAGGAGGGTGGAGCCAGGGAAGGTGAGTGGCAGAATCGCTACACCTGACGGTAATTAACCTGTGTTTTGTGTGTGTTTTCCCAGTAAACCGCTCCCTATTTAAGGAGGCTGAGAGAGAGCAGAGGGAGCGCAACCCGGGATTGGAGGCTGAGTGTGTGTCTGTGTGCGTGTGTGCTTACGCCGTAGTATAACTGAAAAGTTGTTTAATAAATACGCTTTCTCTACCTCCAAACGTTGTCCTGCCGTCCTCTGTGCTCCACCCACACATTATCCGCGCTACAATAATATTTTTGTCTCATTTGTTTAACTGGGTTCTCTTTATCTACTTTTAGGACTTGTGTGAAAATCTGATGATGTTTTAGATCATATTTATGCAGAAATGTAGAAAATTCTAAAGGGTTCACAAACTTTCAAGCACCACTGTACAGTTCATTAAAGGCAAAGTTGCAAAAGGTTTGGGGATATTATACAAGGCTGAAAAGGTGCTCCAGCAATCAGCCCTTCTTACATTATATTACAGTTTTATATATATATATATATATATATATCACATATTGTATCGAAGTATGGGAAGATGCATGTGATAAGTATTTCTCCTCATCTCATCATCTCTAGCCGCTTTATCCTGTTCTACAGGGTCGCAGGCAAGCTGGAGCCTATCCCAGCTGACTACAGGCGAAAGGCAGGGTACACCCTGGACAAGTCACCAGGTCATCACAGAGCCGACACACAGACAACCATTCACACTCACACCTACAGTCAATTTTGAGTCACCAGTTAACCTAACCTGCATGTCTTTGGACTGTGGGAGAAACCGGAGCACCCGGAGGAAACCCACACGGACACAGGCAGAACGTGCAAACTCCACACAGAAAGGCCCTTGTCAGCCACGGGGCTCGAACCCGGACCTTCTTGCTGTGAGGCGACAGCGCTAACCACTACACCACCGTGCCGCCCGTATTTCTCCCCATTATTTAAATTACAAAAACGCTCTGTACACCTCAATAAATCTGTCCCTTTTCATACACCAACTACACCACTGTATTTATCTTTAGAAATGCTGACTTTGAAAAAAGTATACATTTATAAATTGGCTTTAATTATGTTTAAAATATCAAACAAAAGTTTGCCTGATTGTGTTGCTAAGTTATTTGTGAGAAATAGTGACATCAATCACCATGTAACACAACAATTCTATAAATTGCATGTTCCATTTACTAAGTTAACCAGTATGAAAAGTCGGTCAGATTTTTTTTTTAAGAAAAAGCCTTTATTTTTGTCACATGTACACTCAAGCACAGCGAAATTCCTCCTCTGCATTTAACCTATCTGAAGCAGTGAATATATGCACACGTGAGTGCACACACATACCTAGAGTAGGGCGCAGCTATACTACAGCACCCAGGAAGCAAGTGGGGGTTAGGTGCCTTGCTCAAAGGCACTTCAGCCATTCCTGCTGGTGCAGGGAATCAAACCGGTGACCTTTTAGTCCCAAAAAATGTCGCTTCTCTAACCTTTAGGCCACAGCTTCCCCCATGGTGTTAAAATGTGGAACATATATTAATTGACAAAATAGATACCAACTGGGGGCGGCACGGTGGTGTAGTGGTTAGCGCTGTCGCCTCACAGCAAGAAGGTCCTGGGGTCGAGCCCCGGGGCCGGCGAGGGCCTTTCTGTGTGGAGTTTGCATGTTCTCCGCGTGGGTTTCCTCTGGGTGCTCCGGTTTCCCCCACAGTCCAAAGACATGCAGGTTAGGTTAACTGGTGACTCGAAATTGACCGTAGGTGTGAATGTGAGTGTGAATGGTTGTCTGTGTCTATGTGTCAGCCCTGTGATGACCTGGCGACTTGTCCAGGGTGTACCCCACCTTTCGCCCGTAGTCAGCTGGGATAGGCTCCAGCTTGCCTGCGACCCTGTAGAAGGATAAAGCGGCTAGAGATAATGAGATGAGATGAGATACCAACTGCTCTATATCATCTTACAAATGTAACCTTAAAAAGTATTTGTTATTTAATGAAGTAATTGACTAATAAGTTAAACAAAATAGCAACTGTTTGTCTAAGGAATATGAATATCTTTATTTGTATTTTCTGGATATATATTTTGTTGTTGTAAAGTTGTATTTTTCTATTGTTTTTTATTTTCTCATTGTTCTTTTTTGCTGTTTTGCTATATTTTCTATATAGATAGCTAAAACTGTGAGTTGGCCTAGTGGTTAGCGTGTTTGCCTCTCAATTTGGAGATTGTGAGTTCTACTCACGGTTGGGTCATACCAAAGACCATCATAAAAATGCTGTCTGGCAAGGCACGCTACAATACAGATGTGAGTGGGGAGGCAAACTCTTGCGGTTACCAGAGGACTAGCCCCCCACTGTAACCCTAGCTATGTAATAGGCGAGAGGCCGAGGGCTATGGAGATTGGCACCGCCACATGGCGTGGGAAGGACTTTGATATATATACACTACGGTTCAAAAGTTTGGGGTCACCCAGACAATTTTGTGTTTTCCATGAAAAGTCACACTTTTATTTACCACCATAAGTTGTAAAATGAATAGAAAATATAGTCAAGACATTTTTCTGGCCATTTTGAGCATTTAATCGACCCCACAAATGTGATGCTCCAGAAACTCAATCTGCTCAAAGGAAGGTCAGTTTTATAGCTTCTCTAAAGAGCTCAACTGTTTTCAGCTGTGCTAACATGATTGTATAAGGGTTTTCTAATCCTCCATTAGCCTTCTGAGGCAATGAGCAAACACATTGTACCATTAGAACACTGGAGTGAGAGTTGCTGGAAATGGGCCTCTATACACCTATGGAGATATTGCACCAAAAACCAGACATTTGCAGCTAGAATAGTCATTTACCACATTAGCAATGTATAGAGTGTATTTCTGATTAGTTTAAAGTGATCTTCATTGAAAAGAACAGTGCTTTTCTTTCAAAAATAAGGACATTTCAAAGTGACCCCAAACTTTTGAACGGAAACGGAAGTGTGTGTGTATATATATATATATATATATATATATATATATATATATATATATATATATATATGTGTGTGTGTGTGTGTATTCTTGACAACAAAATTAAATGATGATAATCCATTTTTTGTTATTATTGTTTGTAATTGTGCATCTCCTCTACCCTCTGTGCCCCATAACAACACATACACACTCAGAGTGAGAGCAAAGCGGTGAGTCAGAGCAGCTCTGTTGTACTGGTGTGTTTTCAGGTTTGTGGGTGATGCTAAATGCCAGCTCTCCATCTGCTACTGTGATTTTTGCCTGAACTATACAAAATGGTGCCTTCTGGCTGCCAGTATGTTGCCACGGCTTACTGATGTCAGTATACACTAATATATTGTACAGTAATAAACATTATTACCTTCCAATATTATCTGCTAACGTCTGCCATGCTAGCATTATGCAAATTTTATGATTCATGCTCACAGCCCTCACAACCAAATGAGCAAACACTGAAAAGAATCAAACCCGAAGAAATTTAAACTCTGTTACTGTTGACATTTCAGGTCTATAAAATGCCTTACTGTGTTCAACTGTAAAAGAAATACTTTCAAGAATTTCTGTTGTGTTAATACTGGATGACATTGGAGCTTGTGCACATAGAGCATATAAAAGGAATAATGTAAACTGTGAGGCTGATGCATTAACAGAGTAGCACAGAAGCACACAATGAACTTTCAGACCTGCACACTAAAAAGACATTGAATTATCGAGATTAGTTGAGAGGTACAAACTTACACATTTTAATTTGCATAATTTTAAAGATTTCAACCATTTACAGACTTATTTTTTAATAGAATACCATAAAAAGCCTATATACAGTTAGGTCCATAAATATTTGGACAGAGACAACATTTTTCTAATTTTGATTCTGTACATTACCACAATGAATTCTGAACAAAACAATTCAGATGCAGTTGAAGTTCAGACTTTCAGCTTTAATTCAGTGGGTTGAACAAAATGATTGCATAAAAATGTGAGGAACTAAAGCATTTTTTAAACACAATCCCTTCATTTCAGGGGCTCAAAAGTAATTGGACAAATTAAATAATTGTAAATAAAATGTTCATTTCTAATACTTGGTTGAAAACCCTTTGTTGGCAATGACTGCCTGAAGTCTTGAACTCATGGACATCACCAGACGCTGTGTTTCCTCCTTTTTAATGCTCTGCCAGGCCTTTACTGCAGCGGTTTTCAGTTGCTGTTTGTTTGTGGGCCTTTCTGTCTGAAGTTTAGTCTTTAACAAGTGAAATGCATGCTCAATTGGGTTGAGATCAGGTGACTGACCTGGCCATTCAAGAATATTCCACTTCTTTGCTTTAATAAACTCCTGGGTTGCTTTGGCTTTATGTTTTGGGTCATTGTCCATCTGTATTATGAAACGCCGACCAATCAGTTTGGCTGCATTTGGCTGGATTTGAGCACACAGTATGTCTCTGAATACCTCAGAATTCATCCGGCTGCTTCTGTCCTGTGTCACATCATCAATAAACACTAGTGACCCAGTGCCACTGGCAGCCATGCATGCCCAAGCCATCACACTGCCTCCGCTGTGTTTTACAGATGATGTGGTATGCTTTGGATCATGAGCTGTACCACGCCTTTGCCATACTTTTTTCTTTCCATCATTCTGGTAGAAGTTGATCTTGGTTTCATCTGTCCAAAGAATGTTCTTCCAGAACTATGCTGGCTTTTTTAGATGTTTTTTAGCAAAGTCCAATTTAGCCTTTTTATTCTTGAGGCTTATGAGTGGCTTGCACCGTGCAGTGAACCCTCTGTATTTACTTTCATGCAGTCTTCTCTTTATGGTAGATTTAGATATTGATACGCCTACCTCCTGGAGAGTGTTGTTCACTTGGTTGGCTGTTGTGAAGGGGTTTCTCTTCACCATGGAAATTATTCTGCGATCATCCACTACTGTTGTCTTCTGTGGGCGTCCAGGTCTTTTTGCATTGATGAGTTCACCAGTGCTTTCTTTCTTTCTCAGGATGTACCAAACTGTAGATTTTGCCACTCCTAATATTGTAGCAATTTCTCAGATGGGTTTTTTCTGTTTTCGCAGCTTAAGGATGGCTTGTTTCATCTGCATGGAGAGCTCCTTTGACCGCATGTTTTCTTCACAGCAAAATCTTCCAAATGTAAGCACCACACCTCAAATCAACTCCAGGCCTTTTATCTGCTTAATTGAGAATGACATAACGAAGGAACTGCCCACACCTGCCCATGAAATAGCCTTTGAGTCAGTTGTCCAATTACTTTTGGTCCCTTTAAAAACAGGGTGGCACATGTTAAGGAGCTGAAACTCCTAAACTCTTCATCCAATTTTAATGTGGATTCCCTCAAATGAAAGCTGAAAGTCTGGACTTTATGTCCATGTCCATTATATAACTATAACTTGAATATGTTTCAGTAAACAGGTAAAAAAACAAAATTTGTGTCAGTGTCCAAATATATATGGACCTAACTGTATTAAGTGCCTGGTAAAAGCTGGCATTGAGTGCTGGATATTGCTCTCATGTTGTTACAATGATTGGAAAAAAAAGTTGGGTTTTTTTGCCTACTTTTTAAAAAATGTTTCCGTGGGGCCTCCATGTAGGCTTTTGTAACACCCAGCTTTTTTCTCTATAGCTCATGGCTAAGGCTGGTGTTCCTCAGGGCTCCATGGTGAGCTCATACCACTTTTTGTCCTCACATTATATTCTGTGCAACGGAATCCAGATTGGGCGGCACGGTGGTGTAGTGGTTAGCGCTGTCGCCTCACAGCAAGAAGATCCGGGTTCGAGCCCCGTGGCTGGCGAGGGCCTTTCTGTGTGGAGTTTGCATGTTCTCCCCGTGTCTGCGTGGGTTTCCTCCGGGTGCTCCGGTTTCCCCCACAGTCCAGAGACATGCAGGTTAGGTTAACTGGTGACTCTAAATTGACCGTAGGTGTGAGTGTGAATGGTTGTCTGTGTCTATGTGTCAGCCCTGTGATGACCTGGCGACTTGTCCAGGGTGTACCCCGCCTTTCGCCCGTAGTCAGCTGGGATAGGCTCCAGCTTGCCTGCGACCCTGTAGAAGGATAAAGCGGCTAGCGATGATGAGATGAGATGAGATGGGAATCCAGATTGACTCCTAAATCACACATCTTCTGCATGACTGTCATTTTTGTAGTTTTTGTAAACCATTCACTGGTTTAGTGCCAGTCAGTTTGAAATACACTACCGTTCAAAAGTTTGGGGTCATGTTGAAATTTCCTTATTTTTGAAAGAAAAGCACTGTTCTTTTCAATGAAGACCACTTTAAACTAATCAGAAATACACTCTATACATTGCTAATGTGGTAAATGACTATTCTAGCTGCAAATGTTTGGTTTTTGGTGCAATATCTACATAGGTGTATAGAGGCCCATTTCCACCAACTATCACTCCAGTGTTCTAATGGTACAATGTGTTTGCTCATTGCCTCAGAAGGCTAATGGATGATTAGAAAACCCTTGTACAATCATGTTAGCACAGCTGAAAACAGTTGAGCTCTTTAGAGAAGCTATAAAACTGACCTTCCTTTGAGCAGATTGAGTTTCTGGAGCATCACATTTGTGGGGTCGATTAAATGCTCAAAATGGCCAGAAAAATGTCTTGACTATATTTTCTATTCATTTTACAACTTATGGTGGTAAATAAAAGTGTGACTTTTCATGGAAAACACAAAATTGTCTGGGTGACCCCAAACTTTTGAACAGTAGTGTATAGAAAACTAAAAACATAGAATATTGATTCAAGTTAAAAGGTTCACATTTACAAAGTCCATATATGTCATTTATTTTTAAAGCATGGTCAGTGTAATTTGTAAGTATAAGCATAAGGGAAAGTCATGGCCTAATGGTTAGAGAATCAGCTTTGGAACCAAAAGGTTGCTGGTTTAAGTCCCTGGACCAGCAGGAATGACTGAAGTGCCCTTGAGCAAGGCACTTAACCCCCAACTGCTCTGGCAAGAGTGGTGGCTCATCTTGTGTCTGATTAGCCAAAGAAAAACCAATGATGTGATTATTAGTTCAGGCTGTAGCCCAGCCCAAACTAAAACAGTATAATTTATTGTACTCAATAACATACACGTATCTTTATAACTCTGCCCAATCAGTGATTAGAGCACTATTACCTTTGCGTGTGTGTGTGTGTGTGTGTGATGTCTTTGTTTGTTGATGTGTGTCGTTGTGATGCCTAAGCTGTTCTGCCCCTCAGCTGAGGACATTTGATCCAAGTCCTCAGGGTCAGTCATCATTCACTCTAGAGGAAGAAGGATCCCTTAGTCTGTTTTCTTCCTTTCCACTGCTTCACATAAATTCCATCGCAGCTCTATAAATCATTTAATAACATAAATCAGCATCCAATGTTCCCATTTTTTTTTTCACTTTTTTTTCTCCTCTCACATGCAAAGTCAACAGGGCATTATACTGAGCTGTTCACATGCAGTCTACAGTCATTCATATGCATAACATTTCTTTATGGAAATGTAAACCAGTTCTCTTTCAACACACATTCAGTAGAATCAAAAGATGTTATCATCACAGTACAGTACACATACTGTATGTATCAGCACAGGAGGTCTCATCACTACACACCACACATGTGACTACCGTATATAAATGTGTGTGGGTCAAATTTATGATTTGCTCAGCTGGTATGAAAGCTGCCCCTACAGAACCATTTTTATTTTTACTGTGGCTACTGC